>NW_006780198.1:2737212-2743456 GCF_000442215.2 Lipotes vexillifer | reverse complement strand
GCTGAAATGTGTAGTGATACTACATGTTCTCATTCTCGTGATGATTATCTAAGAATGGAAGCTGCTGCTGGGCAGATACAGGACTTTTTCAGTTGCCTCAGTGAGGCTTTTAGGTAGGTATATGTTCTGGTGGTTCTACTTGGGAGCTTTGGGGAGAATGCTGACCTTTGACCTGTGCTGTCTTTGGTACCATGAACTTGCCCAAAACACCATTATCATTCGCTACGCCTAACATTCCCTTATTCTTTGACTATGTAAAGTGTCTGGTTTTGGGGGGGGAACGTATTAAAAGAAGGAAGTCAGTTACAGAAACCATTCTTTGGAAGATTGTTTTTTTAATTCAGTTAATTAAACTAGTCCTTTAAGTTGAACTTAGTTTTAAGTTTCTAGTCCTTTTCCCAAATGGAAAGAGAATAAACATCATGGCTGTCACTTATTAAGCATATGTGTCAGGCCCCTCTTAGGCATTTCAGTCCTAACCACAGCCTTGTAAAGGAGGGAGCTACCATTGAACCATCCCTGGTTTACAGATGAGGAAATAGAGTTTCAGAGAGGTTAACTAGCCTTCCCATGGACACATAGCTAGTCATGGAGGGCTGGGAAGAGCTCAGTACAGCACTAGGGGTGCTGGCTCCTAAAGCCTGTGTGTTGGCGTTACTGGTTTCGAGGTTAGATTCTGGCTCATTGTACTGTTGTGGTTTGTGCTGAACATAGGTTAATGGGTGCAGGCGCGAAGTGGTCATTTGTGGCAGAAGGTGGTGACCTGGGATATGTGGGTCTCGTTTGGCCACACTGGTGAGGTTTCTGGCATTACCAGGGCTCGACTATGTGCCTGTGGCTCCCAGGGATGGGCATGGCCAGCCCACAAGTGCAGCGAGTTCATCTCTTAGGCCAGTGTAAGCATTTGAACCGTTCAGATCCCTGTTGCTTCTTGAATACAGTTGTACTCTTCACCCATTTCAGCTCAGTTCTGCTTTTTTTTCTTCCTTTTCTGAGTCAGAATTTTTAAAAATATTTAATGCTTTTGCTTTTTCTAGAAATGCTGAGTTTGCTTGCTCTCTCTTAGGACTTCGTGTTTCGTTTGTGACTGTGATACAGTTATTTTCCAGTCAGGCAAAAGAACAGGCATTGTAGCTGCTACCACCACTGGGACTTTTTGGTTTGTTTCAGTGTCGTGACCAACAGTTATGTATCTTTTACAGTAGGCCAAGCACTGTCCGAAGTGTTTTGTATGCATCAACTCTTCTTAATGTCACAGTTCAGTGAGTGAGGTGCTATTCTCCGTTTTTAAAATGGGGACCAGGGCCTGAGGGATGTCTCTTTGGCAGTCCTGCTCTCTGCCCCAACTCTGGCTGCTCTCTGGGCAGAGTAGGGCCCTGTGGCCATGGGCTCAAGCCCAAAGTCACCTCACAGAGAAATGTCTACCTTTCTGTTCTCCTTCACTGCAAAGGGTTTTGACTCCTTTGGGGAAGTGAAGCAGAACTGGATAAAGGCCGTTTCTGAGGCTTTCTGCAACTGGAAACTCTTTAAGATTTTAAAGCTCTTGAATTAATGAAAAGTTTTCTTGACTTTTTAGCGTCGTTTCTGGGACTCAGGTTTAGGTAATAAGAATTCAGAGCTCATCTGTCAGTGTCTTCCCTTTGTGTCACTTTTTGTTACAAAAGGCCAGTGCCCAAGAGTGACCTTTTAACAACACGTGGGGCATGAGGGGAAATGTCCCAAGAGTGGGCCAAGAGCACCTTCGCGTCTCGGGCCGGTCTCAACATAAAGTCGGGAGTAGTTTGGGGGACTTCCCTGGCGGTCCAGTGGATGAGACTCCACGCTTCCAATGCAGGGGACGTAGGTCTGATCCCTGGTTGGGGAACTAAGATCCCACATGCCCCGAGGCGTGGCTAAAATAAAAGGGAGTGGTCCAGGTATCCCGGGAGCACCCCTCCCTCTTCCTGCCACACCCCATATCAGTCCAGGGGAGAGGGGGTAGCTAGAGTGGGGTGACTGCAGCCACCCAGGATGGCAACATTGGTGATTTGTCTCCAGAATGAGATTGCGGGATTTTGATGCACACATAAGGCATGCTGATTATAAGTTTGCACCATGTCACCCAAGAGGGAAGAGATCCCAGTCAGCCCTAGAGAGTCGTCCCTACCATACAGTTTGTTTCAGAGATCTAGCTCCATCCAGTGTTTTAGAGACATGGGTTAGATGGCCAAGGAAGCTTCCAGCTCCCCTCTGGGCAATCAGCCCCACGGTGGCAGCGTGATCTTCCCGAGCCCCTTCGGGCTGGGGATGCTGCCAAGGGGCCTAAGGGGCCCCTGAGAGGAGTGACCCACCCGTGCGTCCTCACAGGCTCCGCACCTGCAGCGGCCTCCCACAGGGGCCAGCCCCCGACGGGGAGCCCTGAGGAGGCCTAGATAGGAACCTGGGCGGGCTGGGGGCGCGGGGAGCCCTCCGAGCCCACACCACGAGCTGTGGCGAGGGATCCGCAAGTCGTTTTCATAAACTACAGCCCAGAGCCCTGGTGGGTCGCATTGCGTGTGTGTTCTGAGCTACAGCGAGCGCGTTGGTGTGAGTCAGCTGCACGATGCTTGGAGACCCCCTGGAGCCCGGAGCAGCTGTGGTCACGGTGCCCAGCACACCTGCTCGTCCTGGGAGCGCAGACTGAGTGACCTTACCTTCCTCCGATGGCAGCCTCATGGGGGGTGGCATAGGCTGTTTCCTGGGGGGCCTCGGGGGGGCGGGTGCTCCCCTTGTGTTCTGCCGGCAGCTGTCTGTCCATCCTGTGGTCCCCTTTCTTCCCACCTCGTCCGCCCAGGTGAGCTAAGTGTCCTGCACCCCAGGCATCTGTGAGGTGTTCTAGACTCGGGCTGCTTCTCCTGGGTCGTAGTGAAGTGGTGGTGAGGAAACCCGTGTGGGAATCTGCCACCCAGAGCTGCTAGGATCAGCTGGGAGACGTGGCCCCCACTGGCAGGGGCCTGCGTGGCCGGTTATCTTACCGCTTTCCCACACTGCTGCTCCTCTTTGGTACTCTCTTTACCCCCCAGCAAACTCTGGTGTCCTCCGCCTCCCCTGCTGGCAATCTTCTCACAGCTGGAGGAGTTTGAGGTCCCCTCACCTCCTCTCCTAGGAGCTAACCATGAAGGAACAGGCACAGGAATTGGGGCGGGGGGACACCTCAGCCGGAACAGCTTGTGTGTAGAGAGCTGCTGACCCCTCGGCCTCCTCCCCGGAGTTCTTTTGTGCTAAAAGCTGCCATGAAGCAACTGCTGGCCGCGTGTGAGAGACGGGAGCACAGAGAAGCACAGGTTTGGTTTGCAAGCTTCTCTGGATTTTTCGGAGATCTTTGCCTTAGGTTAAATCCAAACTTCAGGTGAAAGACATGGCACGTTTCGCATCTGGCATGCTGTACTGTAACTGTGTTTTTGTGCTTTGAAGAGCAATCTTTGCTTCTGTTCCTTTTATTAAACAAATGTGATCGAATGACAAAATTAAATACCCCTTTCCCTCCCTTCTTTGTAATGAGGAAGTCTATCCTTTATTTCAAAATTCAACTTGCAGAAATTGATCGTACTTGATAATTTGCTGTGCGTCCCTAAAAAGCATAAAACAGGAGAAGCAGTGCTGCTGCGGTAGCTGCTCTCCTCTGGCAGAGCCATTACAGGTTTTCCAGTACAAGCACGTTGTCTCCTGACTGTCCTTTCTGAGCTCAAAAATGGCTTTCCCTCCAGCCCCGTTATTCAGTTATCACCTCGGGAAATGCACAGATATAACTGATGATCCCTTTAAAACGTCCTGTAGCATGCCACCCTCTCCCATCCTTCATCTTTTGTCCCATTCCCGTCATTAAATGTTGCATTGCCAATGTATATTTTATAGGGTGACCCTGGCGGATGTCACTTTGATACTGTGCAGGGATAATAAGATTGCACAGACAATGAAAGGCCGATAAATAGAAAAATGTTTACGAGACAGAGAATGGCGGTTTTAACAGTTTTATGGCTTTCTTTTTCCCCTCTCTCTTCTCCCCCTTTGCTGGTAGAATTGTGGTTTTGTTACAGGAACTAGAAAACATTAAGAAGGGTGATGTGGTGTTAGACCCAGTGGCGGTGAAATCCCACTTGCCCTGTTGCTGAACTCCAATAAAGTGAATTCAGGAAATAATGAAGTATTCAGCTTGTGGGAGAGAAAACCTATTTCAGTGAATGAATTCTTGAGGTTTGGGAGGCCCTACAGAGAAAACGAGACTCCTGGTGCTGACGTTATTATATTTAAAATGTTAGCAGTCTGTATTTAAACAAACACCCCAGTAAAACCAAAAATAAAGCCCCCCCCCCCCCACTGTGGGCGCTTCTGCCGGGATCCGTGTTAAGCGAAGGCGGTTGGTCACGTGCTGTGCCAGAGGCTGGTGTGGGCCCCGCACGTGGCTGGGAGCCCTTCAGTTCAGGCTGGGCTTTAGACCAATTCGTGATGGTCTTGATCTGTGTCTTCAAATGAGTCATTTCCAGATCTGTTACTTACGTTTTGTTACTGTTGTTTTTGGTGAAGTGGCAGAACCTTCTGCGGGGGCTCAGTTGGTGGTTTAATGGAGCCGCGTGGGGAGGAGGCAGCAAGAGTGGAGGCTCATGAGCTCCCCCGAGTGGCCCGTGAGTCACAGTTGGAAGTCGCCGCTTTAATTAGACGCCTCTAGCTGGCAGTAGTTTGGAAGGACGCCCTGCAGCGCGTGCAGAAGTCTTGAGGGACTCTATCGGATCTAAACTCTCAAGCTTCCTTGGGGAAGGAAGAGTCACTACTTTGGGGTGAAGAGGTGTGTGAAGGCCCTTTGCTCTGCACAGGTCTGTGACATTTGTAGCCTAGAGCGAGAAGTGGGCAGAGGGCTTCTGGAACAGGAGCCCCTGGACGGCCCAAGGCGTGGCGAGCCGGTCAGGAGGGTGCCCGTGGCAGTGGGCCCCCAGAGTCCGTCCAGTCTTGTCCCTGCTGTCTGTTTTCGGTATGGGAAGTAGGACATGTTTCTCTGGGCTTGTGCATAATTCTGATTGTGCACTCGCGCCTACCAAATGTGTGTCTGAAGAGTTGCTTCAGGCGGGTGCGGTTCTGTAATTCATGGGTGGGGTGGCGGAGGGGGGAAGGCCGGCTGCCCGTTGTGATCAGGGATGCACAGTGTTCCTCTGTGCTCTTCAGCCACCACTATCCAGGCTCCAGTTAGCGGGTTTAAAGATACTATAGAAATGAACTCTGTCGATCAAAGATAACCCAAATTTGAGCCTCTGACTTTAAAAAAAAAATTGCTGTTTCCCCTTACTTCATAGCAGAGTGGTTAAGAACATTAAGACTCTGGAGCCAGACCCCCAGGGCTGCCAGCTGAAGCTATGACCTCTTCTCCCTGTGGCTTGGTTGTTTCATTTGTAAAGCAGGGGTAATGAAGATATGAGGGTACTATGAAGATTAAATATGTTAAAGTATGGAAAGTGCATATTTATAGTGCTTAGCTATTGTTATCATAGATTTTATAGCCCAGTAAAAGGTGGTTTGTTGGTTTGTAAGTAAAGCTACTGGTGAGGAAGTGGTGCCATTGGATTCCTAAGCCCACCCTCCCGCCAGCCCTGACGCCCACCTTTAGAGCAGCTGCTTCCAAGTGACCACGCATGCGCAAGGATTCAGTTTTCACTGGCCTGTGGGAAGTGAAAAATAAGAACAATGTAGTCGTTTTGCGTAACACTAAATATCGAATTAAGGAACCCTTATTTGGAGATTGTCTATCTTTTTCTGCTTTTTTTAGAGATAAAATGTCATTTCTTTTGTGAAATAATGGTGAGATCAGGCAGTTATTTTCAGTGCCCTTACTTGGCAAAATAAAAAGTTGGCAATCTTGTTTCCATTTCTCAAAAGTTTTACCCTTTTAGTGTTTGTTTCCAGTGAATTTTAGTTCTCAAGAAATACTCACTCCGTCAGATGTTTATTGAATACTCATTATGTTCAAGATGATGCCCTAGACCTCTGGGGTGGGTGCCACAGATGAGGTGGACATAGACTTGAGGAGCTGGACAAGCTCATTCATGGTTGCAGTCCGAGGGAGAGGAGAGCTTGTGTGTACAGCACGGAGGAGTGAGACGACGTTGCGACGGCCTCGTGGTTGGGGAGACGGGTGAAGGAGGGCTTCGAGGAGAAGACGACATCTGGGATGGCCGGAGCCATGCGTGGTGAGGAGGGCTTGGACCGGACATCAAGGAGACAGAGTAGTGAGCGGTTC
>NW_006780198.1:2728456-2737155 GCF_000442215.2 Lipotes vexillifer | reverse complement strand
AGCGGTTCATGGGGCTGCGTCCCGCCAGCAGCAGGAAAGCACCGAGGAACAGGGGACTGGCCGTCATGTTTGGCATAAGCCAGAGACCATGAGAGGTGGGGAATGCAGTCAAAAGGTCTTCTGGGGACAGAGGGAAAGGCCTGGAGGAAGCAGCGAAGCAGCTGGGCATTTGTTCTGTAGGCCTCGAGGAGCCTTCAGTGATTCAGAGAGGAAAGTTGACGAGGTCAGATCTGTGCTTTGGGATTACTGACCTAGTCTCTGTGTGGGAGGGGACAAGCCAGCCCAGGACCGCAGGTCTGGACATCCGCGTGAAGGTGTGGGACCAGAGGTAGGATCTGCAGGTGGCCGAGGTCAGCAGCTAAAGAAGTGTAGAGCTTAGCAAATCTCTACAATTTTGAGTTGAAAAAACCCAGATCTATTCCCATTCCTTCACAATGTTCACGTGTAGTGGTGGTAATTCTTTAAAAAAAAGAAAAAAGAAAAGAATTTTTTCTTTCCTTTACCCTGCACAATTGAGATTTTAAACAGGGGCAGCAGAGTGCCTGGTTCAGGAATATCTCTGAGTGTCTTCACGTGGCCTTGTCGTTTTAACCAGTTACACCCAGGAGGCCTTCCCGGGCTTCCAAAGTCTTGCCTTTCCTCCCTTCCCTTCGTCTCTCCAGGAAAGGAGCCTGATGTGGGTAAAGGGGGTAAGGAGCGTCGGGAACCTGCCCCGAAGCAGGATGCCCCCTCGCGTGGGGCTTCCTCCTGCATGGCCTGCTAGGTCCAGAGGCTGTGGTTTTCTGCTGTGTGCCTTCAAGCATGTCATCGTCCTCCCAGATGCACTCCCGAGACCACAGAGGTGGTGGTTAACGATTAGCAGCAGAGCCAGCTGGCTGGGGGCTCCTTTAGCGATTCGGGGATTCGGTTGTTTAACAAAAGAAGTAGCCCAGGACAGCGTTGCTTTAATTACCAGAGTTGTTGCTGGAAAAAGATCTGTAAAGGTGGCTGCCCCTAAAGACAGTGGACGGTTCTACCCAGCGCCCGGCTTCTCACCTCAGATGTTCTAAACAGTTGTCAGATTCAGCCCTTGAATCCTCAGGGAGTGAAGGGAAAGAATGACTTGTGTGGGAGTCTGTGACAGGAAATTTAACTGACTTGCTTCACTACCCTTGAATTAGTAGTTTTTGCCAAGAAACAATGCAGCTGTTAATTCCCAGGCAGAGGCGGCCATGGAAATCAGAGGGCCTGAGCTCGGCTCCAGTTCGAGCAGCTCTTCCCAGGAGATGCGTCCCAGGCAGGCTTCCTAGCACCAGCTCCAGTGGCCACGGTGTCATTTCCTGGGGCCCTGGGTTGGGGAATGAAGCAGCTTGAAGCAGCTCTGTGCCATGTTTCCATCTCCCTCCTGCCCCACTGGGTTTGGGGCCTTGTTTCTTAACTACTCATTGCTTCCTGGACCTTCTCCCTGGAAAAACACACTTTTTTTTTTAAAGCTTTAGATCTCTCCATAGTGGTGGGTTTCTTCACCCTTTTTACCTGGACCACCAAAGAAGGAGCCAGATGGCGACTGAAGGGCATTCTTCAAACAGAAGTTTTAGCAGAGGAACACCACTCTGATGCTAATCGGCCATCGGCATGCTGACTTAAGGCGTTGTGTGGAGATCACTTTAGCGGTGCTTGCTCCACATACTCAAGTTAAAATACTCATTTAGCGTCTGAACAGTTAATAATATGTCTTAGAGAAATAAGATCATTTCTTCTGAACGCTTACTTTCTAACCCCTGCAGTGGGGTGTGTCAGTTGCGTGTGAAGGTCAGTTGCCACTTCGTGGGGCCTGTCCACCACGTTGTCTGCTGACTGTGGTAGGTGGCCTTGAAGTGCCTATAAAAATAGCTTCAGAAGAAACTGTGTATAACGCCATCGTCATGAGCAGCTCCAGGCCTGCCGCTGCATCCCATCTCTTCTGTTGTCCCCCCAGCCCTCCCCCAGTTAGTAGGCAGTGTTTGGCTGGGAGAGGAGGGTGCCTGTTGAAACTTTGGTAAAGGAGAAGTCCCTTTCCCCTCACCAGCAGAAGGGGCACTTGTGGGCGCCCCCCACTGGGTACCTCCTGAGGCTGGTGCCGGGCACTGAGTACAGTGCAGGGACCGGGTTCAATTACCCACCTGCCTCCCTGCGTGTTCCGGAAGCGGGAGACTGGTTTCCAGGGCCTTGCTTAATACAGCTTAATGGAAGACCAGTGGGCATCGTTGTTTTCTGCCAGTTCACAGAACCGTGTTGTCAGAATGGAAGAGAAAGGAACACTGTTGTGTACCCTGAATGGAGAGTGAGGTGTGCGTGTACGGGGTTATTTACAAAAGACTGAGGCCTCCCTTGGCTTGTAAAGAGAGGACCTGATCGTAGATGGCAACCCTGGACTCGGTGTGTGGGCGGGGATCCCTGGACCTCATCTTCCACCACCTTGGAGGGTTGAGACTTCTGTGGATGGTTGTAGCAGTAATAATTATGTGACAGTTGCAGCAAATTGGACTCAGTCTTGGGTGTGTACCCTTAGGCTTCAGTAATGGGATGAAAATAATTGACTGCCTGTCCCTGCCTCTGCACTAGCCTCCCAGAGGGCCCATGTCTGGGGAGTTCGTGCTGGGCTGAGGGGAGAGAGCCTGGGGCGTGGGGAGCTTTGCTCTGTGATGGTCCTGGGGACAGGCGTGCTCGCTGACAACGAACCTGTGATACCTGAAGTGCCTACAGCACCTTCCTCTTCACAGTCTCTTCTGTGCTTTCATTTCCCCAGGGTCCCTTAGAGAGAACACGTGTAGCTCATCTTACTTCAGAAAAAGAAGTTATCTTGCTTTTTTAATTGAAGTCTAGTTGATTTACAGTGTTATGCCCATCTCTGCTGTACAGCAAAGTGACCCAGTTACACGCATGCAGACGTTCTATTTTTTCATATTCTTTTCCATTATGCTTCATCACAGGATAGTGAATATAGCCCCTGTGCTATACAGTAGGACCTTGTTGTGTATCCATTCTTTCTTTTAATATATATATTTTATTTATTTGTTTGTTTATTTATTTTTGGCTGCGTTGGGTCTTCGTTGCTGCGCGCCGGCTTTCCTCTGAGAGATGACTTCAGCCCCTTCCTTTGCTTCTTTGCCCAGGCACTAAACCAGTTTAGTTCCTTGAGCCTGTGCAGTTCTGCCCCGAGACGCGAGGCGTGTTGACTGTGAGGCCTTGTTGCGGGATGAGGTTCGAGCACTGGGGACAAAACGATCATTACAGGCCATTCGTGTCGACAGCGTTTATGCCTCGACGTGCGCTTGCGACGCAAGCGGGAGCTCATTTGCAAGGCTGCCTTTGTGGAGCTGCCTTTTGATCAGTGATTGCCTGTGTTAATGTTTCAGTAAGCTATTGATTTCTGCAACAGCTTTTCTTCCCTGAATTTATGTGCAGTGGGTCTCCACAGCACACGCTATGCATGTTTGATTAAAGTTCAATTGACTCCATTCCTGGTGAGGCCTCGAGCTGCTTCACTCCCTATTTGTAGAACGAAAGCTTTCCCCAACATATTCTTTTGTTTGTGCTCATGACCTAGCCACCCATGCAGTCACCAATATACTGTTTCTAATCCTCCCAGATTTGCTCCATTCCAATGTTTAATCCCTTCCTAGACATTACAGTGGTTAAGAGGCAGCTGATAAAACCTGGTCTGGATTTTTTTCTTTTTCTTTTTCAGTCAACTCATTGATGTATGGTGTGCATACCATATAGATCATAAAAATGCACCCACTTGAAGTGCACAAGTTCAGTGAGTTTTGACAGCTGTATACATCCATGAAATATACAGCCATGTAACACCACCACCATCGATGTATAGAACCAGCCCCATCACCCCAAAAGATCTCAGTTGCTTACCCCTCATGCTCCAGACTCCAGGCAACCACTCGTTTGCTTTTTGTGATTACAGATTTGTCTTTTCTAGAATGGAATCATGCAGTCTGTATGTTCCCTTTGGTGTTTGGCTGCTTTTATTCAACATGATGTCTTTGAGATTTATCCACTGGTTGTATCCATCAGTAGTTTGTTCCTTTTTACTGCCAAGTGGTATTCTTGTGAGTGGGTGTGCCATAATATGTTTATTCGTTTTCCCGTTGAGGGGCTGTTTGCCTTGTTCCCAGTTTTTGGCTATGGAGAGTAAAGTTTTAATGAACACTTGTATAAAAGTCTTTGTGTACACATATGTTTTTATTCCTTTGGGGTAAACACCTAGGAGTCGAATCATTTGCTAGGTCGTATGGTACATATTTGGCTTTCTAAGAACTGCCAGACAGTTTTACAAAGTGTTTCAACCATTTTACATTTCACCAGCAGTGTATGAGATTTCTCGTCACTCCCCTATCTTCCTGAATGTTGAAATTTATATTCTTTCATTTTAATTTCAACAGTCCTTCAGACTTGGTCATTTTGATCCTTGGAACTGAGATGGTGGAATCTGTTCCGGGCTCCTTGTTTAAAAGCTGTTTCTATTTTATTTTACTTTATTTTATTTTATATTTGGCTGCGTTGGGTCTTCGTTGCCGTGCGCGGGCTTTCTCTAGTTGTGGCGAGCGGAGGCTACTCTTCGTTGCCGTGTGCGGGCTTCTCATTGCGCTGGCTTTTCTTGTTGCAGAGTGCGGGCTTCAGTAGTTGTGGCGTGCAGGCTCAGTAGTTGTGGTGCACGGGCTCAGTTGCTCTGCAGCATGTGGGATCTTCCCGGACCAGGGCTCGAACCCGTGTCCCATGTGTTGGCAGGCTGATTATTAACCACTGCGCCACCAGGGAAGTCCCCATACCATCTTTTGATACTGTTTGAAACTCTTTCAGAACATTCATGTGTGAGAAATAGAACGGATCCCTCATAACCATGTGAGTCAGTAGCGCACACGGACCAGGGCTGTGCAGAAACGTCAGGGCGGCTCTTGTTCACAGCCTTCAGGTCAGACCGAGGTATGACAGAGACGCCGGTGGTTGTGCCTCCCCTCCAGGTTTCTCACCCTTTTTTTTTTTTTTTTTTTGCGGTACGCGGGCCTCTCACTGTTGTGGCCTCTCCCGTTGCGGAGCACAGGCTCCGGACGCGCAGGCTCAGTGGCCATGGCTCGTGGCCCCAGCCGCTCCGCAGCATGTGGGATCTTCCCAGACTGGGGCACGAACCCGTGTCCCCTGCATCGGCAGGGGAAGCCCGTCTCGCCCGTTTTTGTTTCCTTCCACCATCTGAGGCCTCTGTCACCCTTGACCCCTAAAACAACCTCAGCTATAGGCGGAGGTGGGAGGAACAGGAACCATTTTGGATTTCCTCATTCTTTTTTCCAGCCCTGGGATTGGGCCATGATTTACTGCACCAGCTGCCCTTTTGAACTGATGAAGCACGCCACGCTGACACAGTGTTTGAAGGGTGACACTGACCTGCCTTGGCTTCTGTTCTGTGTTTTCTCATAGGAAAACCAGAGCCAGGTCACTTTTATGTCAGCACAGGTCTCTTAATCCCCTAGTGGATTTATGAGTTTCAGCCCGCCAACAGCAAAAGATCAGTACAGATAAATGACTTTCCAAGTCAGGAAGGTAGGAAGTAAAGAGGCAGAAGCTGGGAGGTTTCTTAGATCGTGACCTTAGGGGCTCAGGATACTCCACTCACCATGGGGACCATCGTATAGCCTGCATTTGTGGTCTAACATGTAATAGACAAGGGAGAAATCCAAGGGCAATTCCTACATTTTCCCTTGTTGTTCAGTTACCATCTCATGGAACCGAAAAGGTGGGGGGGGGGCGGTGGGAAGCGTCCTTGGTGGCTGGTTCCTGGCCTCCTTGGCCTGGGGTCGTGCTTCATCTTTTAAAACACTGGCAGTCCCTAGCGTTTCGTTCAGTGGTGCTTGGAAAGACTAAAGCACAGCCACAGCTCCAAGAGATACAGGCTGTAGCCTTGTGGGGGCTGCTCAGGAGTCCTTGAATCACAGATCCTTTAGGGGTCTGATGACAGCTGTTGTTCTGTGTCTTAGAAAATGCATAGAGATGGGACTTTCCGGGTGGGGCAGCGGTTAAGAATCCACCTGCCAATGCAGGGGACACGGGTTCGAGCCCTGGTCCAGGCAGATCCCATGTGTCGCCGAGCAGCTAAGCCCGTGCGCCACAACTCCTGAGCCTGCGCTCTAGAGCCCGCGAGCCACAACTACTGAGCCCACGTGCCACAACTGCTGAAGCCCATGTGCCTAGCCCATGCTCTGCAACAAGAGAAGCCACCACAATGAGAAGCCCGCGCACCGCAACGAAGAATAGCCTCCGCTCGGCGCAACTAGAGAGAGCCCACGCACAGCAACAAAGACTCAATGCAGCCAAAAAGAAAAAAAAAAAAAAAAAGAAGAAAATGCACAAAGAATCCATCTCTCAGTAGTGAGTACTCAGCACACGTGCGTCACCTGCTTTGCGGAAGCCATTTCCCCACCTCAGATCTGCCCACTCCTCTCCCAGCTTACTTGCCGTTGGGTTCCCAGGCCGTTCCTTCTGGGGGTGTGTTCATGGAAACCTCATCTGACTGGGCACTCCACCAGTCCCAGGAGTTCATTGTGTGGTACCTGTGCTTCTCTGTCTCTTTCAGTCTCCTCAACACTGGTCTTTCCAGCTAGACTCAGGTCACTGGAGGACAGACTCTTCACTTCTCTTTTTTGGCCCCTCCATTCACAAGGCAGAGAGCCTTCTGTGAGGCAGAGTGGGCTTTGGCCAAGTAGCTCCCACCTTCAGATGCGGGACGCACCACCACACACCCCCTGCCACCCCCCTGCCAGGGACACATCCCAAGATACCGTCTGTCAGGTTAACTGACTTTCTACAGTATTGATTTAATTAGGGAAGATCAGTGTGATCGAGCCTCTCTCACTGTTCTAACTGGGTTTTTTAAAAATTAATTTATTTATTTTTGGCTGCATTGGGTCTTCATTGCTGCGTGCAGGCTTTCTCTAGTTGTGGTGAGCGGGGGCTACTCTTCATTGCAGTGCACGGGCTTCTCATTGCGGTGGCTTCTCTTGTTGTGGAGCACGGGCTCTAGGCGCGAGGGCTCAGTAGTTGTGGCGCACAGGCTTAGTTGGTCTGCGGCACGTGGGATCTTCCCGGACCAGGGCTGGAACCCGTGTCGCCTGCATTGGCAGGCAGATTCTTAACCACTGCACCACCAGTGAAGTCTGTTTTAACTGTTTTTTAAACATTGCAAGTAGAGGCACTTTACCTTGGTGTTTGTTTTAAGCAAACGGTCTTTTGTCAGCCAGGGTTAGTGGAACACACCATACGACCGTCCCCCACCCCCACCCGTGTGTGTACACATACGGTGTCCCCGATGAGCCCCTTGGGGCTGGGAGTGCCAAAAACGCCCTTTTTTTTTTTTTTTTTTTTTTTTAGTCAGTTTTATTTATTTCTGTTCTGGTCTTCATGATTTCTTTCTTTCTACTAACTTTGGGTTGTATTTGTTCTTATTTTTCTAGTTCCTTTAGGTGTAAGGTTAGATTATTTCCGGGGCACGAACCCGTGTCCCCTGCATCGGCAGGCGGACTCTCAACCACTGCGCCACCAGGGAAGCCCAAAACGCCCTTTTTTTTATTTCAAGTTGCACCTGGACTCATGTCCACTTGCTGTGTTTTTTAGAAAGATGTCTTGCCTCCCTTACTTTTGGGCCACGCATGAAACGAGGAGCTCCTTTGGCCTGAAACACTGACCTCGTGACATGTGGCCTTTCATCTCCACCTAGCGCCACTGTGTGCTGTGTCCACTCTTAAATCTCTTTCGCCAGGCCCTGGTCTCGCCTTCAGCACCCAGTGCCGGCTTGTCCGGGGTGGGCATTCGGCTGTAGAGCAGTTTGCCTGGGTTTGGGGTCTGTTCTTCCTGACCTTCCTCCTGGCCCCAGTTCCTGCCACCTCAGTTGTTTGCTTTGGTTTCTGGAATGGTCTAACTGGCCGGGTATTTCTGTGTCGCCCCTGTGTGGATTCAGTGAAATGCTGTGAAGAGATCATCCTCTGTGTGTGCACCCATATGCGCGCGCGCGCGCACGCGCACACGCACGCACACACACACACACACACACACACACACACAGCTGGAGGGCAGGGGTCTTCCTTTCTGTCAGTGATTTATTGATGCACCTCCAGTGCTTAGAACAGTGGCGGCATCTGCACATAGTAGGCACCCAGCAGATACCTGTTGAGCAAATGAATGTTCCTGATGTCTAGGAGTTAACGCTCCAAGGGGCTGGCCCCAGTGGCCTGGCAGCTCTGCAGGTGTGTCTTGAGGGAGCGCAGGCCTCCAGACAGCTGTCGTAAAGCCAGCCTCTCCTCACGGCGCAAGAGGCAATGCTGGGGCGAGGGCACTTCCCTCACAGCCGTCCCTTCTTTCATGCAGGGAGAACTGATCACCTTCTATTACTACTGGAAGAAAACCCCGGAAGCAGCCAGCTCCCGGGCTCACCGCAGGCACCGCAGGCAGGCCGTGTTCAGGAGGATTAAGACCCGCACTGCATCCACGCCCGTCAACACGCCCTCCAGACCCCCGTCCAGTGAATTCTGTAAGTGGGGGCTTTGCACACGCAGCCACGTGTCCCAGCTGTGGGTGGGCCTGCTTTCGTGGGCATCCCTGGCACAGCTCGCGCGCGCGCGCGCGTGTGTGTGTGTGATACAAAGCCTGACCTAAGTGTCTCACATACTCGGGGGATT
>NW_006780198.1:2727930-2728446 GCF_000442215.2 Lipotes vexillifer | reverse complement strand
AGGGAAAGTTTTGCAAACTATTCGTACATTTAGATTTTCCTTAAACTCAGCATCATCTTTTACAAAAATGTAAGTCTTGACCTTGGCCTGAGGCGTTATTGATGACCTCAGAGGACGTTTTCCCTTAGCCGAGGGTGTACTGCACTTATGTTGTGGTTGCAGTATGATCAGATTAACGTTTTCTTCTTTTTCCTGCTCCTTTATTGGGATTCTCCTCTTGGTCCTCTGTGACTTGCAATCTGATATGACGGTGAAGCCCACACCTTCTTAACCTCTGAAAACTAGAGTAGTGCCTTGTGGTTCTGCCCTGGCCCAGTGCACTCAGCCTGAGGGTCGCTTATGTTGCTCATGTAAACAAGAAATAATCCAGTAGGGCCGGAGGGGCAGGGCTTGCTGGAGAGGGAATTCCTCAGGATGTCAGGGAGGGCGTCGCAGGTGCACTTGGCCCTGTTCATGTCCACCAGCCGTGGGCATCGGTGCCAGCCACCCCAGGATTGAGGCGTGACAGCAGCCCCC
>NW_006780198.1:2724740-2727920 GCF_000442215.2 Lipotes vexillifer | reverse complement strand
GAGTGGCAGGGCAGACCCTTGGGTACCACCCCTCATACACGAGTTCTTCGTTCTGATGACTGGCCCTGAGAAGTTCAGAGTGGTCCTTCGTGGCCTGCTGGGCCACTCTGTTGGCTCAGAGCCAGAGGTGACAGGTGGTCCCAGTCTCGCCCAGCTGACGGTGTCTCCCGCCACCCCCTTGTGTGCCCATCATGCCCAGTGGACCTGAGTTCAGCCAGTGAGGATGACTTCGACAGTGAGGACAGCGAGCAGGAGCTGAAGGGCTACGCCTGCCGCCACTGCTTCAGCACCAGTAAGTGCGGCTTGGTGGGCAGGGCGCCCTGCGCTGGAACGGCCAGGCTCGGCCACTTCCGGCTCTGCACGTTTGGGGGGTCGAATTGGAGGCCCGTCTGGGCAGTCATTGACTCGACATTCGCAGTGTCTTCAGGGTTACTTAGAAAGTTGAAGATCTTTGTTTTACTTGACTCTCCTGTCAGCGTTCAGGGTGGAGTGCCGACCCGTGGGCAGGACAGGCTTGTTCAGGGTCGGGGCCTGTGTTCCCTGGGAGCCTGCTGCCAGCTCTTCCTGGGTCTCCTGAGATGAGGCACGGGTGGTGGGCAGTCCTGAAGTCCTCTCCCTTCCAGGGGAGAGCAGGGCGGCACTAGTACCTCTGTGGTCTGGGTGACAGGTGTTTGTCCAAGCTCAGCGCTACATGGTTCTCGTGACGCCGGGGTCAGCTGAGCCCATGGAAGGGCCTCCCTGCTCCGATGTCTGTCCCCAGGGGCACTGGTTGTCGAGGTTGGCACCCCCGCCCCTCTTCCCTCGCACAGCCTCCAAAGACTGGCACCACGGGGGCCGGGAGAACATCCTGCTCTGTACAGACTGCCGCATTCACTTCAAGAAATACGGCGAGCTCCCCCCCATCGAGAAGCCCGTGGACCCCCCACCATTTATGTTCAAACCTGTGAAAGAGGAAGACGATGGGCCCAGTGGGAAACATAGCATGAGGACACGACGGAGTCGTGGCTCGGTGAGTCCCCGTGGCCAGGCAGCCAGACTGCTTCTCCGGGTTCCTAGCAGGCTGGGGGCTTGCGCCCATCAGGAGGAGAATGGCAGGTGTGTTTCATTTTGGGTAGAGAAACAGACCCCCCGAAGGTGAAATGATTTGCCCGAAGGCATTAATTAGCTTTTTGCCTGTGGGGCTGGGAAGAGCTCTCTGTTCTCTCCCTCCCTTGCGTCTTCCTTGGGGAGCTGGTAGACCAGTGTGAATTGCTGTACCCGTGTCTCTTCCGAGCCCCCATGGCTTTGCAGAAACGTGCTGAAGGCCTGGTGGTTTTAGGAGCTGCGCTGCATTATTTGACAGCTCATCTCTTTGGGTCACTTCCATCCTGTCAGGTGAAATCAGCAAGTGTGTGTGTTTGGATCTGGTGGGAGGAGCGGGCAGTTAACATGGAGGAAACAGAAAGGGTGAGATGACTTATAACTGACCTTAGGTGTAACTGTCCCTCGGGGGAGCTCACGGAGTAGGGCTGCCCTCCCGACTTCTGCCCTCAGGCAGGCTCGCCTCATTCAGGACAGTCCCTGGAGACGAGCGCTTCCGGTGTAAGCTGAGAATCGCCCTCTTTTCCATGTAAACCCGCCCGTTCACCCCCTCCTTTCTTCACTCCGTGGTGACCCCCGTGCAGCCAGGGACAGCCAGGGCTCCCCGTGGTTGGCCAGGGGCTGGGATTTGCCGCGAGGCTGTTGGTGGACCTGCTCTGGAGGCTCCTGCCTGGTACCGGGGCTCAGGTGGCCGGTGTGGGAACTGGGGCCCAGTCTCACCAGCCTCCGGTTGGGGTGGGCAGATGTCTACACTGCGCAGTGGTCGGAAGAAGCAGCCAGCCAGCCCTGATGGTCGCGCCTCGCCCATCAATGAAGACATCCGCTCCAGCGGCCGGAACTCCCCCAGCGCTGCCAGCACCTCCAGCAACGACAGCAAAGCAGAGACGGTGAAGAAGGCGGCCAAGGTGAGGTGCCGGGGCCCGCCCTGCCCCTGAGACCCCGGCTGCTGGAGTCGATGCTCAGCTCCCCCGTGTCCCTCAGTCGTTCGTGGAGCCTCCTGGGCACCAGCAGTGCCTTGGCCTGGGGCCTGGAGGATGGGAGTCCACGCGCTTCCCAGCACGGACCTTTGGGGGCCACCTCTGCCTTGAGTTTCCCATCCCCAGATACTTGTTCCTTCCTGAGCCCACTGGCCCCTTCCAGGGCTTTCTTGTTTTGGGGGATGGAGCGTGGCGTGCAGGGGGCCAGGTGTCAGCAAGCAGTTGTCACCCGCACCCCCCGAGGCTGCCGGCCCATCCTCCCTCAGCCTGAGTCTCCTTGTGGGCTTTCCCGCCTCAGAAGGTGAAGGAGGAAGCCTCGTCCCCTCTCAAGAGCACCAAGCGCCAGCGGGAGAAGGTGGCCTCTGATACGGATGAGGCCGACAGGACCAGCTCCAAGAAGACAAAAACCCAGGTGAGATTTGTGGCTGAGCCACGCTGATTACAGCTGGAAGCTAATGTCCCTTAAGAAGCCCCAGCCCAGATTTCCCCCTGGGCAGAGGTTGTGTCCCGTCTCCCAGGGAGGGGCCTAGAGAGCGGCCCCTGAGACTGGCCGGGTCAGGGCAGGACCTGTGGTCCCCGGAGCCACGCGTGCTGCCTCATCTGCCAAACCTCACTGTGCGGCAGGGCAGAGGGCGCCCCAGCTCCCCCTAGAGTGTCCGCCCTCCCCTCTCTGGCCCTAGGAGATCAGCCGGCCCAACTCACCGTCCGAAGGCGAGGGAGAGAGCTCGGACAGCCGCAGCGTCAACGATGAGGGCAGCAGTGACCCCAAAGACATCGACCAGGACAATCGTAGCACGTCCCCCAGCATCCCCAGCCCCCAGGACAACGAGAGCGACTCCGACTCCTCGGCCCAGCAGCAGATGCTTCAGGCCCAGCCCCCGGCCTTGCAGGCTCCCAGTGGAGCTGCTCTAGCTCCGTCGTCGGCTGCACCGGGGACTGCCCAGCCGCCCACGCCAGGGCCCACGCCCACCGCCACCGCCCCGTCACAGGGCTCCCCGTCGACCTCCCAGCCCCCCACCCAGCCGCAGGCGCCCTCAGCTCCCGCTCCCCACGCCCACGCCCAGCAGGCGCCTGCCCTGCACCCACAGCGGCTGCCCTCACCGCACCCCCCGCTGCAGCCGCT
>NW_006780198.1:2724501-2724730 GCF_000442215.2 Lipotes vexillifer | reverse complement strand
CTGCACGGTCAGGGCCCGCCCGGCCCTCACGGCCTCCAGGCCGGGCCGCTGCTGCAGCACCCAGGCCCCCCGCAGCCCTTCGGCCTCCCGCAGGCCTCCCAGGCAGTGGCCCACCCTCATGCCTCCCTGCAGCCACCCGCCTCTCAGTCGGCGTTGCAGCCCCCACAGCCCCCTCGGGAGCAGCCCCTGCCACCTGCGCCCTTGGCCATGCCCCACATCAAGCCCCCGC
>NW_006780198.1:2710528-2724280 GCF_000442215.2 Lipotes vexillifer | reverse complement strand
TCTGCCCTCCTCCCCCGCCCAGCCCCCCGTGCTGACCCAGAGCCAGAGCCTGGCCCCTGCCTCCCACCCCGCCGCGGGCCTCCACCAGGTGCCCCCCCAACCCCCGTTCGCCCAGCACCCCTTTGCCCCCGCGGCCCCTCCTCCCATCACCCCTCCGACTTGCCCCTCCACCTCCACTCCCCCGGTGGGGCCTGGCCCCTCGGCCCAGCCGCCTTGCTCTGCCCCCGTCGCTGCGGGAGGCAGTGTAGCTGGGGGGGCAGCCTGCCCGCTCCCCACCGTCCAGGTTAAGGAAGAGGCCCTGGACGAAGCTGAGGAGCCCGAGAGCCCCCCTCCCCCGCCTCGGAGCCCGTCCCCTGAGCCCACTGTGGTGGACACCCCCAGCCACGCCAGCCAGTCTGCCAGGTATTGGTCCCCGGGAACCGGGCACGTCCGGGGCAGGGACAGCTGGGCACCTGGGGGCCTCGGCAGGGACCCCAGCGAGACCCGAGGCTTTTTCAGGTTCTACAAGCACCTGGACCGGGGTTACAACTCGTGCGCGCGCACAGACCTGCACTTCATGCCTCTGGCGGGATCCAAGCTGGCCAAGAAGAGGGAGGAGGCCATCGAGAAGGCCAAACGGGAGGCCGAGCAGAAGGCGCGAGAGGAACGCGAGCGGGAGAAGGAGAAAGAGAAGGAACGCGAGCGGGAGCGCGAGCGGGAGCGCGAGGCAGAGCGGGCGGCCGTGAGTCGGGCGGGCAGCCTGCTCTGCTCGGGGGGCTCCCGAGGGCTGGTCCCCACGCTCGCTTCACGGGTGGGCTGCCACCGCCTGGCGTCCTCTCAGCCGCCACCCGCGTTACCTCTGTGTCCCAGATACGCGGACCCATCCAGGCCCCGGGTGCCCCACCACTGCAGGGCCCGGACCTTGGCTGGGCCGGGTCTGGGTCCGGGTCTGGGTCTGGGTCTGGAGCACGGGGGGACCCAGTTTGCTGGGCCGACGGCTGGGCACACCCAGCCCTTACGGCCTCTTTTCCTTTCACAGAAGGCGTCCAGCTCTGCGCACGAAGGCCGCCTCGGCGACCCCCAGCTCGGTGGTCCCGGCCACATGCGGCCCTCCTTCGAGCCCCCGCCCACCACCATCGCGGCCGTTCCTCCGTACATCGGGCCTGACACGCCGGCCCTCCGGACTCTGAGCGAGTACGCCCGGCCCCACGTCATGTCGCCCACCAACCGTAACCACCCCTTCTACGTGCCCCTCAACCCCACCGACCCGCTGCTGGCCTACCACATGCCCGGCCTCTACAACGTCGACCCCACCATCCGCGAGCGGGAGCTCCGGGAGCGCGAGATCCGGGAGCGTGAGATCCGGGAGCGCGAGCTGCGGGAGCGGATGAAGCCAGGCTTCGAGGTGAAGCCCCCGGAGCTGGACCCCCTGCACCCGGCCGCCAACCCCATGGAGCACTTCGCCCGGCACGGCGCCCTCACCATCCCCCCCGCCGCCGGCCCCCACCCTTTCGCATCTTTCCACCCTGGCCTGAACCCCTTGGAGAGGGAGAGACTGGCCCTGGCGGGCCCCCAGCTGCGGCCCGAAATGAGCTACCCGGACAGACTGGCGGCTGAGCGCATCCACGCCGAGCGCATGGCCTCACTGACCAGCGACCCCCTGGCGCGGCTGCAGATGTTCAACGTGACCCCGCACCACCACCAGCACTCCCACATCCACTCGCACCTCCACCTCCACCAGCAGGACCCTCTCCACCAAGGTGGGGACTCCAGGGAGCCAAGGGCAGAGGACGTGCCGGGGGGCGCGGCCGAGAGGTCTGCGGAGAGCGGGGCTTAGTGAGCCCCCGTCTGGCAGCGCCTGCTCTGCTGGCCGCCTTCGGGTCCTGTGGGCGAAGGGCTCGGGAGGCAGCCCTGGGGAGGGTGCCAGTCCAGCTGAGCTGGGAGGAGGGATGCTGGCTGGGGCAGGGCTGGAACGGCCCTGGGGTTCCTGTGCACCTGAAGGGCACAGGAGGGCCTTGGGCAGTCGGCCAGGCGGGCTCTGCTGATCCAGGGTCCTGGACAAAACGAGGTTGGGGAGGCTCTGCCTGTGGGCGTGCGGAGGGGGAGGGGGAGGGGGAGGGAGAGGAAAGGAAAGCCGTGGCCAGCTCTTCACTTGGCGGCTCTCCAGAGCTCCGCTGTAGGGGCGGGGAGGCCACGGAGGGCGACGCTACTTTGGGTCGGGGTTGCCGGTGGCCCTGGTGACCAGAAGCCAGCCGCGGAGAGGAGCAGGTCCCTGGGAGTTGCCCCCAACGAGGGCAGATGGCGAGAGGCCCCCAGAGCCCTGCACCGCCTGCATGTGCACTTCTGCCCCTTTTCCTAGGGTCAGCAGGCCCAGTTCACCCGCTGGTTGACCCCCTGACTGCTGGCCCGCACCTGGCTCGCTTTCCCTATCCCCCTGGCACCCTCCCCAGCCCTCTGCTGGGGCAGCCCCCCCACGAGCACGAGATGCTTCGCCATCCAGTTTTTGGTGAGAGCGCGCCTGGGGAAGGGGTGGGGTGGGGTCCAGGGCAGAGCTGGGGTGGTGGTCTGCCGCGACGTCCCCACTTGTTCGTGTGTTCAGCACACACCTCCTGAGTGTTGGGAGGCTACTTGGGAACAAGGCAGGCAGACCCCTGTCCCCAGGGAGCTGGGGGTCAGGGGTATAAACGTGTATCAGGAGCCGGGACGATGGTGGGCAGGGAAGAGACAGCGGAGTGCCAAATTCAAAGGAGGGCTGAGGGCAGGCCTCTGTGAGGACCAGCCAGTAGGCTGAGGAGGACCGGGCCCAGGGGCAGGGGGTCCAGGAGCCACAGTTCTCTCTTGCGGGCGGGCGGGGGCTCTGCTTCGGTGCTCCCTGCCAGCAAGGTGGCTTCTTGCCCGTCCCCTTGGGAGGCTCCCTCCTGATCCGAGCTGCTTGCCGGCCTCATCCTGGCCTTTCTGTCTCAGAGGCTGTTCTGTGTTGGGCAGGCACCCCCTACCCCCGAGACCTGCCTGGGGCCATCCCACCCCCCATGTCGGCGGCCCACCAGCTGCAGGCCATGCACGCCCAGTCGGCGGAGCTACAGAGACTGGCCATGGAGCAGCAGTGGCTGCACGGACACCCGCACATGCATGGTGGTCACCTCCCAAGTCAGGAAGATTATTACAGGTGAGGCGGGAGGGGCTGGGAGGGAGGCCAGGCTCCCACCTCCCCGACCTGTGGGTCCCGGACCCCCTCCCGCCCCTCCTGGCTGCACCCACACTCCGCCCCGCCCCCACCCCCCTGCCCCTTGGGCCTCCTGTGGAGCTGTCTTAAGGGGAGACAGGGCAGGGGTCGGCGGTGTGGAGGCTGCCCCGGGCATCCGGGCCCTCCAGCTGCAGGCCTACCCAGGCCTGACTGACGCTGATTACTTCTTCCTCTTTTTTTTTTTTTTTTCCACCCCCTCTTTCCAGTCGACTGAAGAAGGAAGGTGACAAGCAGTTATAAGTTATTTATTTGTTAGCGCTGGCTGTGGAAACCCCAATTCTTGGGGGAGAAACAGGACTTTTTACGTACAATAGGAGCTGCAAAAGCAAAAAGAATATCTTCTAAAGATTTCTTTATATATTTAAAAACCCCACAACTAAAAACGTATCAGCATACTAGTGTTCGTTTGTAGAGAGGATTCCTTGAGACTGGTTTGGGTCTCCCTGCATGACAGTCCCCCAGAAACTTAGTGAGGCCTGGACTGGACTGAACATTCAGAAAACTCCCCTGCAATCTTGGGGTTTGGCTTTAGTTTTCTTTTCCTTCCTTGATTTCTTCAGTAGGTGCTAGAATCCAGTTCACACCCTTCACTGTGCGTGCAGACACACTCAGCTGCGTGTGTTCCAGAACCCACAAGGTTTGCAGATAGGCAGCGTATGAGTTTGGAATCCAAGAGCTGTAATTTTTAAAAAATCTTTTATTTTAATACATTGTAGGAAATCTTCATAATTTGAGGAAGTTCTGCGCATGGCTTTTTACGTCTGTAAATAAATAATTTTAGAACAGCCTTTTTTTTCTTCCATAAACTACTACTCTGATCTATTTTTTCCAGCCATGTCACTAATTGTGAATTCCTACCAGCTGTTGACAGAACACAGAGTTGATTTTTTAATAAAAAGTTATATATAATTATCCCTTTAATTAAAGGGAACAGATGGGCGTTACTAGTTACAAACGGGCAAAAGCTTGGGACTAGGTTTGGGCGCAGCAGGGAGCAGCCAGGGGTGTGCAGGGACAGTGTTACAAACCGTTTCTTTGTTGTGCTGCTTTGGTTTTCACTTCTGTCTGTTCCCAGCTTGTGCTTTGCCAGCGGTGCAGACATCTGTTAGCTTGAACCTCTCATCTTGCACCAGGAGCACAGGAGTTAAATGTCCCCCATTCTGTTTCAGAGGGATCGAAAGCACATGTTTCTGTGTGTCGGATTGTAGATTTCCTTATAGATTTCTCTGTACACGCATTTGATTGTTCTGAATGAACTGCCTTTTTCAATACTTGGACAATTTCATAAACAAACATTCTAGAAAATCCAAGAAAACGATTCCCTGCGAGTCACTCCGCACATATGCTTGCCAAAGGGATCTCTTAGAAATCTGCTTTGTCGTGCATGTCGTCGTTTGGATCTTCTTGTGGTGAGGCCAGGCCATCCTTGTCACAGCCCAAGGCTGCTTTGGAGTGAGGGAGATCCCGGAGTCGGTCTGGCTGCGGGTGGTGTCCTGTGTGTTACCCCAGGAACAGGGACCCACATTGGACAGGGAGATACTTGGCGTCCCGCTCTTCGTCCTGGAAGCAGGACGGGGGTCACAGCCGTGGACGTGGAGTGAGAGGCAGCTCCACCTGGGGGCAGGTGGCCCAGAGAGCCCGCCTCGGCTTTCTGAGTTGCCCGCGTGCTTCACTTTCTCCAGAGCAGAGGGTGGGGAAGTTGGAAGGACATTCTGCACCTGCTGATCACGCTTTCTGCCAGGACATGACCTTTTCTGTTCCTCTTCTCTCAGCCTTTCGGGGGCTCTTTCTGCCATGGTGCGCGGAGTTCCCGCCTGGGGGTCAGTGGACGTGGAGCGCGTCCAGGACTGGAGCCACAGAGGGGGCGGGATGAGAGGCTGGCGCTTTGACCCAGAAACCAGCAGGCGATAGCTCAGATTCAGGTTCTGGATTCACACTTGCCTCAAGGGCATTTCCAGTGTCCACTAAAGCCACGTTCGGTTTCCATTGGGACAGATAGAGGATGGTTTTGTCTGTTGAAAATGTTCGTAGGTTTTTTCTTTTCGTTTTCTCTCATTCCATTTCTGCCTTAACTTTTAGCTCCTTGGGGGGAGGCAAGCTCAGATGAACACTTTGTCATCGCTTGAGTGGCCGCGTTGGCCAGGGGCGTTTGTGTCCCTGGGGCTAGTGACGTGCCATCAGGGCGGGCTCCGCTCTGCGGCCTCCGCGCCTCTGAGCCGGGCCCCTTCCTGCTGGACTCGGGCGCTCCTGCTGCCCCGGCTCCTGCACGGAAGCCCCCGCCTGCTTTTCTCCCTTTGGGTGGAACGCAATGCCTCCCACTCAGTTATCCTCCTTTCTCTCCTCTCTCTCTTGTCCATTTCCAAGGAAGAGAGAGAGTTGAAGCACTTCGAAGTCTGTACTTGAAAACTGTCTGAAGGCGTTTTCTCCTTAGGTTTTGGTTTTCTCCCCACGTCCCCAGGTGAAGCACTGAGATTCTTCCATTTAAAAACCCACAACCCGAAATCCTCACCTGGTCAACTGCAGCGTGTGTCGGAGGCCCCAGACCTTCGCAGTGTCTTTGAAGCCCGACCCCTTGGTCTCCTTTTGGGTTTCCTCCCTTTGTTTGGAGTTGTTTTGCTTTTCCGTGTTTTATGTGTATCTTGTTCACTGTCGTCGGGTTGAGCTTCACTTCGCTGCGGCAGCAGCATAGCGGAGTGTACATTCTGATTTGCTACGTTTATATATATCTTGAAGCTAAATGTATATATGAGTAGTTTGCCATGAGATAACACAGTGTAAACAGAGTAGACACCCAGAAATTGTGACTTCTGTGTTCTCTCCATTTGAGTATTTTGTAATTTTTTTGAAATATTTGTGGACATAAATAAAAACAAGCTACACTTCAGCGGCTGCGTGTTCTCCGGTGGACTGCGTCTCTCCCTGTGGTGGGCGGGGGAGGCGTATTGGCCATTGTTCTGACCTGGGTCTCCCCGGGTGCGGAGGGGCAGGGGGATGGTTTGGTTCTCTGCGTTGCCAGCACACTGCTTACCCTCCGAAACAGCTTCCAGAGAGCCCCCGTCTGCACCATCTGGGGGGAAGGGGCTCTCTGGCGGGTACACCGCCCTCGCGGGGAGGCTTCAGCCTGCTGACTCGGGACAGTCAGGACGTGCAGAGGCTCCCCAGGCAGTGGGCATTCAGTGCCCATCCGTGGGCATTGATGAATGGGCATTCATCAACGGGGGTGATGGCGTTGGGACCAGAACACCCCCTCCTCACTCCTCCCCGTGCCGTTCAACCCGCACCTCTAATTTCTGGACACCCTCCAAAGCGTGTGGGCCTGTGGCTCCTCCTCTGCTGAGGAGAGGTCTGAGCCACCAGCCAGGACAGTGGCCTCCTGCCCCTGGCTGCGCCTCCTGCCTGTCCCCTCTCTGCCTCTCCGCCGAGGCCTGCCGGGGCCGCCTTCAGCAGCTGAGGTGCCCTCCAGGTTGAGGATGCCTCCAAGCCCCATGGGGGAATCTTGCCCAGTGATAGCGCACCGGGTCACCTGCAGGGTGTGCGTGTGGCCACGAGGGGGCAGCAGACGCCAGGTTGGGTTCGCGGAATTTCCTGAAGCTTCAAGACTGCCGTTGGAAATTGATAGGCGCGCCTCTGTATCTGGGGTCTGGCCGTGATGATGGAGCGTGAGCAGCCCCGAGTGCTCATTGTTAGTAAACGGCCTCAAACCAGCCAGGGTCTGTCCGCCTTGTGGTGAAGGCCTGGGGGACGGCGCATGTAGGGCACCATCTAATTTAGGGCATGAGATAGCTTTGCCAACCGGAAGGGTGCAGGTGGCATACCCATCAATGGCCCTAGAGACACTTCCGTGCCCTCCAACAGCAGGAGCCCTGCTGGGCAGTTTGGGTAGTTGGGGGAACAAAGTGAGGGCCCTGCAGGCGCCATGGGAGACACACGTGACTGTCGTCATGGGTCACGGATGAGAAGGTGGGATGGGGCAGTGGGGTGAGTGGGTGGAATCCAGGTGCCATCTCTGCTGGTCTCTTTCTTTTTTTTAATTTTTATTGGAATATAGTTGCTTCACAATGTTGTGTTAGTTTCTGCCGTACCGCAAAGTGAATCTGCTGTGCATATACAGATCTCCCCTCCTAGTTGGATTTCCTTCCCATTTAGGTCACCACAGAGCACTGAATAAAGTTCCCTGAGCTGTACAGTAGGTCCATATTAGTTATCTGTGTTATACGTGGTATCAGTAGTGTATAGGGCTGTCTCTTATGTAGACTGTGCCCTTTACGAAGCTGAAGTTTTCAGTAGGTATAGATGTACAAAGTAGAAGTTTAAAGAAGGTTGAATGACAAGACATCAGGGTCTGTAAATGAGACGTAGATTTATGCCTCAGAAAAGACCCTCATCAGAGCTGCACAGGTTGTAGTAGATTGTCAGGTGTGGACACCTGTGGCCAGTGTCCCCACCCTGCCGTGCACCCATTCTGAGGCAGAGGGCCTGCTGCAACGGACGAACCTGCCGATTCATGAGCCCGAGAGGAAGGGTCTGATGTCTCACAGCTGTACCCCGAGCCAGGGTCTCGGCTCTGTTGCTGCCCAGACAAGCTGGCCCCGAGTGCCCCGAGTGCCCCTTGGCCCTGCGGGTGGACGGGCCCTCGGCCTGGGCACAGTGGCTCAGCCCCTCTGGTTCCCTGCAGCGTGGACTCAGAAAGTGGCACTTGGTAGGGCTGGGTTCACGGCTGCCACGTGGGTCCTTGTCCGTGGTAAGTTCAGGTGAACGGGGCACGTCACTTAGGCAGCACCTGGGTAAGTCAAGGCCACTTATCTGCAGGGCGAGGATACACGGCAGAGAGATCAGCAATGACCTTCCGATAAGACAGATTCCAGGGCTGCGTGCACAGCTGTGCAATCGTGGACACAAAACAGCTGCTGAGGGAGGGCCAGGGTCGCGTGCTTCTGCCTGGACACACTCGGGGAGCCGCGAACACTTTGCCAACCTCAGGCGAGACCCAGGGAGGTGGGAGGGCACCAACACAGACCCCCGATACCACCTTCAGCCTCTCCCGGCTAACCCGGTCGGTGCAGGCGTGTTCCTGAACTCAGAGCTATGGAACCAAAACAGGACTGGTTAGCCAGACACCTGGGGTCAAGCGAAGGGGCCCCAAGACCAGTGCGTGGGTCTGTCCTGCACCGGAGCTCTGAGCAGGCCCTTCCCAGGGGCCTGTGGGGACACTGAGGGATGGGGGTCCTCGGCCTCCCTGCCCCCTCCCAGGGAGGGTCAGCCAGATGAGCCTGCAGGGTAGGCAGCCGCTGCACGTGGCCGTCCAGCTGGGCTCGTTGCGGCTACAGGCTCAGGTGGGCCATCACTGGAGTCCTGGCGCTCGGGGCTGGGCCTGTTTGGGCTAGAGTTACCGTTGTTGTGGACAGAGCAGCCCGGCCTTTCCCCTGGGACTCGCCCGCCCTCACTGGGTTCTCTGTCCTGCGTTGTGGGCCCTCGGGGGGTTCAGTATCCGAGCGGTCCTCAGCCGCTTCAGCGAGATTCTCCCTGCCGTGTGTAGTTGTTTCTTCTTGGTCTCTTGGGGCCCCCAGGCTGAAGAAGCTGCCCCTGCATCGCCCCGACCCAGCCCTGTGCTTCCACGGGCACCCCGCTGCACCCCTACCCGGGCACCTCGTTCCTGGACCACGTTCCGGCGGGGGGAGGGGGGATGCGTGTGCTCCTTTCACGTTTGCTGGATGAATGAGCAGGCCCCGCACAGGAAGTTGCCTTGGTGTGCTGTCCAAGTGCGCTGCTGAGTTACAGGCGCGGACAAGCAGCTGGAAGTGCCTTTAGCCCCATCCGGGGATCTGGCCCCTCTGCTGTGGCTCCTCGAGTGACCCCTCCCTCCCCTTCAATTTTCTTAGTCCCGCGCCGCACCCCACCCCACCCCCAGTCCCCAGCTATGCTCGCTCCAGGATCTCACAGCCCCTCTGGCTCCAGTCCTGGGCAGAGTTTTGGGTGAGGAGGGGACAGCCGCTTTACGACCGTGACCTCCGGTGAACCCCTCGGGTGTGGACAGCCAGTGCCGCGAATGAGATTAAAAATAGCACTTTAGGGCACGTCCCTGGTGGTGCAGTGGTTAAGAATCCGCCTGCCAATGCAGGGCACACATGCCGCGGAGCAACTAAGCCCGCGCATCACAGCTACTGAGCCCGCGTGCTGCAACTGCTGAAGCCCGCGCGCCTAGAGCCCGTGCTCCGCAACGAAAGGTAGCCCCCGCTCGACACAACTAGAGAAAAGCCCGCGCGCAGCAATGAAGACCCACCGCAGCCAAGAAAAAAGAAAATCACCTTAATAAAGGCACTTCTCAGTAGCCCCTTTTGGCCCAGGGAGAATCCCTGAGGCCGGCAGACTGTCTTAGGGCCAGTTTCTTCTGTCTACCTAACCACTGCTTGTCACTCCCAGGTCCCCTCCACTCCCCTTATTCGTTTCACGGGCTCTGCTGCAGGTCCTGCCCCAGAGCAGATGTGAAACTCGGTCCTCACTGACATACCCAGTCCTGGCCACCAGGTGGCAGTGTCTCCAAAGCCCAGGCGCCATCCGTCTGTGTCCACCAGCCCGCCTGCCCCCCCTCCCCCCCGCGACATCTGCAGCTCAGGCTGCAGAGAACAGTCGGGGTTCCTCCAACCCCCGACCCCACCCCTCGGCTGAGACGATAAGGGGAGAGGCGAGGCGTGTGGGTACCACCAGTATTTTGCAAAATAACTGATGTTTCCTGGAGGCAGGGAGCCCCGGGGGGGCGGGGGTGGGTTGGAGATGAAGGCGGGGTGTTCTGGGCAAAGGGCAACTGGAACAGGTCTTGGCTGGAGCAGGGGGGAGCGATGGCCGAGTAGGGGGCTGGGGGCTGCAGGTGGGGTGGGGTGGGCACAGCCCAGGCGTGGATGTTACAGTGAGGGACAGACGCTCTCGCCCCCGTGCTAGCTTGTACACAGCGGGCCCTCGGTAAATCTTCGATGGGACCCACGATGCACCCTCAGCCCAGATGATTTCCAAACATCGTGGTCCCAGGATCCCCCAGCCCTGAAAAGTCCCCCTGAGCTACTGCTGCCCTGGGTGCCCCGGGTGTGCCCCCAACGCAGGACACCTGCTTCTCTCCTCCAAGTCCTCCAGCAGGAGGCTTCTCAGTGCCCTCGACCTCACAGCCGGGAAGAGGGCACAGCACACAAACACACCTGAGAGCAGGAAGAAGCCGGGGCGCTTCTGTCTGTTCTGGCAGATCCCAGGGAAGCCCGCTCTGTTCCCTAGAAACGTGTGGCCCGGTGTGATGGGTGTGGGGACACCTCCTCACCCAGGCCCCGTATCCCAGCCCATGGTCCGGGGCTCGTCCACAGCCTCGGAAGCCAGAAATCAACCTGATGCTGGCTGTGGTTTCACCCTGGGTTCTCAGTGCCATGCATAGCGTGGCTCAGGGGCCAGCGTGCTCCCTCCAGAGGAGCCTCAAGGAACAGGGTTGACCTTCAGGTTCACGGGATTCAAGATGCGTGGCATGGTACTTGTCTTGTTTTCAGTGGTCTTTGTTTTAGTCTCATCCCGGGACCACAGAGCAAAGGTCTCCCTCCCTGTCCTCTGTCCACAGATGGAACCCCGCGCTCCCTCGGGGCAGACTTCCGGGGAGCAAGACCCAGGAGGCCACGGCCAGGCAGGAGGGTGGGCAGCCAAGGCCACGGGAAGGGCTCGGGGGGCTCAGAGGCAGGTCGGGGGTCAGACTTGTGGGGCAGGCGCACAACCCTGTGGGAGCTGGGCCAGCACTTAGTGCTCGTCTCAGGGCCCAGGTCCTCCTTCCCAGCAGAGGGAGGAGACGTACTTAGCCCCCCACGGGCGAGCAGCGGTCCCTCTCATCACCATCATCACGGCTTGAGTTTTAAGTCGAGAGAGTGGTTCTCTGAGATGTGGAAATCAAGCGGCTGTGGCTCTTGGTGAGTCCCGGGCCTCCTGGCTTGGATCCTGGGTTGTGTCCACGGCCACCTGCTGCGGGCAGACCGGAAGGTCAGGGCAGCTTTTTGGAGCCGGCCTGATGCTCTGCTCAGCCCACTGGTCCCGAACAGCGCCTGACTCAGAGTGGAGTCTTAGGAAAGAGAGGCTGACGACAGCCCTTCCCTCGTGAGGAAGGGTTCTTCATTTACTTAGAAAGTTCTAGGAAGAGTGCCCAGGGTTCGGCAAAGCCAAGAGTGAGAAGGGAGCCTCCCATTGCTTATCTTTCTTGCAGATTTGACGATTCTAGGCAAAAACAGCCCAGGCCAAGGACAGCCATGCAACACCACGTTTTCTAGAAAATCCAAAGGTCTTCTAAAGCAATATAAATGTGGGGAGGATGAGTCCGGGGTCCCAGAGAAAGCATGGGACTTAAGGAGGCCCAAAGGGGCTGTGTGACTTTAAAAAGTCACCGAACCTCTCTGTGCTTCACCTGCACATAGAGCGGGGATGATGACACCTGCCTCACTTACCTCGTGACCACGAAGGGTAAAAATGACATGATGTTAACCCAGTGAGTCCATGGGGAAAGGCCTCACTGATCTCAAGCAGGGCGGGCTGCTCAGAGGAGGTGGAGTTTTAGACGGATCTTAGTCGATGAATCGGAAATCGATGGGCAGGAAAGAGGTAGAAGGACTTTACCCACGGGAAGAGCATGAGCTCAGGCAGAGTCTGTCTGAGGCTGAAGAGGGCTGGGTGGCTGCAGCTGCACAGAGGGTGGAGGCCTCAGGGAGATGGGTGGGGCCCAGGTTGGGCATGAGTAGCTTAGACTCGGTTTCTTAGGCCCTGGGGAGCTATGGAAGGTGCTAAGAGGGAGGAGGGGGCTCACACCTGTTTACAGCTCCCCCAGCACAAGGTGGAAGATGGACGGTGAGGGCACACTGGAGACGAGCTCGTGGACCAGGGAGGGGGCAGGGAGGAAGGGCCTGGACCCCAGGGACCCCACGGGAGCCCCCTCAGCTCCAGGAGGGCAGAAGACAGTGGCTGAAGCAGGTCTGGGGCAAGCGTGGACGAGGTGAGAAAGCTGTGGCCCATGTGGGGAGGTGGCCAAAGTCCCCTGCAGAGGGCTGTGGTTTTCGCACCCAACTCTCCCTAACTGGTCAAGACAAGATGGCGGGACACGTTAGCTGCCCATAAACCAGACTCTCCTCAGGGGCCGGCAACGGGCCGGGACCCCTGCCTGTTGCTTGTTTGGGCCTTCTGGTCAGTGTGTCCTGTGTGTCCCCCAAACATCGGGACCGTGCAGGGAGGGTATGAGTGACCAGTGCCCAGTGCAGCGGGTACGACGGTGACTGGGCACACCCCTCCCTGCTTGGCGTGCACGGTACGGGGAAAGGACCCGCCCGGGTGCACCAGGAAGGGGCCCAGCCAGTTCGCGGTGTCCACTGATGGAAGATGGCGAGAAGCCCCGTGGCGAAGGATCTCGACACCCGCAAGAAGTCGGAGGCTCATCCAGGTCCATAAACAAGCACTGGAAGATGGTGGGCACGGGTGGGCGGGTAAAGTCCAAGGGCAGGATGGGGCTTCACCAGGGGCATCGGCTCCACCTCCTGCAGTTCCCACCTTACGGGGCATTTCACAATCTGAGCTTTTGGTCCCTTGAACACACCAACCCCATTCTCCCTGGAATAGCTCTCTCCCGACCCCATCACCCTGCCTCCCACCCTGCTCGTGTTCTTCCCAGCACTTGGCATCATTCTCAGGCCTAGAAGTCAGTGTATTGTCTGTCTCTCCTCCTGTCACATCAGCTCCATGAGGGCAGAGCCTTGATGCTCACAGTTGGGTCCCCAGCACCTACCACTGCCTGCCACTCCCAGGGCCCTTGATGAGTATCTGTAGGGTGGACGGATGGATGGATGGATGGATGTGTGGATGAGTGGGTGGGCAGATTGATGGATGGACAGATGGATGGATGTGTGGATGGATGGATGGATGGATGGATGGGAGAATGAATGAATGAATAAATGAGTGACTGAATGGGTGTGAGGTCTTCTGACCCAAAAGCATTGTCTGCTCTAACTCTATTCTGGGGAGCAGTGTACAGTTAGACAGGCTCTCTGCACGCCAGCACTGTGGACATTCGGGGCCGGATCATTCTTTGCTGTGTGTGTGGTCATCCTGCACACTGTAGGGTGTTTACAGCCTCCCAGGCAGCAGCAAAGTTGTGACAATCCAAAATATCTTCAGACGTTGCCAGGTGTCTTCGGGGCAGGGGGTAGGGTTGGGAGGCGGGGTGCAAAGCTGCAGCTGGTAATATAGATACATATATATGTATATGCATAAATGATACTCACAGCCCCCTCCCCGAGTCCCCATGGCGAGTGGCCCAATCCCCAGGTGACCTCTCACCCCTCGGGGAGCCACACTGGAAACCGTAGGCTTTGCTGCTGCCGTTTATTGATTTACCACATATTTACATCCCATCAGGAAACCCGTCACGCCTCCATCTACCAGGGCCCTGTGGGTTTCCACCGGCCGGCCTGTCCCCGACCTAGGCCCGGGCTCGAGGCCGAAGCCATGGCTCTGGACGTCAGACATTCAGC
>NW_006780198.1:2692335-2710110 GCF_000442215.2 Lipotes vexillifer | reverse complement strand
TCAGCAGGAGGGGCCGGTGCTCCTCAGCGGTGGCAGCGTCACTGGGAGGGATTTCGTAGACGACAAACAGGGAGGAGTACAAGCAGCCCAGGAAGGACACCAGGCTGGAGAAATACATCACCCCATTGGCGCTGCCCACAGCCGAGGTCAGAGGCCCTAGCACCAGGGACACCAGGATCTGGGCCAGGAAATACTGGCAGCTCAGCAGGGAGATGTCCACGCCCATGCCCCGCCGGGTGCCGTCGGCGCTGGACCCTGCAAACTGACCAGAGATGTGCGTCAGCCAGACCAGGCCCCCCTGCGGCCCTGGGACCCAGCACCCACGCCCAGCAGCTCATGTCCTCTGGGCCCCACGTGCACAGGGAGCCCCGCCAAGACTGTGATAATATTTGTGTTCTGAGATGACGACAAGAAAAGGAACCCGCGGCCAGCAGGGGCTGTGGCATGGCCTCTTCCCGGTCTCCCGCCCCTAAAGGAGATGCAGGGCCTGCCGGCCCGGCCCCCTCTGCTCCAGCTCCACCCTCTCTGAACCCTTGTCCCTACTACGCCTGTCGCGCTCAGAGATCCCGCCAGGGTCTACAGCGCTGCTCCTCTGGCCTGTGGCCTCCACCCTGGATGTCAGGATCCCTCCGCCCCCAGCCGGCACCACGCTGGGGACGGAGGTGACACGTGGTCTCTGAGCAGAGCTGCCAAGTGGCAGCGGGAGTGACTCTGCCCCCAGCACAGGCCACCTGCACCCCGCGGACCACAGCTGGGCGCCACTCGGGGTCCCGCCCAGCCTGGCCCTCCTCCCAGATGCAGCTGTGCTCCCCTCTGGGATGCTGGACAACTCCCACCCCTCCGGGGCTGTGTTCCCGCGAATTGGTGTCACATGAGTCCTGGGGACACCCGTCCAGCCCGTGGGGGCCACCGCCGTGGGGAGGTCGCAGGGGAGCCCTGGACCTGCAGCCCAGCGGAGACCGCGTGTCCAGAAGACTTGACGGGCAGCAGAGGCCAGAGCCTTCCAGCGGGGTCGAGTGGCCCAAAGCCCCGCGTCCCCTCCCGCGGGGCAGGGCTGCCCTCCACCGAGAACCAGCACGTCCGCGTACCCCGGTGAAGGGGGCTCCCAGGAGGTGACAAGGGGGACAGTGCGCTCAGGTCACGTGCACAGCCTGAGCACCACCCAGGGGGAGAGTCAGCCCCCGGGGCCAGGCCTGGGGGAGGCGCCGGGGGCCCGGAGTTAAAGGGGCTGCGGGAAAGGCAGCTGTCAAGGTGATCTTTTAGTGCCGTATTGTAAAGCCTCAAAGTTCTGCCAAAAATCTACGATGGGAGCGTTATTCAGCCACAAGAAGGAAGGAGGTAGGGACCCACTCATACACAGGGTGGATGAGCCTCGAAAACGTGAGGCTGGGAGAAGCCAGACACACAAGGCCACCTGTCATGTCATCCCATTGACGGGAAACATCCAGGGGGGCGGAGGGCTGGAGGGGTGATGGCCAACGGGGAGGGGGCTTCTTTTGGGGGTGACGAACATGTTCTAGAATTGATGCTGTGAATACACTAAAAGCCACTGAATCGTACACTGGAAATGGGTGAACTGTGTGGCATTGTGGTGACTTCCGCCTCAATAAAGCTGTTAAGGGAAAATCCACCCTGAACAAAATACCAAAATTTGACCTAAAGACGGGATCCGTTTTCCTGAGTTTTCCTTTAGCCTCAGACGCCGCCGGGACTCGGCTCAGCCCTGTCCCTCACCCTGTCTTTAAGTCCCCGATCTCTCGCTCAGTGTAGATTTTTGGCATTGATGCTCATTTTCACAAAAACCACATTCACGAATTATTGACCTCGACCGCTGAGTTTTTGGTGCCCACATGCTCCCGGCTGACCCCAAAGGCCCGCAGAGCCCTCTCCTTGCAGCTCTCCCAGCGCCGCCCAGTTCCCTGCGCGAGCAGCTTCCTGCCGGGGTTTATGCCCTGCCGGTGCGTCCTGATCGTCTTCCCGTTTGAACGGGGCCCCGAGCTGTGCAGCGGGTCCCGAGACCCTGCTCAGGTGGAGAGTCACCAGGACATGGGGCCCGAAGCAAGAAGGCTGGCACTCACCTGCTTGCTTTGGTAGTAATCGCACAGCAACGAGTAGGGCAGGGTGCACAGGGTGGAAAACAAAATCCCGTAGGTGATGCAGAGGGACAGAACCACGTAGAGGTTCCTGGACAGGGTGGCAAGCCCCGTCCCCAGGCCGAAGGCCAGGTAGGCGATGAAATAGAGCGTGCGGACACTGAGGTGCTCCTCCAGCTTCTCCAGAATAGCTGCGACCCAGAGAGGAGGGTAAGCGGCGCCCCGCCTGGGGCCCCAGGCCGCCCGCCAGGCCGGCAGGCAGCTTGCCCCTGACCGGGAGACCCGATCGGGGGCCCCAGGGAGCTAAGGGACCACTGATGGGGTCGTCCAGATGGGTGGCAGGGCCTGGGGAGGCCCCCAAGTGCTGCAGCAGGTGAAGGGGTCTTTGGGTGGAAAGATCAAAGAGGCTCGAGAGTTTAGGGTTTGCGGCTGAACCCTGAGTTCTTGCACAAATCGTAGTGCTTCTGTCGCTTTCCTAACACAAGGACACCGACAGCACCACCCTGGCCGGCCAGTGTCTAAGGACCCTGAGGGGCCTGGCAGCTCGGGTTCCGCATGACACCCCTTTCTGGAGTCAAATACCCCGGGGCCGCTTCCCCACGTCCTGGTGCCACCAAACCCCCGGGCCCGCCGGGGTCCGCCAGCGAGAGCCAAGAAATTCTTTCTTAAAAATGTGGTCCCTCGACCTCCTACAAAAGTCATGGTCCTGACTGTGGGGCTGGAGCTTGCTAACGGGGTCCACAGCCTGCAGCCGTCAGCTTGGGTCTGGGCTGCAGCCTGTTTTTGTACCACCCGGAGCTAAGAACGGTTTTCACATTTTTAAATGTTTAAAACAAGTCCAAAGAAGACAGATCTTTTGTGGCTCATGGAAATCATACAAATCCGAATCCCGGGCACATCAGCGAAGTTTTACTGGAACTCGGCCCCATGTGCTCATCACGCCTCGTCTGCCTCGAGGGCAGCGCCGGGTCGCCCCACCGGAGCCTGTGGCCAGAAAGGCCAAGAAGCCAGACTCTCTGGCCTTTTACTGAAAACGTGGGTGGACCCCTGAGATGAAGCCAGGGGGCCGTGCGCCGTCCCTTAGGCCACCACTGGGACGCCCCGGAACCCACAGGCACTCAGCACAGCATTCTAGGTCCGTGGGGCACACAGAGTCAAACCTCAGGGTCGTCTCGGCCTCCCCGCACCCATCCCACGTGTTCCACAGCCTCGCTCTAGCTGCCCGCCCCCATCAAACCTGCACCCTCCCTCCCTCTGGACCAGCCACCTTGAGAATCGACATGGGAAGGATGGGGTAGGGGTGGCAGGTGGACAGCACACGCCCCTGGGAGTGACCTCGTGGTTTGTCCCTGGGCCCCCACGTATCCCTCGCTTACGGGCCTGACCCCCCCACCCCCGCCCCCGGGCCAGCTGCTTACTCAGGGCCGGACACACGCCCATCCCCACCCGGCCCTGCCCCGCCGTGCAGCGCCAGGCAGCGTCCTCAGCTGACCCCTGACGACGGGTCACTGGATAACGGAGAAAAAAACAGCGCTGTCTCCCCCGAAATTGGGATGCTGTATCTGCAGCTGTAAAGATACAACCTTCCTTCATTGAATGGGTACCAGCCTCCCTGCCCAGGGCTGTTATCCCTTCCACAGAGGCCCCGCCCCGCTGAGCCCAGCCCACCGGTACCTGAGTAGAAGGCGGCGCTGAAGGCGTAGATGCACATCCCCCAGCAGCCCACGGTGACCCCGCTGTTGTATTTCTGATACGCTTCCGACGTGTGCGGGGCCTTGGGGTCCCCCTGAAATACCACCTCGCCCATGAAGTCCGTATAGAAGAGAAGCATCCCCTCGAAGGACAGCCACCCTGGGAGGGGGAAGGGCTGGTGACGCTGGGCGGGCGCTGGCCCGTGGCCCCGTCTCCGCCCGCAGGTGGTTTTGACCGATGATTGAAGGAGCCCATGAGTTTTGTCAATTCAAAACTTAAAGAAGGAATTACCTATAGCTTCACCACGCAGACATGACTTTACCGCTGTTAAAATTTTGTAGGTTTCCTACCCGTCTTTTTAAAATATATATTCTTATAACATGGGCTCTGTCGCGTGAAGCTTTTGTATTCTAGTCTTTCTCTGAACGTTATTGCCAGGAGGAAAGCTAACTCTCAGCTCCTCCTGTTTCCCCCTCCTCTGCAGGGGAGGTGAGAAAATGCCAGTGGGGCTCCAGCCACAGTGCGGGGGCAGGGGTCACCCATTTACCTGGGAGAAATACATTGGGAAGGGCAGGTGTTGATAGAGATCTAATTTGCTCTGTTACGGAGAAAACCACAGCGCTCCTTCCTCTGATTTCCACGTGCATTTCCTCTTTTATAGAGGAAGGAGGTGATATTTATGGGGTCTCTTGAACCCCAGTAATTATCATGCATGCTCCCTATGCCATTAAATATTCTTTAACAGCCCCATCTTAATGGCAGCAAAATTCTTCACAGTGTGGATCCATCTTCCCATTGTTGGACATTTACCCTCTCCCCCATCCCAGGCTTTGGCTATCATGAGTCGTGCCGTGATAAATACCTCGCACATGTATTCGTGATAAAACCTCGGACTACATCCTTGCAAAGAACACCAAATAGGTAGGATCTCTGGGATAAAGGTGATGGGCATTTTTAAGATTCTTGCCTGTTGCCAAATTGCCTTCTAGAGGGTCATTCTGATTTACATCCCACAATGTTTGAGAGCCTAGATTATCTCAGATTCCTCATCATCCTTAGACGGTCAACAACCCAACAGCAAAGAGACACCGAAGGGCATGGAACGCAAGTTGGGGCTTCTCGGTAGTCATTCGAAAGCCGAGCCTGTGAACGTGGGACCAGCACCAGACGTGTGTGTCTGTGTGTGTTTACATCTCAGCTCTAAGCGTGAGGGGTCCAAACTGGCTTAAGACACAAGTCCCACTAGTGGGAAAGTGATGCCCCCCTTAATTGTGAGTTGCCCGAAGAGCTTTTGGTCCTGAGGATCTGGGCTCCGTGGAGACCCGGCTCTTCCTGGAGAAAAGCCCACCCCGCGGCATCCCCTGCCCCGCCCGTCCCCACCATGTCCTGCCCCTGGTGAAGCCTGGGGAGGCCGAGTGGAGGGGAGAGGCCTCCAGGCATCCGGAGCCTTGCCCCTCATGCAGGGCCACCGGAGGGGGCCAGGACACGCGGGAGGCTTCGCCGCGAGCTCACCCAGGAAATGGTTGAGGCAGAGGTGCCGCAGGGCCTTGGGCATGTTGCAGATGGTGAAGCAGAGGTGCCTCATGGATGGCAGCTGCCCCGATGGCTCCCTGGGGCCTGTCAGCTCACTCTCGTATTTCACGCCATTCAGTAAAATATTGGCCACCTGAAAGGGAAGCCCCCAGAAGTTCCTCCTCAGTGCATCAAACCCCAGGCACCCCTCGGAAGCGTGTGTTTTGCTTGGATGAGAGAGTGAATCAGAAACACAAACCCAGGGGCTGGGAGGCTTTGTCTTCCTGGGCGGTGAGAACTGGACACCAAACACCACCCGAAAGAGAGAAATGACTTTAAGGCGTCTCTTCAGAGACGGAAGCGGCTGAGAATCGAATTTCCCTTCTTGGTGCCTGCCTTTGGGCCACAGAGAGTAAGCTAAGACCTTGCCAAATGTGGAATACGTTGGAAAGAAAAGAAATACAGGTCAGTTGAAATTCAGACATTACCAAGTCTCATCTTTTCTGTAAAAGAGGATGTAAAAGACTGATTCCAACGTGACTGGGCATCTGGACAGGTGGACTCCTACCTATACAGGGGTTAGGGTGGCCAACAGAGCCCGTGCAGGGAGGGAACCAGGCACCCAGGCAGCTCCACGTCCCCAGCATCTGTCAGGGCAACTCCATCGCCAAATATGCTCACTGGCTCAGTTTGCCACCTGTTCCCGGAATGACAAGGCCTTGCCCCACCGTGGCCTGCCTGGGCTGGGGGTGCAGACAGCAGCCAGGCGCACGGATGCCTTTGGGAGCTGGACATCTCAAGAGAGGAGAAGGTGCCTTACTCTGCGTCCACGCGGGAGCTTGTGCTGGGTCGGCGCCTGGACGTTCCGGGTGGGTGAATGAAAAGGAAGGGAGCAGCCCACGATGCCGGTTCCAAGGGCAGCTGCATCAACAGAGCTTGTCACCCACAGCTGCCGGAGGAAGACTTCGACTGACACCTATGTCCCCACTGAGCCCAGATGTGTTCATATTCAGCTCACGAACTTTACTTTCCTCCAAAACTGATTCGAGAATGGAAAGTTTTAAAAGGATTAAGAAGAGATTTTTCAACCAGAATTTAAGGACTGTATCTAGAGGCCAGGTGGAATTTTGGGAAACAGGACAGGATGACCCAGTATTGACAAAAGGCTTGATGAACTGCTCTGCTGTCATTAGGAATGAGGATGACATGCCCTTGACTCGAGCAATTAGAGAAGTGGCTTTCCTTTGCCAAGGATGGGATTTCTTCCGGTGATTTTCAGTTCTGCAGACACTTTCCAGATCTGAGCTTGTGGATGCTGCCCACGGGGACCTGGATGCTTCCCTGCAGGACTGGCACCCACCTGTGCAGAGCGCTTCCTCGAGATGGGATGACATTGAGTTCAAGACACGATAGAAGTGGCCCTAAGACCGGCTCGCGGTAACACAAAGGAGGCGTGGTTAAGCTTCAGAACTTAACAACGAAGCGAACATGCGTGGCCACCTCCCAATGTCAGCCTCCCACGAAATCAGGGGGTCTTCCCAGGCACGGGAGTGTAGGTGGGGATGTCTGACGGAGGGTCGGGCCGGCAGAGCGGGGCCTGCTTCACGGGAGACGCGGCCACGTGGCAGCCGTGTCCAAGGCGCGTGTCCAGGTCACCCTCCTTCAGAACTGCCCCTCTGGGGGCCTGTGTGGGTTGAACAAGGCTTATAGGCTTTCTGCTCAGGAAACTCCATCCCCTGGATGCCCCTGAGGGCAGGGAGGCCCTCACGTCTACTTTAAATGAGCATAACTCTCTTTAATATAAAGTAGCCTCTTCCAAGATCACGGGCTCTGAAAGCAGCTAAAATCCCACATGTCAGTTCGTGGCCTTCCAGCCAATCCTGCATACAACACAGACAGCCTTCTGGAAGGTTCTCTCCTTCCCAGAACATGCCTGCGCCCTTTGGGATCCAGAGAGTATCGACAGCCTCTGGGCTGGTTGGTTAAGGTTGCCCACCTGGGGAGGGGAAGGAGGCCCCAGAAACAGCCGCCAGGGTTTATGTTTTGTTTCTGTCCTTCAGGAAGACTTAGCTCAGTTGGCACTGGGCGCACATGGCCAAAGTGGGCTGGACGTGGCGGGGAAAAGACTAGGAACGACCACAGTACACATGATGCTGTGACAAACTCACCAGATTAGCCCTGGGCCAACGTAAGGGTGTTTAAAAGAGCCAGCCCTTTGCTGTGGCCAGTGTCTTAAAGTGCGACCCCGAGCAGAGACCCTGAAGGCATCTGTGGGCTCACATCGGGCCCAGAATCTCGACACTGACAGGATGTAAGGATGGGGATGTCCCTGGGGCCCACCTATTAGACCCAGGTCCCTTCTGACTGATATGCCCAGATGGGCCGGGAGTTTCCTTCCAGATCATCTGACGAGGGGGACCACGCACAGTGCCCTCTGACCCCTGTCTCCCCCCTCCCCCGGCCCCCGGACGTTTGCTTTTACCTGTTGACTGAAGGTCACGTTCCTTCTCCTGCTGGTGTCGGGGCCACCTCCTCCAGCTGCGTCCGGGATGGCCAGGGTCTGGGGTCTTTTTAGGATGCCAGCCGACCGCGGCTTGGAGGTGTCCAAGGATCCCACCCTCAGCACGTCCCCGTCGGGGCCGGTGGCCAGGGCGACGTCCCTCCGGTCCCCGAGGCCGCGATCCCGGTGGTAGAAGCCATCGGGGGCCCGGGGGAAGCTGACACTGATTGCCTGCCTTGGGGCGCTGCCGGGGATGGCCAGGTGGCTGTCGTGGCCACCCGTGAAGCAGTCGATGAGCACGCTGTCTATGTTGGACGTGGCAAAGGACGAGGCGAACTCGTTGATGCCTGTCAGGGAATTGTCCCTGCTGATGAAGCTGCCGTACTTGGGCGTGAGGGGGCTCAGCGGGGAGATGGGGCTGGAGAAGTTGGCGTGGAAGCTGCTGGCCGGCGGGCAGGGGACTGTCTGGCCGGCGCCCTCCTCACCCAGGACAGGAGGCGAGGGAGGCAGCGGGAGGCTGGGGCTCTTCATGGCCGGCCTCTTCTCGCCTGGGGGCCGCAGGGGTCTCTCGGGGATGCTGACCAGGGTCAGGACGGTGGAGATGCTCAGGACGGCGGCCGTGAAGATGTAGATGACCCGCAGCTGCCCGCCCAGGGCTCTCCCGAAGCCGGTTTTATCCCAGTGGATCCCCCCGACCACATACCCGAACCCTCCTCCGAGACCTGCGGAGAGAAACGGGGCAGGGAGCAGGGAAGAAAGCCCCCGAGCAAGGTGTTCGCTTCCTTACTTGATTTGTAAAATCCACCCCAAGGACCCAGATGTATCATCTGTCCCACCTATGCCCCAAGGAAAAGGAGAAGAGAATGGGATTTCTGGGGGGACCCTGGGGGGACCCGGTCCCCTGCCCTTGAGGGCCGCCTGCCAGGGCATGATGACCGCCTGCCCACACTCTGGTCCCCTCTGCACACAGCGTCTTAGGAGGAGCGAAAGTGAGTGTCGACACTGGGTCACCTGTCCCCTTGGAGTCCCACCCCTCCCCCAGCTTCAGCGCTGTGTAAACACGGGAGACCTGGTCCCCAGCACACAGACCACTGCACGTGTGCGTGCGGGAATTCGCGTGGCCACCCCTGTCTTCCTCACCTGGCGACATCGTCCTTGGGCCTGACCACCGTTAAGAAAGTCGCCCCTGGGCTTCCCTGGTGGCACAGTGGTTAAGAATCCACCTGCCGATGCAGGGGACACGGGTTCGAGCCCTGGTCCGGGAAGGTCCCGCATGCCGCGGAGCGACTGCAACTAAGCCCGTTCATCACAACTACTGAGCTCTACAGCCCGCGAGCCACAACTACTGAGCCCGCAAGCCACAACTACTGAAGTCCGCGTGCCTAGAGCCCGTGCTCCGCAACAAGAGAAGCCACCGCAATGAGAAGCCTGTGCACCACAACGAAGAGTAGCCCCCACTCGCAGCAACTAGAGAAAAGCCCGCATGCAGCAACGAAGACCCAATGCGACCAAAAATAAAATAAAATAAATAAATTTATATTAAAAAAAGAAAGAAAGAAAGAAAGTCACCCCTCATGGATCACCCTTGGTGGCAGCTCTCCAGGCCCCAGAGCCATCAGGGAACAGGAGAGCTACAGGAATCTGGTCCTCTCCTCTGATCCCACTCACTGATTCCACGGCCTCAGGGACCCAGCCAACAGCCAATGGTTCACACAGCACAACATGAAAATATAGGTGATGCCACACGGTGCCCGGCCAGTGGCAAAAGACATTCTCACCTCCAGAAAGTGCCGTTTCCTCCCGCCCAGCGCTGGGCTCCCAATGGCAGAGCAAGGCCAGGCGCCAGGACTCCACCCGCCCAGCCCCTTTGCAGCCACATCACGCATCTTAGGTGCTTTTCTATTTTGAGTCCAGCTATATTCTGACCAGGCTACTGGTTGGGATGAGTAAAACTCTTGGTTTACTCTTGGCGATGCAGGGGAACCTGCATCCAACCAGCAGGGGCCCTCCCTCCCCTCCACTTGGGGAGTTCCAGCCATGTCAGGAGTCGGCCTTTTCAACAGAATCACCTGTGGAAAGGCCTGGACTCAGACACATTCAGCCCAACCTTCCACATGTCCCTATGGTGGGACCTGACCCTGAATCTAGTTATTTAATGGCCTTCTGTAGAACTTCATTTGTTCCAGACTCTTCTTACGGGCCTCTTAATCTCATATCCAGCCACCCCCCGCCCCCCCACAGCTTTGTTATTCTTAACTTTCCACATTCACAGTCCTAATTAGCTTCCCCCACTCCTTCTGAAGACACAGTTGCAGTTTGGTGACCCTTAATCAAGGTCAGATTGGTGAGAACTTTATGAACTATTTTCTTTTTAAATGATCGAAGCGATACATTTGCACAGTTGAGGAACTATACTCAACAACAAAGAAACAAACAACCTGATTCAAACGATGGGCAAAGGACTTGAATAAACATGTCTCCGATGATAGACGCATGGCCAACAAGCACATGGAATAATGCTCAACATCACCGATCATTAGGGAAATGCAAATCAGAGCCGCAGTGAGATACAACCTCACATCCATTAGGATGGCTACTATCGAACAATTTTTAAAAACCCAGAAAACAGTAAGTGGAGAAATTGGAGCCCTTGTGCAGTGTTGGTGGGGATGTAAAATAGTGCAGCTGCTGTGGGAAACAATAAGGAGGCTCCCCAAAAAACTAAAAATAGAATTACCCAGCAATTCCACTTCTGGGTAGAGGCCCCAAAAGAACTGAAAGCAGGGTCTTGAAGAGATATTTGTACACCCATGTTCACAGCAGCATTATTCACAATAGCTAAGACGTGGAAGCAACCCAAGTGTCCATCAAAGGATGAATGGATAAGCACAGTGTGGTCTATAAATGCAATGAAATACTATTGTCTTAAAAGAGTAAGGAATTCTAACATACACTACAACATGGATGAACCTTGAGGACATTATGCTCAGTGAAATAAGCCTGCCACAAAGACAAATACTGTTTGATTCCGCTCACATCGGTTCCTTAGAGCAGTCAAATTTGTAGAGACAGAAAGTAGAATGGTGGTTGCCAGGGGCTGGGGGAGGGGAGATTGGGGAGTTATTATTTAATGGTTATAGAGTTTCAGTGTTACAAGATGAAAAGCGTTTCGGGGGTGGGTGGTGGTGATGGCTACACAACAGTGTGAAAGTATCACAGAACTGTACACATAAAAATGGCTAAGATAGTAAATTTTATGTTATGTGTATTTTAACACAATTTTAAAAGAGGAAAAAAAAACTAATTCAGAAGAGTACAGATCTTCATGTACTTACTACAGAATTACATCCTGATAAACCCATTGTAAGTTGAAAATATCATAAGATGAAAATGCATTTAATACACATTCCTATATATAAAATAGATAACCAACAAGACCTACTGTATAGCACAGGGAACTCTACTCAACATCTTGTAAAAATCTATAAGGGAAAAAATCTGAAAAAGAATATATGTATATATAAATATATGTATAACTGATTCACTTTGCTGTACACCAGAAACTAACACAACATTGTAAATCAACTATACATCAATTTTTTAAAAAGGGGATAAAAAAGAAAATGCACTGAATACACCTAACCTACTGAACATCATCGCTTAGCCCCGCCTACCTTACACATGCTCAGATCACTTCCATTAACCTACAGCTGGGCCAAAGCATCTAACACAAAGCCTATTTTATAATAAAGTGTTGACTGTCTCATGTAATTGACTGATGACTGTCCTGAAAGTGAAAAACAGAACAGTTGTCAGTGTAGGGTTGTTGACCCTCGAGATAACGGGGGTGAACGGGAGCCGTCGCCCAGCATCACAAGAGAGGATTGGACTACATATCGCTAGCCCAGGAAAGGGCAAAGTTCAAATTTAAAGTACAGTTTCCACTGAATGTGTATAGCTTTGGTCAAGGCAAAAAAACCGTAAGTCAAACCATCATAAGTTGGGGACTGTCTATATAAGGTAAAAAACGAATTCCTTCTTCCGACCCTCCAAACTCCTGCCTGCCTGGACCCACGCAGAAGCTCCCTGGACCCATGTGCATACGGGATTGTAAAGAGAGATGAACAACGACATTTTCTAGAAGAAGCGACTGAGGCTTGGAGAGGCCAAGCAGTTGCCTAAAGTCCCACCATGAACAGGAGGAAAAGCACAAATCCAATTCAGGATTTCAGCTCCTGGGCCACCCCGGCCTCTTCATACAGGTCCTACACATATGACATCTTTCCCTGGATTTTTAGAAATCTTTTCCATTGCTATTATAAATGGGATTGTTTACTTTCATTTTATTTTGGAACAAGATAAGTGTTTTATATACAAACGCTAGAGGTATTGATTTTTATATGATACTTTGATAAGCAAACATCATACTGAATTCTCTTACTGTTTTGCAGTTGATTCCCTTGAAGGTTTTGTTTGTTTTATTTTTATTTTATTTTTTAACTATTTATTTATTTATTTACTTGTTTATATTTTTGGCTGCCTTGAGTCTTCGTTGCTGCGCGCGGGCTTTCCCTAGTTGCAGCGAGCGGGCGCTACTCTTCATTGTGGTGCGCGGGCTTCTCATCGTGGTGGCTTCTCTTGTTGTGGAGCACGGGCTCTAGGCACGTGAGCTTCAGTAGTTGTGGCACGGGGGCTCTAGAGCACAGACTCAGTAGTTGTGGCGTACGGGCTTAGTTGCTCCACGGCGTGTGGGATCTTCCTGGACCAGAAGTACAGTTTTTTTTTTTTGCATGACAGAGAGTCCTTACTTTTAAATGATTTTCAGTACACCAAGTAGTAACATGTAGCAAGTTCTTGAATTCCATCATCTAGTAATTTTTTAAATTTATTTTTTATTGAAGTATAATTGATTTACAGTGTTGTGTTAATTCCTGCTGTGCAGCAAGGTGACTCAGTTATGCATATATTCTTTTTCATCTTCTCTTTCATCATGGTTTATCACAGGATACAGGATATAGTTCCCTGTGCTGTACAGTAGGGCCTTGTTGTCGATCCATGTTATATATAATAGTTTGCATCCGCTAACCCCACACTCGCAGTCCAGCCCTCCCCCAGCACCCCTCCCCTTGGTGGTCATTCCTGCCTCCTTCCCGACTTCAGTGGGAATGTTTCTCGTGTCTGGCATCAAGCACAGCACAGGTGTGTGCGTGTGTGTGTACACACAGTCAATTGTCATTATTCACGGATTCCATATTTCAAATCTACCTACTCGGTAAAATTGATTTGTAACCCCAATAAATACATATGTAACGTGCAATCACTCTTGGATACGTGCAGAGCAGTGAAAAAAATTTTTTTTTGCCCGGCTTGTGGGATCTTAGTTCCCCGACCAGGGATTGAACCCGAGCCGCAGCAGTGAAATCGCCAAGTCCTAACCATTGGTCCACCAGGGAATTCCCAGAGCAGTGAAAGAGTCGCCTGACACACACGGTCCCGGCTAAGATTTTCCACAGTGATGTTCTGCCTTGTTGTTTCAACTCTCACACACTGTCAACAGCCATCCTTTTCATAGTCTATGTGGGTGCTAAATATTTGCAGTTTTGTGCTTTTTTTGGGTGACACACTGTTTACTTGACAGCCCCCAAGTGTAGCGCTACCGCTGTCTAGGGTTCCCAAGTGCCTGGAGCCCGCGATGTGTCTTATGGGGAAAATATGTGAGTTAGACGAGCTTCGTTCGGGCACAAGTCACAGTGCTGCTGGCCGTGAGTTCAGTGTTAGTGAATCCGTGGTATATACTAAATAAGATATCTTTAAACAGAAACACATAGAACAAGGCTATGTATTGATCCGTTGACAAAAATGATGTGGCCAGAGGTTCGCAGGAACCTAACCCTGTATGTCTCCACGGGCCATGATTCGAGGTTGGCTAATTCAGAGCTCGTAACGCCTTTGAACGACACAACTACCTGAATAACGAGAATCACCAATGTATAACACTATTTACACACGGTTATATACACACATACAGAGCTATATATGCACATATATGCATATATATCAACGATATCTTCCATAAAAAAGAATGAAATAATGCCATTTGCAGCAACATGGATGGACCTAGAGATGATCATACAAAGTGAAGTAAGCCAGACAGAGAAAGACAAATATCATATGATATCACTTATATGTGGAATCTTTAAAAAGAAAAATGATACAAACGAACTTATTTACAGAACAGAAGTAGACCCACAGACATAGAAAACAAACTTATGGCTACTGAAGGGGAAGGAGCGGGGAGGGCTGAATTAGGAGTTTGGGATTAACATACACACACCCCTATATATAAAATAAGGACCTACTGCATAGCACAGGGAACTCTACTCAATATATTGTAGTAACCTATAAGGGAAAAGAATCTGAAAGAGATTCAGATTATATTATATAACTGAATCACTGTGCTGTACACCTGAAACTAACACAGCATTGTAAATCAACTATACTCCAATAAAAAAAGAAATATAGATTAAAATATAGATATTATAGTATATAACATGTGTACTGTTGACATATGTTGTTTGAGAGACGCACTTTCAAGCACGTCCGTGCTCGCCCACGTCTTTGAATTTTGTCCCGGTTGCACAGAGCCTTACCTGCCAGGAGGGCGTGGATGTTCAGGCCGCGGTCCTGATCGGCGGGGCTGCACACGTCCATCATGTACGCGTGGCTGGGGCTATCGGCCGAGTCCGCGCTGAAGTCCATCAGCGCCACGCCGCACACCGTGAGGAGGATGCCCCACTTGTGGTCGTGGGCTGTGTCAGCCAGCGCCGTCCCGATGCGCTTCCATAACCCCAAAAAGAAAGTCTGTACCCATTAGTAGTCACTCCCCATCCCCCCTACCCCACCAGGCAACTTCCAACCTAACTTCTTTCTCCACCAATTAACTATTCTGGAATTTTCATATAAGTGGGATTATGCATTTGTGGCACTTTGTAAATGGCTTCTTTCACTGAGCATAATATTTTCAAAGTTTATTCATGTTGTAGCATGTGTCAGTACTTGATCCTCTTTCTTGCTGAATAATATTCCAGTGTATAAATCCATAGATTATAATACATTTTATTTATTCATTCTTCAGTTGATGGACCTTTGAGTTGTTTCTAATTTTGGCTATTATGAATAATGCTATTATGAACATTTGTGTACAAATTTTTATGTAGACAAAAGCTTTCATTTCTTTTGGGTATATAGCCGGAGTGGAAATGCTGGGTCATATGGTAACACTATGTTTAGCCTCTTGAGGAACTGGCACATTCCCACCAGCAGTTCATGAGTTCCACTTTCTCCACATCCTTGTCAACACTTGTTATTATCTGTCTTTTTGGTTTTTTTTGGCCATGCTATGCAGCTTGCGGGATCTCAGCTCCCCAACCAGGGGTTGAGCCAGGCCCATGGCAGTGAAAGCCCGGAATCCTAACCACCAGGCCACCAGGGAACTCCCCTATTAACTCATTTTTAAAAAGTGATCAAAATGAGATATTTTCACAGTTAACCCAGACTGGATTACAGGGTGCTCCCTGCTACCACACCAGTGACACGATCTGGATAACTGTTTCGGTCAACACTCTTTTAGCTTTTCCTAAGAGGACGCAGTTGGGGCCTTTTTTCTTTTTTCCATTTTATTTCAATTCCAAAACAACAGACCTATAGCCAGGACAAGAATGAAAGGGCGTCTCCTTCCAAACCTTGAGGTACATCGGTCACTCCAAGCGCCCAACAGTGGCTGCAGTAGGAATCCTGAAACAGAGCAGGTCAGTGGTCACTGCTGAGGTCCCCATGGTACATGGGGACCAACACCAAAGCAGCTTCATCAGATTCCTGAAACACCTGCACTCAAACGTCCCCAGGGCATCCAAAGAATAAGATGACGAAAGTCAGAGTCAGCAACAGAACCCTGAGCTAGAAAACAAAAGATAACCAGACTCTTGGAATCAATCACTCAGCTTCTCCTTAAATTTTCTACTTAGGCCCCTACAAGGCACGAAGGAGCCATGACCTTCTTGGGAATCCAAGAAAGACCAGGACCTCCCAGACCCAAACCACCCCCAGCTGTACTGCTGGTCTCCTCTGATGACACCGCCTGGCACGGGATGGTGGAATCCTTGGGGTCCACTGAAGTCTGGTCCTTTATCTGGTTTAGATAAAGTCACTTAAGATACGGGGTCTGACCGGCCATACCTGTGTTCAGCCCCACACAACTGGGGGAACTTACTCTGGCCCCTCCCTTGTCCCCCTGGGGACCCTCAAGCTGCCTCCACTGAGGTTTCTGGAAGCTTCTGGGGAGGTTTCGGAGGCCATCGCGGGCGGGCCGAGCGGGGGCTCACCGAGGATGGGGCTGACGAACCACACAAGGCTGTAGAGCTGGTCGGGAAGGCCCATCTGCAGGAGCACCGGGGTCACGTACGCCGTCTCCATGGCGTAGCTGAACTCGATGCCGAAGAGGACGCAGCCGTTGAAGAGCAGCTCCCGGAAGGACCTCTGGGGGTGCAGGTCCCCGAAGCCCACCAGCTCGACTGGACACGGGGTGTTAGGGGGCGGGGGCGGCGACGGCCGGATGCACTTCCTCCTCTTGGGGTGTCGTTTGAAGTTGTTGGCCCGGTGGCTGATGTGCCGGGTCACGGACCCCGAGTAGCCGGCGATCGGTGGCCTCCAGAAGTCCTGAGGGGTCAAGGAGGGGAGGAGGGCCTCTCCCGGAGGGGCGCTGCTCACCGGGGAGGTCATCGTGGGGGGAGCCGGTGGGTGATCCTGTGGGGAAAGCCCGTTTGGGGGCAGCCGTCACCCGCGGGGCCTCCACCAACACCACGCGAGCTCATTTGTCCCGGTGGCTCTGTCCCCCCACCCGCCGTGGCACCGCTCACCCGTCCACGTGGGAAAGGTGAGTTCACTCGGGGGTCCCTTAGAGCCGACACCGAGCCCCCGGAGTGGAGCCTGCTGTATGGACGGTGTCCCTGGGCCTCACTTTCGCATCGGGGCAGCCCGCCTGCCCGGGGAGACCAGAGCCAGAGAGAGGATCAAATCCTGCAGGTCCCTGCACTAAAACTCAAAGGGCCGGTTCCCCAGACAGGCTCTACCGGGAGGGCCCAGCAAAGAACCATGAAGAGTGGGAGCCACCAAGAGCCCCGTGGCTGCCCTCAGGCCGCAAAGGTTGCCGGGCTATGTTAGGACCTGTGGCCCATTTCCAGGCCTAATTTTGCCCTTCCCTGCAGGCCCCAGGGGAGCAGAGGGGGAGACCAGGCACTCTGGGGGGAGACAGGACTCACGGGCACCCTGAGCGCTTGCAGGTGGTGAGGGGACAGCCCTTCCTTCTCAGGATGGAGAGCCACACCCTCCCTAATACCTGGGTTTCCTCTCCACCCTAAGCCGGAGGACCCAAGCCTAAAAGCAGCCGAATGAGTTCAACTCAAGTCTTTTCCTTTTACATCAGCTGGACAAATGAATCTTCAGCTGAGTCAGGAGACTTTCATAGTGTTTGAAATGCTCTCTTTAAAGAAATAAACCAACTCCCTGAATCCTGCTTGTTATAGGCAACACACTGAATAGGGATACATTTACAAAAAAAAAAAAAAATCATTTAAAAAAAAAAAAAAAAAGTGACGGACAGAAAGAATCCGGGAGGGTGAGAAATAGATGTTCCTCCATCCTCAAATTATTTTTTTGAGGAATTTTCGCAACGCCCTCACCCTGGGTAGGGAATTAGCAGGCATGTAGGCTAATTCACAGACACTCCTGCCCCCTCTGTCCCCCACCTCCCTGGGGTTTACAATGTGTGCCACTCGGAGACCTGCCCTTGGGCATCCAACTGTTTTCACTGCTTAGAAATTAATCTAGATTGTAAATATTAAAGGAATAGATTCTAGCATGTTGACCTGTGCGTTTTAGCCAATGTCAATTTTACTAAGCACAGGGAGAGGAAAGCTACTA
>NW_006780198.1:2691985-2692325 GCF_000442215.2 Lipotes vexillifer | reverse complement strand
GGGAAAGAGACAGAAACATGAGAGGGGGAAGCTCTGCATTGGGTTTGACCTCTCTGACACAGCTCACCCCATCTGTATCACAAAAAAGCAATCGCCTAAGTTTCCTTTGGAGTCCTTCCTGGGAAGTAGGCCCTAAACCTGAGACGACATTCCCAACATTGATAGGTTTCCTTACGAGAACACTTGCTATTTACTGAGATAAATAGTAGAGGCTTTCTTTCAAAATTAGTTTTTTGTTTTTTTTTTGCGGTACGCGGGCCTCTCACTGTTGTGGCCTCTTCCGTTGTGGAGCACAGGCTCCGGACGCGCAGGCTCAGCGGCCATGGCTCACGGGCCCAGC
>NW_006780198.1:2684944-2691853 GCF_000442215.2 Lipotes vexillifer | reverse complement strand
CGAACCCGCGTCCCCTGCATCGGCAGGCGGACTCTCAACCACTGCGCCACCAGGGAAGCCCCATCAAAATTAGTTTTTAAGCTTTAGAAATGAGGCCCTTACTTCTGACTTTAACTTACTGTACACCCTCCATCACACTCTTGCTAGTCGATAACTTCTTTATGAATCACTCTGAAATTCCTTATCACTCCAGATGTGCATCCCAAACTCCCCCACTACCCCACCCACTCGGGGATTGTGTTCCTTCTCTTCAGAAGACACCAGTGGTAGAAATGACTTATTCTAGAGACGTCCCAGCAGGATTCAGAACTCAACATGTCAACGCAACAAACCATCCACCAATCCACCCATCCATCCATCCGTCATCCATCCATTCATCCATCTACCCATCTTCCCACCCACCCACCCATCCATCCACATCCACATATCTACCCATCCATATACATATCCACCACTCGTCCTCTAATCTACCCAACCTACCCATCTACCCATCCACTCTTTCAAATATCCATCCATCATCCATCCATCCTTCCACTTGCCCACCTACCCACCCATCCTCCCATTTGGATGAGTACTGAATACCAAGACACTGAATTTATAGAGATAAAAGAAAGACATAGTTCTTGCCCACAAGTTAGGTGAAACAGTGGAGGAAAGACATGCTAAGCAGTGGGAACCACCCATGCAAAGGAGCTCTGTGCACCAGTTGGGCACAGTGGCGATGTGGTGATGAGAGATGAACCCATCAAGAAGGGATTAGTTGACCAGGAAGACTTGGTACGAGGTAGATTTCACACCAAGATGACAGGGAATGACGTAACCAGCGAATCAGTCTGCTCTCGCTTCTAGAAAAGGTATATCTTACGACCTTAAAAAATCCCATGCTCTCCTCGACAAGAGCAGAGGGTACCTAAGAACTATGCAGACAAATAATACTGCACTGAAAGCATAATCCACTTACGAAGATAAGGTCAAGATTTTAAAAAATTTAAAAAAATTTTAAGCTAAGCGTCTTGTTTATGTCCCTCACGGGTCTCACTCAGGCCCTTGTACATAGTAAATACTCGAGAAAAAATGGCTGGTCTTGCCTTCAAAAACCCAGGTGGTTGTTAGCTGGCCCTGGAGCTTCATTCATTAAGATCAGAGAAACAGAGGACCCGCTGGAACACCGCATAATAAGACTGTCTCCTTAGAAGTCAGAAGGAAGACCTCAGCCCAGGTGTGTCAGAGAGCTTAACCTGACTTCACCTGTCTGGTCACAGCCCCGCACCTGCCTCGGTGGCTAACTCCCTCTGTGCCTCTCTACCTGCCCCTTCAGGCACAGGACGCCTCTCTTTCCTATTGGCATTTTACCCCCATAAAGTGAACTTAAGTGAACACGCGTTAGAAACCTTCCCTTTCATTTTAGAATGAAGAACCATGGGCCCCGTCTGGAAGAATTTTAGCCTCACACAGCATAAGGCGGAAGTATATTTTTGAAAAGGGAGGATATTTGACCCACTTAAAATGGACTATGTAAATAGTCCATGTCTCTACCTGTGATGTGACAATTTCACCATCACCTGCCCACCACCTCCAGCTTTAAAACACAGCCTGCAGCCCGTCCTAGCAAAAGTGAGACCCTCACCACCCCCATCCTACACGGCCCCCTGCCGACACACATCTGAACCGGAATTAAACCTAAGCTTGAACAGAGTCTTCACTAAGGCTTCCCCTTCAAGTTTGGGCGATCAGGGTTACCACTTTTATTTAAAAATACATATATTAAAAGCTGTCCACGGAAGTTTATTCTAAGAACTATGGAAAATTCACTTTTGAATGTTATAAAAAAAAAAAGTAAAATGTAAACTAGTAAAATAGAATTTTAATACAAATATTCATCAGACCATCTCGAGCACACTGTATTACCATTTACTCAGCCCCCCCAAAATGTGCACATATTCCTGGACCCCCCAAGTTATATGCTGGGTCCACTGTGCTTCTAGAATACAGAGGATGTTTCAAGGAATGATGAATCCCTCAAATTGTGTTATGGGATGACTAAGCAGCAATTGATTAATAAAAATAAACAGTGTCCGTGTAATTCGAATGCTTAAAATTACCCCTGACCTCAAATCATTTCCTCATTTCTCTACGTGAAACCAGGCTTCCAACTGTGGGGTGACATGGGGCCACAGCCCTTCCCCGTCCTTCCTTCTACCAATTCTCAAAGTTTATACTTAAGGAAATCTTCCCAGACCAGTAAAGGGCTCTATGGACTTCAGGGGATGTATTTAATCAGCTAGTTGCTCAGTTGTATGTCGCCCACTTCTCACTTTTGATCTGTGGCAATCTGGCCCCTACCTGACAGCCAACTGATCCCCAAACCCCTGGTGAGGCACACATTGAACTTTCATCAGCACCTGGTTCTATTTCCCTATAAAAGCTGAAAAACAAAAGCATTATGATAACCCCACAAACAACTTTTCGAGGACAGAATGAACCGAACTGCTGTAATCCTCCCGTTTCAGTCTCAGCATATTACCCTTGACAAGAAAGCAGAAATCCTTGGTGCTCGTCATAAACTTAATCCTGGGATGCTGAGACAGATTATACCAGGGCCCCAGCCATCCAGAGCATTCATTAAGCCTCTGGCGGGAGGTGAACCGGAAGCTGATGACACCTGCCCAGGTGACCCGGGAACAGGCCTCCGGCACCAATAAGCAGAGCTTAAGCCTGGGGCAAATTCCAGTGTTTGATCTCTTTCCTTGCAAATGTGAAATAAATCTGTCACCCAACTGCTACCCTTCTCAGGGCGGGAGAGTTCTGCACTCAGGGGGCGAGACGTGGGCTCCACTGACAGTTCAATTAATTAGACATCCAAGGGGAACAAAGGTCTCGGTGCCAACCTCCAGTCCCAATCCTGGCACTCTGATTACCCTGGGGCCTAAGCCGCGACTCTCCCAGCACAGAGCCGGGAAGCTGTGCGGAGGGCACAGGAGGAAATGGAGGTACCTGTGGGTCCAGCCAGGAGGCATCCCTTTCCGAGGCCGGGGTCCTGCCTGCCCCGGTCGCAGCTCGGGTCCCGGCCCGGCCGCCCCCGGCCCGCCGCTGCTCCTGCAGCATCACCCCGCGGGGCGGGGCCGTGACGTCACGGCTGCATCCTAGCCAGGCTTCATCCTCGCCGCCTACCGCCGGTATCCGCAGAGCATCCTTAAAGCGGCACCGCCCTGCAGTCCGCCGCGGAGGCGCTGGATCCCTCGCAGGGCCCCCAGCCCTAGCCAGCCGCTCATCCTCCCGAAGTTTAAAGGCCGGCACAGTCTGCAAGGAAAGCTCCAGAAACAGGCCCGCTATGACTTCCGCGGGCTGAGGCGTTCTGGCCTTGGTGGGCCCCTTTCTCCATAAAAAAAATATATATATATATATAATTATATATATTAAATATATATAATATACATTATAATTATATATTATAATTATATATTATAATTATATATTATAATTATATATTATAATTATATATTATAATTATATATTATAATTATATATTATAATTATATATTATAATTATATATTATAATTATATATTATAATATATTATAATTATAATAATTTTATATTATTATATATATAATTTTATTTTACAGCTGTGTTGGTTTAAAGATTAATATATTAATATATTAATACTGTATATTAAAACATTTCCCTTGGCCTAAGAGTTCCTTCTTTTTTCCCCTTATGATTTTAAAAGAAATGAACCCATATTTGAGGATCCCTAAAAGCACTGTGTGCTCTGGACACTGCCCGGTGTACAGAGTAAGTTGACCCTGCCTAGAATTATACTGCATTCACTTATTCCCTTAACCGATGTATCAGGTGCTACTCTGTCCCGGCTCTACCCTAGGGACTGGGGTTACAACAGTAAACAAACAGGCGAAAGTTCCTGGTCCTATGGCATGACATTGTAGAGAGGGAGAGACACATTGAACAAGACAAATAACATAAATAAATGGTAAGTCAGAAGACGGTTGTCCCCAGAGAAGGGGCTTAGGGAGTGTGGGGCTGGGGGTTGGGGGGGGGCACTGCAGTTTAAATAGGGTTGTTGATGAGTCCCCACCCAGAAGGTGACATTTGAAGAAAGACTTGGATGAGGTGAGGGTGTTAGCTGTGCTGATGTCTGGGGGAAGGTCATGCCAGGCAGAGGGATGAGCAAGTGCAAAGGTCCTGGGATAGGAGCTGGATTGAACCAATGACAGAGCAAGTAATTATACAGTACAATCTGTAGTGAAATTACAAAGCACAAAGTGCTACTGGGGGAAGACGTGTGGCTCTAGGAAAGTTTATAATAAGGGGATGTGACTTTGATGGGAGGGCCGGGGGTGCTTGAGGAAATGACCCTGGACAGGTGTGCTAACAAGGGGGCCGCATGTGCAGAGCTCCTGTGACAGGAGGGGGCAGGGTGAGCATAGAGCCAGTGGGGCTGGGATGCCTAGGTGAGTTGGGGGTGGGCTGGAGAGGCAGCTTGGGCTCAGGCTGTGGGCCTCGTGGACGGTGTCATTTTCTAAGAATAAGGAGAAGCTTAGATGGGTCCAGTGCAGCGGAGTGGGTGACATAAATCATATTCATATTTTGCAAAGACCATGTAGCTCAGAGTGGAAAAGTGGGTTGGAAGGGATCAGGGGACCCAGGTGGGCGCACCAGGGAGGATCTTAGAGAACCGCCCAGGCAGGAGAGGATGTGAGTGATGGTGGAGAGACAGAGGTGGTGGATTGCCTAGGCATTTGCGGGTGAAAGCAGCAGGGGCTGGTGACAGGTTGAAGGTGGGGGCATGGGGAGGAGGGAGGTGTCCAGTCTGAGCACCCAGGCAAAGGAGAGGAGAGGGTCTGGGCTGGTGGGCGAGTCACACGGCAGCTTTGATACAGAATGAGTTCGAGGGACCTTTGCGGCACGGAGGCCCCTAGAGACGGGTCTAGAGATCAGAGACGGTCTTTCGAGAATCACTTGCACGCAGGAAGCCAAACTGTGGACAGTGACATCAGCAGGGAGAGACGTAGCACGGAGGAATGACGCCCCGTCGGCCACTGGTCAGGTGGGGGAGGATGAGCCATCAGAGGGCTGGTTCCATCTTATCATATCTCTAAACAGGAGTAACAGTTTGAAAAAAAATACCAATGTGTTTTTCTATTTTGCCCTTATACACAATGACCTGCTATTTTGTTAGCTCAGGGCTCACAGCTGTAACTTATAAATCTCAACATCCCAAGAGCTTAACGCAATGGACGCTTATTTTTGGCTCGTGTGAAGTCCAAAGGGGTGTTTCTCATGCACAGGGGACATCCAAACCGTCATTCAGGGACCCAGGCTCCTTCCATCTGGGCTCTGCCTGAGCCAGGCTAGCAAGAGGCCCACATCCCACTCATTCCATTGGCCGGGACTCAGTGACACAGTCACACCCAGCCGCAAGGGAGGCTGAAGGGCCTGGAGGAAGTGGGTGTGAGGGGTACTGTGTCAGCTGCTTGTTTAGCTTCTATCAGCTTGGAGGAGGGGAGGGAGGGGACCGCTGGGGATGCTAAGAAAACAAAAGGTAATACCTCCTTTCAGATATTCAAAATAGGATTCTGCAGCCCGGAGAAAAGGCTTGAAATCTAGGTGTTGTTGAGAAAGAAAGGACTTAAAAAATTCCTTTGACCTCTTTTAACCTTACAAGGTCAGAAGCTTCCTTTCTTAACCCTCCAAGGTCAGACTGGACCTCGGTGTTTCTCCCCCTCTGTGGACAAGATTCCCTGTCTTATCCGTGGGTCTAGACAGGAGTCCAGAGTGGAAAGAGGGCGACAGGGCATGCAGGGAACAAGCGAAGCCCACCCGCCGTCCCTGGGCACCGTGGAAGGAAGGCAGAGGCAGCAGGCTGGGAGGGGGCCAAACCGACGGTGGGGGCGGGGCTGGGGGGCTGCGTGGAGAGGACCCCTGGGGGTAAAGGCTCAGCCCTCCCCCAACCCTGGCAGGAGTCTGTTGGGCAAGAGCAGGAGTAGGTCCTGCTCAGGACTGAAAGCTGCGATGGCCCCTTGGGGGGGTATGAGCTGAAGGGGGGGATACTCCGCCTCAGTGGAGAAGGGCAGTGAGGACAGGTGCGGCTGGGGGCCAGCAGAGAGGGCTCTACAGGGCCAGGCAGCCCCACCCACTTCACAGCAGAACCTGGAAATCAGGGGTCCGCCAAATCCCCTTGGCCCCCACAGTGCACACGGTGACCAGCCTGTGGTCAGGGTGTCACACGAGCCCCGCCCTGCCTCCAGCCGCACCCTAGAGGGACGGGAGGACCAAGGCCCCAGAGGCTGTTACCTTAAAGAGACCAAGTCAGACCCAAAGGGACGGTTCAAAGGATCCGACTGAACTCAATTTTATATCAGGTTTGACCAAAGTTTGTGCCTAACCGTCATGCCCTCCACGCCCGCAGTTGGTGATGGTTCATGAGAAAGCCCAGATCAGCCACCGATAAGTAACTGGACACCGGTTCCTTTGCACCCCTGAGTGTGGTGGGAGCAGCTCAGCCAACGGCTGGGACTCCAATGCTAGAGAGGGAATGGGAGGGGGAGGGTGGGAGGTGAGCCCAGGTGGGTGCCCGCAGCAGCGGCGGTCACCTGCCATTCCGGGGCGTCCACAAGGTGGTGGGAGATCCCCACCTTCTCGGCCCGCGCCTGGAAGGGCCGGCAGGGGAGCCAGAGGCATGTCTAGTATTTCTCTGGCACAAAAGGAAGGAGAGACGGTGCTTTTAAAGCATTTTCCGCCCTCGCAAGGATTCATGGTTCTACGGCTGAATTTTTTTTTTTAACTTTGTAAACACACTTTTTCTGCAAAACACACAGCTACATTTTTTTTTTTTTTTATGAATTACATTTTTTTTTTTTTTTTTTTTTTTTTTTTTGGTATTACGTG
>NW_006780198.1:2668720-2684933 GCF_000442215.2 Lipotes vexillifer | reverse complement strand
TTTTGCGGTACGCGGGCCTCTCACTGTTGTGGCCTCTCCCGCCGCCGCGGAACAACAGGCTCTGGACGCGCAGGCTCAGCTGCCATGGCTCACAGGCCCAGGCGCTCCGCGGCATGTGGGATCTTCGCGGACCGGGGCACGAACCCGTGTCCCCTGCATCGGCAGGCGGACTCCCAACCACTGCGCCACCAGGGAAGCCCTATGAATTACATTTTTAATAACAGATCTTGTGCCAGGTCTTGTGTTAAGGCTTTTATGTACTTTAAACCTCATTTAATCATCCTACCTTTAGGAAGTGGGCAATACCCCTACCATGTTTTTTGGATCCGGAAGCCTGAAGCCTGGTGAGCGTCACTTGGCACTCACGGTTGGAGCTGGTCTTGAACCGGGACTCGAACCCAGGACTGAGTGACCCTGGGGCCTAAGCCTCCGGCAGCATGTGAGGGCTACAGTGTTCACAGTCAGGCTTGGGGTCACTCATAGGTTCACCCAGCGAGTGTTTATGGAGCGCCTGCTTTCCACAGGAGAGGGAGGGGGGCGGCATCATCAGACCAGCACAGACCTCACAGCCTGGGCTCCACCCTCCTTTCTCAGCCTCTCTGCGTCCTCCAGCCGCCCCTGCCCATCCATCGACTGTTTGCCCATAAGGCTGCCTTTTGGCTCCCAGTTCAGGAGGACTGGGCAGTACCAGAGCTGCAGGAGTGTGTGTGTGTGCGTGCGCGTGTGTGTGTGCGCGCGCGCGTGCACGTGCGTGCTGGTGAAAGCACGTGCTTCCACAAGTGTAGAGAAAGGTGCCTTCCCTTCATTTATACAGAGTTAACGGATTCCTGGTGTCCTTCAGTCAACACTGCTTTTCACTCTTCAGGGAAGCTTCTGTGGATCTGACGTGCCCTACACACACTCACACACACACACACACACACACACACACACTCACACGCACATGCACAGAGTCTGCATTGCAAATTCCAGGAGGGCAGGATAATCCAACTCCTTTTGCACCCTCCTGCAGAACCTGGCGGGCAGAGGGCCAAACACATGGTAGACACTCAAACATGCTTATTTGATCTACACAGGATGGCATCAGCAGAAGTTGTGTGGTTACTCTTGTGTCTGCACAGGTATATTATGGGTTAAAACGAAATGTTATGGACGGGCCTGGGAACTCTGTCAGACTATTTCCGAACATATGCCCTCCTTGTAGGGAGCCTATGGCACCAAACCCTGGACTCTGGGCCATCCAAAGGCTGGGACAAAGGGGTTGTGGCTAGAATCTGAGCTGAGCCAGAGCAAGAACCCAGTGTCTGGATGTCAGGCTGTGCTAGAGCTGAAGGATGGTGGACTCAGGTTCTAGAATCAAGGTGTTGGCACCCAGGATGGCTGTGGACTCCTCGTCCGTGGGCTGGGATACAGCCTTACGGGGACAGAAGGTCACCTGAGAAAACACAGGACGCCCAATTAAATTCAAATTTCAGTTGAACATCAAATAATTCTTACGTATCAGTATGTTCCAGGCAATATTTGGCATCCTGTATTTTGATGTGCTCCATCTGGCAGCCCTGTTGAGACAGCTCCTGGACCCTGGCGAAAGAAGCCTCCCCGACCCTGGCGAAAGAAGCCTCCCCGGGGGTGCCTGAGAACCTCTTTCTCGAAGCGGCCAGGTGATCAGGAACCCCAGGCTTGGGCTGCTGGCCAGTGCCTGCCGAGCTCAACTTTGATTTGCTGTCCCCCTGAGAGAGCAGTGAACACCCAACATTCATGAGAAGTTCAAGCCAACCTTTGGGCAGGTCTTGAGAGTGGAAACTCCTGGGTTATGCTCACTGGGATCTTGAAAGTTTCCGGTGGCTTTTTGTGCTTTACCTATGTGTTCAGTGTGTCAAAATTCTGAATCTACTAAACGGGACTTTCTAACACTTAACCATTATTTATACAACTAATACATTTAAGACCTATTAAGTTTTCAAATGATTTTAATCTTTTATCTTCATGCCCATGAATTATTAAACTTTTGTATTACGAAATATAACACAGAAAAGTGCAAAAAATAAAATGAACAACTCAGTGATTTATCACACATGTGGAACCACAGTCAGGTCTAGACAGAATATTTGCCAGCTCCTTAGAAATCCATCTTGTGCTGTCTCTATCACCCAGCTCTTCTGCTCTCAATCTCTGCCAAGAGGTAATCACTTTTCTGACTTTTACGTTCATTGCGTTCAGGCTTTTTAAAAAATAGATGTAACAGACATGCCCATATCTTAGTTTGCTCCCCCCTCTCCTGCCCTAGCTGGTAGGAGGTGATTCCAGGAAGCAGGAGTAAGGAGAATAAGATGGAGAAGGGAGAAAACCTAATAACAAACACATGAATGACCAGGTCACCAGTGTGGGCAACTGGGGCTCAGTCGTATTGGGGCGCCCTGAGAAGCCAAATGGAACAAGCTTTATCATTGTCCTGCTGTAGGATGTATCGCTGAGGCATTTATTTACCATCTTCCAGTCCCTTCTGGTGGAGGGGTGCCACTGAAGGCCTTAGCTACCCTGCACTGTAGCTGCACCTTTTGGAGGAGGTGCAGACTCTCGAGGTGCTGGAGAAATCTCAGCAGCTTGAGGTGGGAAACTGTCAGCATGGTGGGAACCGTCTACTGCAGCTACAAGCGAACCCAGGTGAACCTAGGACATACACAGCTGTGCTGCTCAGAGTGACGGTATGCAGCAAGATGCAGGGCTTGTACCAGGATTTAAATCAATGCACTGTTTCCTTCATCTGCAAAGTATTACTACAAAAGAAAGGAAAAAGGCAGCTGAACTAAGTAGTGGGTTTAGTGACACTCTGGTGCAAACCCCTTCTTTCCTGCTGGGCAGGACACTGTTTACAGACTGGCAAGCCCGGGTCCTTCTGTACAGCAGCATGCATCCTTAAATTCTAGGGTTTGGTTCAGCCTTTTCTTCTTTCTTTTCTTCAGTTTTTGGCTGAGATGCTCTGCTTGCGGGATCTTAGTTCTCAGAAGCGGGATCAAACCTGGGGCTCCAGCAATGAGAGCACCGAGTCCTAACCACCAGACCGCCAGGGAATTCCCTAGTTCAGCCTTCTAAAAAAAATTCTGTGTAAATAAGATCAGAAGTATGTGTTCTTTTGTGTCTGGGTTTTTGTTGTTGCTGTTGTTGACCATTTTGATTTTGAAAGTCGTCCACGTGGCTCTGGTTCATTTTCAGCGTTGTAATGTGTGGATATATCCTAAGGTATTAATCCATCCTTCTGTTGACAGACATGTGGGCTGTTTCTATTTTAGGGTTATTATAATAATGCTACTTGGACATGGTAATACATGTTTTTGGTATACATATGCACGCATTTCTTTTGGGTGTATATTCAGAAATGGCACTTCAGGGTAAATATATGTTGACCTTTAGTAGATAATCTCAACAGTTTTCCAAAAGGTGTACAAATGTGCACTCCTAACGGCAGTGTGTATTGCTTACATACTTAGCACAATCTGGTATTGTTTGTCTTTTACTTTTAGCCGCCTGGTGTACAATGGTGGTTTTAATTTACATTTCCCTGTGACTAATGAGGCTGAGCATCTCTTCATATGTTCATTAGTCATCTCAGTATCTCCTCTGTAAAGTACCTGATCAAACATTTTCCCCATATTTCTATTGGATTATAAGCTGATTTATAAGAATTTGTTTTGTATTTATATTTAAACCTTTTGCATATTCTTAATTTTAATGAGTTGGGTTGGCCAAAAAGTTCGTTTGGGTTTTTCCTGTAAGATGTTCAAATCATCACTTTCTTTCTTTCTTTCTTTTTTCTGATGCCCTATGTAAGAAATCTTTCCTTACCTAAGGTTATGAACATATTCTCCTATGTTATCTTCTAGAAATTTTATTTTTTAATTAATTTTTATTGGAGTATAGTTGCTTTACCATGTTGTGTTAGTTTCTACTGTACATCAAAGTGAATGAGCTATACATATACATATGTCCCCTCTTTTTGGACTTCCTTCCAATTTAGGTCACCACAGAACACTGAGTAGAGTTCCCTGTGCTATACTGTAGGTTCTCATTAGTTACCTATTTTATACATAGTAGTGTGTATATGTCAATCCCAATCTCCCAGTTCATCGCACCCTCCTTTCCCCCTTGTTATCCATATGTTTTTTGTTCTCTAAGTCTGTGTCTCTATTTCTGTTTTGCAAATAAGATCATCTATACCAATTTTTTCAGATTCCACATATATGCGTTAATATACAATATTTGTTTTTCTCTTTCTGACTTACTTCACTTTGTATGACAGTCTCTAGGTTCATCCACATCTATACATATGTCCCAGTTTCGTTCCTTTTTATGGCTGAGTAATATTCCATTGTATATATGTGCCACTTCTTCTTTATCTATTCCTCTGTTGATGGACACTTAGGTTGCTTCCATGTCCTGGCTATTGTAAATAGGGCTGCAGTGAACATTGGGGAGTATGTGTCTTTTTAAATTATGGTTTTCTTTGGGTATATGCCCAGTAGTGGGATTGCTGGGTCGTATGGTAGTTCTATTTTTAGTTTATTAAGGAACCTCCATACTGTTCTCCATAGTGGCTGTATCAATTTACATTCCCACCTACAGTGCAAGAGGGTTCCCTTTTAACCACACACCCTCTCCAGCATTTATTGTTTGAAGATTTTTTGATGATGGCCATTCTGACCAGTGTGAGGTGGTACCTCATTGTTTTGTTTTGATTCACAATTCTCTAATAATTAGTGATGTAGAGCATCTTTTCATGTGCCTCTTGCGCATCTGTATGTCTTCTTTGGAGAAATGTCTATTTAGGTCTTCTGCTCATTTTCTGATTGTGTTGTTTGCGCTGCATGAGCTGTTTGTATATTTTGGAGATTAATCCTTTGTCAGTTGTTTCATTTGCAAATATGTTCTCCCATTCTGAGGGTTGTCTTTTCATCTTGTTTATAGTTTCCTTTGCTGTGCAAAAGCTTTTAAGTTTCATTAGGTACCATTTGTTTATTTTTGTTTTCATTACTCTAGGATGTTAGTCAAAAAAGATCTTGCTGCGATTTATGCCAAAGAGTGTTCTGCCTACGTTTTTCTCTAAGAGTTTTATAGTGTCTGGCCTTACATTCAGGTCTTTATTTCTGTGTATGGTGTTAGAGAGTGTTCTAATTTCATTCTTTTACAGGTAGCTCTCCAGTTTTCCCAGCACCACTTATTGAAGAGACTCTTTTTTCTCCATTGTATATTCTTGCCTCCTTTGTCATAGATTAGGTGACCATAGGTGTGTGGGTTTATCTCTGGGCTTTCTATCCTGTTCCATTGATCTATATTTCTGTTTTTGTGCCAGTACCATACTGTCTTGATTACTGTAGCTTTGTCATATAGTCTGAACTCAGGGAGCCAGATTCCTCCAGCTCCGTTTTTCTTTCTCAAGATTGTTTTGGCTATTCGGAGTCTTTCGTGTTTCCATACAAATTGTGCAATTTTTTGTTCTAGTTCTGTGAAAAATGCCATTGGTAATTTGATAGGGATTGCATTGAATCTATAGATTGTTTTGGGTAGTATAGTCATTTTCACAATATTGATCCTTCCAGTCCAAGAACATGGTATATCTCTCCATCTGTTTGTGTCGTCTTTGATTTCTTTCATCAGTATCTTATAGTTTTCTGCATACAGGTCTTTTGCCTCCGTAGGTAGGTTTATTCTGAGGTATTTTATTCTTTGTTGCAATGGTAAATGGGATTGTTTCCTTAATTTCTCTTTCCAATCCTTTGTTGTTAGTGTATAGGAATGCAAGGGATTTCTGTGTATTAATTTCTACCCTGCAACTTTATTAAATTCATTGATTAGCTCTAGTAGTTTTCTGGTGGTATCTTTAGGATTCTCTATGTATAGTATCATGTGATCTGCAAACAGTGACAGTTTTACTTCTTCTTTTCCAATTTGGATTCCTTTTATTCCCTTTTCTTCTCTGATTGCCGTGGCTAGGACTTCCAAAACTTAAGAAATCTTTCCTTACCTAAGGTTATGAATATATTCTCCTATGTTATCTTCTAGAAATTTTATTTTTGACCTTCTGTGTATAGGCCTACAATTTATCAAGAATTGACTTCACTTTTAGTATAAGGTAAGTGCCAAGCTTAATTTTTTTCATATGAATATCTGCTTGACTGAACACCATTTATTGAAGAATGTCCTTTCCTTACTATTCTACGGTGCCATCTTTGGCACAAATAAAATACCATATGTGGGGTCTGTTCCTGGACTGTATTCTGTTCAATTGGTCCATTAGCCTATACGCGCACATAGCTTTATGGTAAGTCTACATCTGGTAGAGTAAGTTCTCCAACTTTGTGCTTCCTTAAAATTTTTCTGACTGTTCATGGACATTTATTGTGCATGTTTAAGAATCAGTCTTTCAATATCCATAATATATATTTATTTTAAAAACTCTGGGATTTTTAAACTTTGGGATTTTAAAATAATAGACTGATCTGGAAGGATTGAAATATTTGCAATATCCAATCTATGAACATTTTATATACCTATATATATATACACACACATACATATACATATATATATATATCCATTTATTTAGGTCTTTTAAAATTTCTCTCATTAATGTTTCATGATATACAGGACTTACAGATCTTTTTAAAAATATTTATTTATTTATTATTTTTGTCTGCGTCAGGTCTTAGTTGCAGCATGCGGGCTCTTCGTTGTGGTGTGTGGGCTTCTTTCTAGTTGTGGTGCATGGGCTCCAGAGCGTGTGGCCTCTGTAGTTGTGGCACACGGGCTCTAGTTGTGGCGTATGGGCTTAGTTGCCCCACGGCATGTGGGATCTTAGTTCCCCTACCAGGGATCGAACCCATGTCCCCTGCATTGGAAGGTGGATTCTTTACCACTAGACCACCAGGGCAGTCCCTGCCTTGCTAATATTTTGCTTAAGAGAGATTAATCTGTAAGTTTCCCTTTTAAAAATGTCTTATCAGATTTTGCTTTCAATGTCATGCTGACCTCATAAAACGGATTAAAGGGTGCTTCTCTCTCCTCTTTTTTTTTTCCTATTTCCAGGAAGAATTTGGGTAATATTGGCATTATATTCTTGTTAACTGTTTAGGTGAACTCACCAGTGAGCCAGCTGGGCCTGGAATTTTCTTTGTGGAAAAATTTAAAATTGTGAATTCAATTTCTTAATAATTGTAGGCTATTCGGATTTTCCATTTCTTTGTGTGATTGTTTGGGAATATGTGTTTTCCAAGGAAATTGTCCACTTCATCTTAATTAAAAAATTTTTTTGGGCACAAGTTTGTTTCTAATATCCTATTATGACCTTTTTGATGATAAGATCTGTAGTAATGTCCCTGTTATGGGCTGAATTGTGTCTCCTCCTCCCTCCCCAAGTTCATATATTGAAGTCCTACCCCCTAATACCTCAGAATGTGACTGTCTCTAGAGATAGGGCCTTTAAAAGATGTAATTAAGGTAAAATGAGGTCATATGGGTGGTTCTTAATCCAATATGACTGGTGTCCTTATAAGAAGAAAAGATTAGAACAGAGACACGCACAGAAGGAAGACCATGTGAAGACACAGGGAGAATATGGCCATCTACATGCCGAGGGGAGAGGCCTGGAATAGATCTTGCCCTGGAACCAACCCTACTGACACCTTGATCTTGGACTTCTAGCCTCCATGACTGGGAAAATAAATTTCTGTTGTTTAAGCCACCTTGTCAGTGGTACTACATTGTGACAGCCCCAGCAGACTAATACAGTCCCATTTTTCGTTCCTGATATAAATTATTCAGTCTTTCGTTTTTCTTAATCAGTCTTGCCAGGGGTTTATCAATTAGTCTCTTCAAATAACCCATTTTGTTGATCCTCTCTATGCTTACTTTCTTTTTTTTGTTTTAGTATTTATTTATTTATTTATTTGACTGCACTGGGTCTTAGTTGTGGGAGGCAGGCTCCTTAGTTGTGGCTCGTGGGCTCCTTAGTTGCAGCAGGCAGGCTCCTTAGATGCAGTTCAAGGGCTCCTTAGTTGTAGCACAAGGGCTCCTTAGTTGTGGCATGCAAACTCTTAGTTGTGGCATGCATGTGGGATCTAGTTACCTGAGGAGGGATTGAATCCGGGCCCCCTGCATTGGGAGTGGAGAGTCTTATCCACTGCACCACCAGGGAAGTCCCTTTGCTTACTTTCTAATTCATTAATTTTTGCTTTTATCTGTATTATTTCCTTCCTTCAACTTTCTTTGGGTTTAATTTGCTATTTGTTTATTAACTTCTTGAGATTAATAATTAGGTTGTTGATGTTTTGACTGTTCCTCTCCTAATATAAGCATTTCTCTAAGCATAACTTCAGATGCATCCCATGAATTTTGACACGCAGTATTTTCATTATCATTGAGTTAAACATTTTGGCAAGACAACTAAGTAAAAAAATATGGCTGAGAGTTAGTGACACGGACCTGAGGCTTAGCCATGTTCAGAGGTTTGGATTTTGGTATTCGGAGATGGTTTGAACAAGGGAACAGATATACTTTCAGGTAGCATTCTGCTGCTGACCAGTAGAAGTGGAGCAGGGCAAAGTGAGAGGGTCCCTTGATGCACTAATCACCAGCTAAATACTATCTCTACCCTATCTTCTCCCCTTTTGATATCTCCCCATTCTTTAGACATTTATATCCAACTGCCCGCTTGAATTCTCCACTTAGATATCTAATAGGCGCCTCAAACTTATCAAAATCCTTGATTTTTTCTCCAGCTCTGCTCCTTGCTTGGTGAATCACCAAGGAAAGCTTAGATCACACTTAGGAACCCACAGAGATTTGGGAGGTAAGTATTACCTGCTTCCACAGGGGTGTCCATCGGTGCAAGATGATCTGTCCTTGCAGCACAGATGGACTAACGCTTCCTAAGTATCTAATGAAAGTATCTATGGCCATTTCTCACATCATGAAACCTAAACTTTCTGCCTAATTTTCTGGGTCCTCCATCATCTTCCCTCTGTCCACTCAGATTCATTGCCCTCTTCAACTGGTGTGATCTGATCCCATAACCCCGGAACCACACTTGTCTGTGAATATAAGCTGCTCTTTCCTGGTTCACTGCCTTTCCCAGTGATGTATTCAAATCCTACCAATTCTTGAAGTTTTGCCATACTTCTCTAACCTTCATCTGTCTCCTCTGAACTTGCTTGTCCAGGTCACATTATTTAGCTCCTAATTGTACAGTGGCTTACACTGTTCAATATTGTGTCAATTACATTTGTCTTTTGTCCCTAAATAAGTCTGTCGGCCCCCCATGATACTTAGCACATTTTCGCTTCTCAATACTCCCCACTTTGATTTAGAACATCAAAAAGTACTTATTATAGCTTTGGAAATCCTCAACTCCTCTGCATAGGAGGCCTCACCCTTGCATTTGATTTCAGCCCGCACGCTGGCTGGCCAAGGCTATGAGACCCCTTGGGTCCCCGTTCTCATCTTTGGGCCTTGATGTTTTCTTTGCCACTGGGTGGCCTGAAATAAGCCCCAGGGAACAGAGACAGGGCTTTTTTCTTCTTCTTTCTTCTGTTCTCCTGGACAACAGTTTTCACCCTTCGGTGTGACTCGGGTTCAGTTGGCGTGCTTTTTAGAAATGCTTGTTACTATTCCCCCAGAGATTCTGATTCAGTACATCTGGGTTGGCAAGTTTAACAAGCATCCTGGTGCTTCTGGGCAGATGGAACTGTGACCATACGTTGAGAAGCCAAGCTCCTGTGAGTTTTGGATGGTTAGGGTTAGGGTTAGGGTTCGTCCCTTTTGTCCTTCTAGTTTTAAGTGATAGTCCTCCTCCATATTTCCTTTTAGACTTCCCCCAAAAGGTAAAAAAATGTGGCTCTGACTCTAACACATGGCATTTAACAGGATGCTTTCCTGAGAGAAAGCCTTCTGGTTTAGATCATGGTTCAAACTATCACTTAGCTGTCAAAAACAGCTCAAGAGAAAGGAATGCTTAAATGTTGCTCTTAATTTTCTATCCAGAAACTTAGAGGAAAAAACGGTACATGTTCACGTAGTTTGTATATGCAGAGAAAGGGTCTGGAATGATCTACACTGAACTACAATACTGTCTGTCTACCCTTGGGCAGTGGTATTGGGGTGGGACAGGCAGCATTAACCTTGTAATTCGGCCACTTCAGTACCCTTTGTGGGGTTGTTTTACACTGAGCATGTGCTCCTTTTGTAATAAAAATAAGTTTCCAGAGCAAAAACCCCAGCACAGTCCTTTAAAACAAAGCATCGAGCGCACGTACTCAGTGTTCTTTCTGTGTGATGAAGTGTCTTCTCCCTTGGATCACTGTGTTCACACATCACTGGGACGTTTTAACATCGAGCTGTGATTTAGAACCAAGTCCCAAGACGTTTAGTGGCTAAAGAAAGATCTTCGAAGTAATTATGAGCTTGGAAGGGTCCTATTAAATAGTTCTTGTTATCCAGGAAGGAACTCCCTCAATAATTTACAGGGCAGTAGAACTGAAAGATTTCTGGATAACTTTGTTTTTCACAATTTAAAGTATTGTCTCCCGACTTCTCATTTTCCCAACAACATCAGTCAGGTGCTTTCGAACCTCAGCGGAACAGAAGTTACAACTCTCCGGGCATCACTCGCTGTAGCATTGTGTCCGCAATCAGGGTTTGGATGCAAAAGGCTTTGTCTTCATTTAAACTTGATCAACCGGGGTGCACTGGGACCCTCCCACCTCCACCAATCTCCACTCCGCCCTTCCACCACGATGTTCCCCCTGTTTGTGAGTCGCTTGGTATCAATTAAACTGCCTTGCTTTCCCCTTCAATGAATCCACCTCTTACAGCGCATTCATCCCGCCCATATTTACAGCTACACTTGGGCCCAACATTTCAGCTGCCAACAGACAGACACCTCATTATTTATCCAACTTGAATTGGGACTCTTTTTCTGTTTCTTGGAAACCTCCCTCAAGAGCCCCATAATCCTTTCTCCGATGAAAATGGTTGCTCCCGCTGAGCAAAAATTCCGCTTATGGCCTCAACACAGCCCACGTGGTTCTTGTCCTTAAAGAGATTTTTTTTACTCCATTAAACTTATTTTTTCACGAGGCTCAGAGGATCCGCCTTACCCATTCAGGAGGCACCTGATCAGCAGAAGTTGTCTCGTTCAAATAAAATTAGATTCTTTGCTCGAGGGCCGACATTTTGGAAGCAGCCAATTCAATAACCTTGAGGTCTGCCTCTGGGCAGCTAGAGAACGGCGATGACCCCGCTCAGCTTGGGACAGCTCGAGCCCCAAACTAGCCAAGACTGTATCTGCTGCCGGTCTTGATCTCGAGTGGCCTTGAAGCAGCATTTCAGTTCCCTGGCCAGAGATCTAAGTCAGGCCGCATCAGTGAGAGCGCTGAATCCTAGCCACTAGACCACCAGGGCCAGTGGCCAGTGATAAGACCCCTGGCCTGTCAGCTTTGTAGAAATGAATTCCAACAAAGAGACGGAAAGTAATGAAACAAGTAAAGTATTTATTAGGAGGAAAAAAGGGTACGTGTGGATAGACACAGGGGTAGGCTTAGAGAGAGAGTCAAGCCCTCGTGGTAGTTTGAAACACTTATGTTGGGCATTTCTTCCTTTGACAGATCATCTTGCTTTGCCTGGTTCTGAGTCTGTGTTTGGTTTATCTCAGGGTCCTCCCCTGTGTGTGCACGCATCTCTTAGCCAAGATGGACTCTAGCAAAGAGGCCTATGGGTAGGTTGACATCACCTACAGCGGTCTGATTCCCCCTCCCTTTTGGCCTCCAAGGAGTCTTTCTGGGCATGTGTAGTCGGGAAGGGCTCCTTGACTTCGAGAATGAGGAATATGTGGTCTCTTTCTCTCTTATCTGGGCAGGGCTCAGCTTCTCCTCTCTCCTGCTATTGTCTTTATCTTGGTGTATCTGTCCACAAGGGACAAACTCCAGCTGCTCAGCCTGGGGCCCATCTATCTCCTGCTTCGGTCTCACCAGTGAAACTGGGCCACGTCCTGTTGCTTCCTCTAAGAAGCATCACTGGAGAAGTTCATAAAGCAAGTTGCTGGCTCCTTTCTACACAGAAAATTCCAGAGGCTGCTGAGAGGGGCTTCTGGAGGTCGTAAGGACTTTTGCTAACCACTCTGAGGAACTGGGGTGAAGTCATCTTTCAGGGCAGGAGAGCAGAGAGGATTCTTTGTTTTGGAAACAGCTGGAATTGGCATCTCCAGGGAATCCTAGAGATGTAATCAGTCTTCAGACACTCTGCTTATTTGTTATAAGAATTCTCTCTTGGAAAACAGCATTCAAGGTGTTTGTTGAAAAACTGAGAATGTAAAGTTTTCAGTCATATGTTTCAAGAGGTCTTGTATATCATATTTAACATTTTAAATTGCTTTTAAAAGTTACTTCCAGATCTATTTTAAATTGTATTTCAATCACAGCCGATGGCTTTGGGGCTTGCAGACAACTCCACTTGTGTATCACAAAGTCCCAAATGGGAAGTTTCTACAAGATGATGTTGTACAGCCTCAGCGCGTCAAAAACGAGGAACCCAGGTCTGGAGAAAAGAAGTAACTTGCCCAAGATGACTAGGTTTTTAGATAGCAAGCCCAGCGAAAGATCTCCTAATTACCTTCTCCCTCTAGAGCTCCTTGTTTGTTCCTTGACATCAGTGATTCTCAAATTCTCAGCCCAAACAGACCCCATGCCCCTTCATTCTCCTGATGACATTCACAGGTAAAGTAGATAATTTCAGCATAATGGCCTAATTATAATATAAAGAAGGAATAAAACAGATCTTTTTTTTTTTTTTTTTCCCCCACACCGTGTGTCTTGTAAGACCTTAGTTCAGAGATTGAACCCTGGGCCATGGCACTTTAAGCACCGTGTCCTAACCACTGGACTGCCAGGGAATTCCCTACGAGGCCATTTCTTCAACCAGAAAGGTCCGTTGTCACAAAATCTCCTAGACATCTCCCTGCCCCATTCCCTGTGAATATCTGGGTGCCAATGGGACAGGGTCCCTGTCTTGGAACCCCTTCCATGAGGCTCCCAGTCCTATTATACCTGCCCTAAGCTCACCTCTCCAGGGCATAGCCAGAGCTCAGAGGGTTCTATGTGCTTTGCTGCTTCTCTGCTTAAAAGTTTTCTCCCAATTAACTGTGCAAATTTATACCACTTGGTGCCTGCAATGCCTACCTCCTCTGTGTACCACTGTCCTGAAGATTTCTCACGAGGGGCCAGGGCGTCCCCTGAGAGTGCCGCAGGGTACCACACCTGCTGGGTTCCTCTCCTGAAACTGGATGGGTCTCTGTCTGCATAATCTCAAGAGCCAGCCTTACCATCCCAACGGACTGACTTCCGCATTTCGAGCTCAGGATGACATCAACCCATTTTGGTGTGGCCAGGTCACACCTCCAACCTCATTTTCTCCTGCGTGGGTACCTGCAGCTCCTGGCTCTTTATATGTTACAAGAAATATTTTGCTACAAGATCTTTCTACTGGTTGACACAAATCTCTTGCTCCATTTGCCACTGGCTATTTCCTTCTGTGAACTGTGCTTGGAGATAAAATGATAGCTTCCTGATCTCATAAATGTGACTACCCTTTAGCATGAGTCACGCGATTCTGCAGACCAGTGAAATCTCGTCATTGCTCATACTGAACAATTTTAAAAGAATATACACGTCTTACACTCAGCCGTCTCTTAAAGGCCTGCATGGGCTCTGTTTACTATGTCAGCCCGGTTTTCATCATTGGTCTCCTTCAGCTTCAACTCCAGGCAGCACCAGGGCTCAGGGAAGCAAACCACTCTCTGGGGCTGAGTTTACGACTGTTATCAGCATAATCCCGCCAAGGAACAAATGCTTCTCCTGCAGAGGTGTGTTTTTATTAAGCATGCGGTTTTTTAATTGCTGGGTACTTGTTTAGACATTTAAAATAAGTATTAAAATTTAAAGAACTTTAATTATTTTTGCTTTATACAGCTTTCAACTTTTATAAGGCAGTTAATTATTGCAAACATTCTGCTTCTTTCAGGTGCTGGAGAACTCCTTGCAAACGTGTTCCCCATCCTTTAGCCACCAAGACGTTCACACATGCAGATGTACAAATCATAGTGACCCCACTTGTTGCTTGTGGTCATCTAAAAACAGTCTAGAGTCATTGGCCTCTACCTGCGCAGGACCAAACCTCTTGCTTTGGGTCAGACTTAGAAATAAGCAATTGTAAAAGTAGAGAACTGGCTAGAGGAAAACTTTCATCCACAGAAGATCCGGGTTTCAGCTTGAGCAAAGTTATTTGTCTTAGTCAAAAGTGAGTTGATTTTATGGAGTTTTGTATGTCTCCTGATAGGTCTTAATACAATTAAATACAATAAAGACAATTGTTTTCAATGTACACAGGACCTAGAGAATGTTAGAAAACATTCACCACGCCATTTCTTCTTACTGGGGACCCAGAAAGACTATATTTCCCAGCATCCCTTGTGGTAGGGTGGGGTCATGTGACTTGAGTCCTGGCCAATGGGAATGTGAGTGGAAGCTATTGGTTACTATCAGTTCAAAGCATTTAAAAGCAGGTGTGAGCTCCCTGCACCCTTTCTCTCTCATTCTCAGGGGCTATTAACAAAGAACTTCTAGATGGCAGAGATGGAAGATGGGAACAGACAAGATCCCTGAGTTACTAGTGGAGGATTGGTGGAGAGCCACATTCACTGGATTTTTTTATAGTCGTGTTTGACCCCTGAGCTTTGGGGTTATTTGTGACCCATCAACTATCAAACGTAGCACACTTGTTTTAAACTTCTTTTTTTTTTGTTTTGTTTTTTGTTTTTTTGCGGTACGCAGGCCTCTCACTGTTGCGGCCTCTCCCGTTGCGGAGCACAGGCTCCCGACGCGCAGGCTCAGCGGCCATGGCTCACGGGCCCAGCCACTCCGCGGCATGTGGGATCTTCCCGGACCGGGGCACGAACCTGCGTTCCCTGCATCGGCAGGTGGACTCTCAACCACTGCGCCACCAGGGAAGCCCTAACATAAGACACTTTTAAGAGAATACATTTTTGAAGGGGTTAAAGGGACCTTAGATGTCTGAGTCCTGCGTTATGTCACTAGAGACCTCCTTCTGGGCTGTCATCAATCTAGTCATCAATAACCAATGAGAACAACTATTCTTGGAACCATCTCATTAATCTGGACGGTTAGGATACATTTCTTGGAAGGTTCAGAGATCTCCTTGTGACTCAGTCAGTAAGTAGGGACTGAGTCCCCACCGTTAGCCAGCTCACAGTGTTCATTTCAAATCTGAAAGGGCATTAGGGGGAAGAGAGAGTCGGAGCTCTACCACACGTCAAGTCATGAAGACATTTAGGAGAACTTGCTTTCCACCGTGTTGATAGTTTTTGATCACTATGTGAATAATCAGCTATTTGTCACACATCACTCCAGAGAAAGCGGGGCTCAGCTGAGCATGTCTGTTCCTTCTCCAAATGTACTCATCAGAGAACTCGCTCCTTGGCCCACAGGGCTGTCCTAAGACACCACTCCCCACACCCAAATGCCATCCTTTGCTCTTGTTGGGGGGCCTCAGGACTGCTACAGAGTCCTAAGATCTATTCCAGTCAATTTGACCTCCGCAGATGCTGAAATGGGTAGAAAGGGTATTGAAGCTAATGCCAAGGGCGCTTTGAATCCTTGGCTGAGAAAACACGTCTTCTTCTGTCTCTCCGTCTTAATTATTTCCAGCAGTGTCTGCAATATGGCTGATCAGAGGCCCTGCATGAGATTAAATGGCAACATAAAGGTCCAAGCCAACAAAATAGAGGGGCTCCACATGGGAATACCAACCCCTTTCCCACTGTCATTTCTGGAGAGTCATTGAAGTGTAAGGGTTAACTTCCCTTGCAAGCTAAAGCCCAAAGGACTTGAAAAATCACACTGTCTTGCCCTATGAGGTAAAAAATGTGAAGGAAATGAAGTCCAAGTGCGTCCCGCCCTTTGTCTCCTGCTGGCCCTGCTGAGCCCTGGGCTGCCTCTGCTGGAGAGATTGTAGCACGACCCCACCCCACCCCATTCAGAAAACAAACCCCACCAGCTGTTGTTATGAGGAAAGTTCCAGAACCCAGACCACGCAGGGTGGATGCCCAGGGTATGTGAGTGAAGGAGGCTAGGAGGAGACCATTCCTGCTTCC
>NW_006780198.1:2650632-2668710 GCF_000442215.2 Lipotes vexillifer | reverse complement strand
TTCCTGCTTCCAGCCTGGCCAGAATGCCCGTCAGTCTCAGCTCCCTGAGAGCATCGTGGCCTGTGACCATCAGAGACTATGCCTGACCATACTTGGGAGGACACTTCACCTCTGAACTCCGTCACCCATTCAGAAAGTGGCATCATAGGGATTTCCCTGGTGGCGCAGTGGTTAAGAATCCACCTGCCAGTGCAGGGGACAGGGGTTCGATCCCTGGTCCGAGAAGATCCCACATGCCGCGGAACAACTAAGGCCGTGCGCCACAACTACTGAGCCTGTGCTCTAGAGCCTGCAAGTTGCACCTACTGAGCCCACGTGCTGCAACTACTGAAGCCCACGTGCCACAACTACTGAGCCTGTGTGCTCCAACTACTGAAGCCCGCACGCCTAGAGCCCATGCTCTGCAGCAAGAGAAGCTGCCGCAGTGAGAAGCCCGCGCACCGCAACGAACAGTAGCCCCCGCTCGCTGCAACTAAAGAAAGCCCACGCACAGCAACGAAGACCCAACTCAGCCAAAAAATAAAAATAAAAACAAATTTTTAAAGTGGCATTATAGATATTCTTGCCTCTTTGTAAAGTATAGACATTTAAAATCGTGGCATCACCTGACACAGTTTGAGAACCGTCCCCCCTGCCCCCCGCCATGGTCACTACTGATGTTTGTAGGTGCCCTCTCTCCCCTCCCTGGAGCCCATCCCCTGCTCAGCTCAGCCTTCACCCTTAGAACCTCTCTTCGGTCCCGCCCTCTGCCCAGTTATTCAGCCCCACAGAGCTGGTCTCTCGTGCCCTGTCCATCTTCCTGGGCCAGGAGACCCTTGAACTTAAGGAGGGGACCACAAGCACCTCTATGTCCCCAGATCCAGAACTGTGCCTGACATAGACTGAGCAAACGAGCCGGGCTTGAACTCATGTAATGCCCTTACTCTTTTGCCCTGGCTCCAAGAAACCTGCTCTAAGTAAGGAAAGGGTTTTCCCTCCATCCTTGCTGCACTCTGGCCAACTTTTATGATCCCTGTCTCTCCAGCTTCACCGTATGGGACTTAAATGAGTCAAATCCATCCTACCTACTTTGTCGGCTGTCCCCAAACTCCCTAGGAATATTGTGATGTTCCAACACTGGATCTTTCTGGAAAGGGACCATTCGGGGGAACATTTGCTTTGGAGGTAAAGTGTTATGAGGAAAGGAAGGTAACCAAATCATGATGGGATTCAATTCACTTGCCCCCGGATTGCTGGCTTGTCTCATGGGGCTTCACACCTTCCCACCTGAGTGCTGTTCTGTGCAGGAAAACCAGTGAGAATGGTCTGTGATGAGATTTTGTCTGATCAAAGGGTCAGAATTCCAACGCAGAGTCAAGTAAATGCAGCCCTGGCCCTGACATTTTCTATAAACAGACTCGTAAACGTCCCTCATCTTCCAAAGGGTCACATTGCCAGCCTGACAGACTTTCCGACTCACTCCTAAGCCACATTTGCTGCCAATTTTCCAGTTTTGAAAAAGGGAAACTTCATAAAAGGCTTCATTTCCATTTGTCCTGTGGAGGAGGATGGAATACATGGCGAGTCGGAAGCTATGAACAGAACAAGTTTATAAAAATTCCAAATAAAACGACACTTCTGATGAAATTTGCCAGATGTAACGTAGCTAAGATGCCAGGCCTGAGTGGATAGATGTAGCGGACCCACATGGGGACAGGCTCCCCTGGGACAGCAGGAGACACCTGGGGAGACACATGGACACAAGAGAGGACAGCTCTGGGGCACCATGAAGTAACAGATCCTCCAAACAAATGAGCATCGTAAGAGAAAATGAAGGTTCCTCAGCACAGCATCTCTCTCATCTCCTGCCTTCCAGAAACTCAGAATAAGAAATTAGACACAAAATAATAATTTCTGTTAAATTCCATCTTGTACATCATTTAGTTAAGGAGTCCAGGACATGCCACCCCCAAATATGCCACTTTGGTATCTTGATTATTTTGAGCTGAAAGCATTTAAAAAACAGTAAATAACAGGGAGAGATCTTCTCTGAACCCCCTTTATCTGTCTAAAGACAGATGTCTGAAAGGAACTCAGTTGTCTTTTTTTAAAAAAACAAAAAAAAATTTACTTATTTATTTGGCTGCACTGGGTCTTAGTTGCGGCATACTGGATCTTCGTTGGGTGCAGGATCTTCAGTTGTGGCAGGCGTGCGGGATCTAATTCCCTAACCAGGGATTGAACCTAGGCCCCCTGCACTGGGAGCGCAGAATCTTAACCACTGGACAACCAGGAAGTCCCTACTCTACTTTTTATTTTAATTAATTAATTTATTTATTTATTTATTTACTTATTTTTGGCTGCGTTGGGTCTTCGTTGCTGCGCGCGGGCTTTCTCTAGTTGCGGCGAGCAGGGGGCTGCTCTTCATTGTGGTGTGCAGGCTTCTCATTGCGGTGGCTTCTCTTGTTGCGGAGCACGGGCTCTAGGCACGTGGGCTTCAGTAGTTGTGGCACATGGATTCAGTAGTTGTGGCTCACGGGCTCACTTGTTCTGCGGCATGTGAGATCTTCCCAGACCAGGGCTCAAACCCGTGTCCCCTGCACTGGCAGGTGGATTCTTAACCACTGAGCCACCAGGGAAGTCCCAGGAACTCAATTGCCTTAAACCCCCTTTCCCTCCCCGGGAGTTTCATGAACCAGGAAGATGGACTCTTATCACAGGAGAGGAAGCTACAAATGGGCACCACACCCAGACAAAGTTTGTCGCCAACTATCCTTCCTTCCATCTGTTCTTCTAAGGGCCCCTTCATCTTTCCTGAAAAACAGTCATTCTCCCCTGAGAGGCCTACCTCCCCCCTCCCTTTCCCCTCTTAAGATGGTATGTAAGCTCTCAAATCTCACCTCAGTTTGCGTATGACATTAATTTACTGTATTGAATTAATATAAAATTAATTGTTAATTAAAATATGTGTATACCTAATCATATTAGGTAATATTAAAAATCAATAAATGTATATACCTTTTCTCCTGTTGTCATTTTATTTCATAGACTCAGTTATCAAACCCAGGAGGGTAAGGGGGACAGTCTTTCCCCTTGCACTATCTGAGAAGGGATAAAGTTACAGTTTATACTAGACTTTAATAAATCAAGGTCACAGGATGTAATCACTAGGGTAACCAACAAAAGAACAGTAAAAGAATGTATATAACCACCCCCATTGGGGAAGGAAATGAAATAATAAAAAATATCTAATCCAAAAGAAGGAAACAAAAGGGGGAAAATTAACCCCAACTATATTAGTAACCAAGTCAAATGTAAAGACGCTAGATATACCAACTAAGAGAATATCATTAATTAAAAGATTATCAAACTGGATGAAAAAACTCAACTATATGCTGCTAACAAGAGACACACCTTACATATAATGTTATAGAAAAGCTGAAAGTAGAATGGATGGAAAAACATATACCATGAAAAAAATGAACCAAAGAAAGCTGATATCCCAATCTTAATAATAGGCAGGGTAGACTTTATGTCAAGGAGAATTGTTACAGATACAGAGGAACATCTCATAATGAAAAAAGGTCATTCTGTCAGGAAGATAAAAGAATGCTATATCTAAAGTGCGTAATACCACAGTCTCAAAATAGGGCAAAAATGGACAGAATTACAAGGAGGAATAAATAAATTCACTTTTACAGTGGGAGATTTTAACATGCCTGTCTCAATAACTAATAGACAAGAAGATAAAACAATCGTTAAGGATATAGAAGATTTTATTAACATAATTAACAAATTTGATTTAATTGGTATTTTTAGGGCTGTCTCCCACTGCAGAATCCAAGTCTCTTTTAAGTGCACACGGAGCACTGATAAAAATGGACCAAATGCTGGACCTTAAGCCAAGTCAACCCATTTCAGAGAATTCAATTGTACAGAGGATGTTCTCTGCAAATAGTGGAATTAAGCTAGAAATTAAGAGCAAAAGATAAATAGAAAATTCCTCCCAAAAGTTGGAAATTAAATATGCTTCTTCTTTTTTTTTTTTTTTTTTTTTGCGGTACGCGGGCCTCTCACTGTTGCGGCCTCTCCCGTTGCGGAGCACAGGCTCCGGACGCGCAGGCGGCTGTACGCGGGCCTCTCACTGTTGTGGCCTCTCCCGCTGTGGAGCACAGGCTCCGGACGCGCAGGCTCAGCGGCCATGGGTCACAGGCCCAGCCGCTCCGCGGCATGTGGGATCTTCCCGGACCGGGGCACGAACCTGCGTCCCCTGCATCAGCAGGCGGACTCTCCACCACTGCGCCACCAGGGAAGCCCAATATTCTTCTAAATAGAGTCAAAGAAGAAAACTTTTTAGAAGCAAAACAGAAAATATTTTGAACTGAATGAAAATGGAAATTCCATCTATCCAAACTTACGAGATGCCAAAGAGGTCCTCCACTCATATGAAACATAAAGGCTGGAAATCAATGAGCTGAATATTCAACTAAAAAAATTAGAAAAAGAATGGAAAATTGAGCCCAAAGAAAGTAAAAGGACAGAAATAATAAATACAAGGGCAAACATGAAGGAAGTAGAAAACAAAAGTATCTGCAAAGCTCAACCCGATTCTTTGAAAAGATGAACCTGGGAAGAGTTATGGGGAGAAATGAGAGAAAGTAACCAACGTCAGAAAGGAAGCACAGAACATCACTGCAGTTCCTACAGAAGTTAAAAAGATGAATCAAATATATAACTTTAGGCCAATAAACTTGAAAATTAAGATAAACATTCCTAGAAAAATGCAACATACCTTAAATATATTTAGTCCTTTGGCTATTAAAGAAATAGGATCCATAATCTTAAATCTCTCCACAAAAAACTCCAGGCCCAGATGGCTTATCAGTGAGTTCTTTGGAATACTTAGGGAAGATAAAACACCAACAGAAACAGAAGGAACATTTCCCAACTCACTGTGAGGTCAACATAAACTCAGTGCTGAAACTTGACAAAGGTGTTAAAAGAAAGAAAAATCTCTCTTGTGACTAGTTTTTATAAAATGCCAAGTGACGATCCTAAACTAAAACCAACTTCAGTGATTACATATAAAGCTTAGTATATCATGATCAGACTGGGCTCATTTCAGAACTGCAGGGTTAGCTTGCTACTCAGGTTTACTACCTTATCAGAATAAGAAAACGTATACAATCGTCTCAATATATGCAGAAAAATCTTTTGATAAAATTTAATACCCATTCATAATGAACATTTTCAGCAAATTAGTAATAGGAGGAAACAACTTTAATATTATAAATGATATGTAAAAAAGCTTATAGCAAATATTGTAGGTCCTAGCCAGTTCAGTAAATCGAAAAAGAAAAAGATAGGAAGATTCAAAAGCAGGAAATAGAAAATCATATTCACAGACCTCATGATTGGTTGGGTAGAAAAGAATTTTAAATGTACTGATAATTGTTTCCAAGAACATCAAAAGCACAGGAATAAATCTAACAAAATGTGTTCGTGATCTCTACACAGAAAACTGTAAAACACTATTGAGATTAATTTTAAAAGATCTAACTAAATGTTCATGGATTAAGTACACAATAAAGATGTCAATTCTGTCAAACTGACCTGCAGATTCAATGTAATCCCAACACAGGTCTCAGCAGGACTTGTGTGTGTGTGTGTATTGAAAAACAGATTCAAAAATGTATATAGAGGGCTTCCCTGGTGGTGCAGTGGTTGAGGGTCCGCCTGCCGATGCAGGGGACACGGGTTCGTGCCCCGGTCCGGGAAGATCCCACATGCCGCGGAGCGGCTGGGCCCGTGAGCCATGGCCACTGAGCCTGCGCATCCGGAGCCTGTGCTCTGCAACTGGAGAGACCACAACAGTGAGAGGCCCGTGTACAACAACAACAACAACAACAAAAAATGTATATAGAAATGCAAAGATCCAAGAATATCCAAAATAATCCCGGAAAATAAAAGTTGGAAAACTTATTCTTTCAGTATCAAGAGATTTGGGTTGTTTCCAGTCTTCTGCTATCACACATAGTGCTGAACTAAATTGCCTTTGCACATATCTTTTGGGCATTTTTGCAGTGTATCTTTGGGATAGATTCTTTTGATGTGCTTTAGCACCTTCTCATATGGCTAAAAGTCATTTGCATTTTTTTATTTATCAAATTGTGCGTTCATATCTCTGGTTTATTATTCTATGGAGGTATTGCCCATTTTATTTTTTTTAGAAATTCTTTATATATTAGTTATTAAGTTGAACCATATGAAATTGCTATTTTGTTAGGTCAAAAATGGTCTAATACCAGCAATTTCAGATGGTTTAACCTAATATATTAATCCTCTTTTATGCAGTAAAAATTGTAAATGTTTTCCCCACTTTGTTGTTTGTGTTTTTACTTACTTTGTGGTGTGCTGGGCTATGCAAATTTTATATTTTTATGTAAACTCATTAGTCAGTCCTTTTCCTTACTGCTTCTGGGATTTCTGTCATAGTAAGGAAAGTTTCTTGGTTATAACTCCAAGCTTATGAAAGAGTTTCCCCATGTTTTCTTCTTCTTTTTTTTTTTTTTTTTGTGGTACGCGGACCTCTCACCGCTATGGCCTCTCCCGCTGTGGAGCACAGGCTCTGGACGCGCAGACTCACAGCCATGGCTCACGGGCTCAGCCGCTCTGCGGCATGTGGGATCTTCCCGGACCGGGGCACGAACCCGCGTCCCCTGCATCGGCAGGCGGACTCTCAACCACTGCGCCACCAGGGAAGCCCGTTTTCTTCATTTTGCATCTAAATCTGTGATCCATTTGGAATATATTCTGGCATATATGGTATAAGAATATGGGCTCAATTTAATATTTTTTCATATGCCTTCTGGATATCTCAATATCACATGTTTAAATTTTTCTGACTTGTGGTGTCACCTTAATCTATATAAAATTTCTATACTCAGTTGGGTTTATTTCTGCATTTTCTATTGGTTTGCCTGTCTATATATGCAGTGATACCACAATGTTTTAATTATAGAAGAGTTAGAATGTGTTTTCATATCTGCTTGTGCCATAGCCAACCCTTCATCATTGTACTTCTTTGGGGGGACAGGGGGCAGATTTTCCTGGCTATTTTGCTTGTTTATTCTTCCAAATGACCTTTATAATTAACATGTCCAGTCCTAGGAAAAAACATGATAATATTCTCATAAACTAATTTAGGGAAGACTGGGTTTTCTATTTCTTCTCCAATCAGTTTTGACAAGTTATATTTTTTCTAGGAATCTGCAAGCTTTCCAGAGGGTTGTCAATTTTCTTTGAATTTTCAAAAGATAAACTTTTGTCCTCTCTTGTATGTCTGTCTTCTATTTGGTGTTGGGTGTTTAGCTCATTCATTTTCATCTCTTTATTTTTACTGATACAAGTTTTAAATGTTACAATTTTAGCTCTCTATCATGGACACTTTGATGTGTTTTCACCATTGTTATTTCAAGGCATTCTGCAATTTCATTTTACATTTCTTTGTTTTAAAATTTCTAGGTGGGGCTTCCCTGGTGGCGCAGTGGTTGGGGGTCCGCCTGCTGCTGCGGGGAGCACGGGTTCGTGCCCCGGTCTGGGAGGATCCCGCGTGCCGCGGAGCGGCTGGGCCCGTGAGCCGTGGCCGCTGGGCCTGCGTGTCCGGAGCCTGTGCTCTGCGGCGGGAGAGGCCACAGCAGGGAGAGGCCCGCGTACCGCAAATAAAAGAGAAAAAAAATTAAAAAAAAAAAAAAATTTCTAGGTGAAAAAGGTCTTTTCATTTTTTATTTGTCATTAATTTCTAGTTGTATGGTAATATCATTTCACAAAGGAGGCTCAGAGAGGTTAAGTGATTTGCTCAAGGACACACATTTAGGAAGAGGTGGGGCTTGACTGGAAACTCAAAGTCCGTTTCCCTTCCACTGTCCTACCCTGCCCCTAAGGTTCATAGGTAGACACACCATTTAATCTTCACCAACACAATTCCAGCAGGTGTCATTATGAGACAGTAAAGCTTCATTGATAAAACTGTCATGAAATATTAACATTTAATTTCTGTGCGTAGGAATTTAAATGTTGATAGAAGTAATAATTAAATGGGGGATTTTTCTTGAAATAAACTCAAGTCCCTCTTAAGCTGGGTTCTGAGAAAGGCTTGTGTGAAGGTAGTTTACCTGGGAGTGTAAGCCCAGGAAGCAGAAGTGAGGGTCAGAGAGGCAGACACAAAAGGGAGGAAGGCCAGTTCAAGGATGCGTTATTGAGTTGTCCAGCTGGTTCCATTTGGTGGGACCCCCTCAGGAGCCTTATGAAACCACTCTCAGGACTGTCCTCCCGAGGGAAGTTGGGGGAAGAATATATCCACCAGCTCCCATCCACCATTGGTTAAGGGTAGACCCCAGCCTCTATCTCCCTACACCTCTGGGCTGGGCAGGAGTCAATGGTGACTGGTCCCCCTGCAACACCTGTTACCAGAGGGGCCCCACCTGGGCTTGAGACAAGTGTGGTCCTCCCCCCGACCCCTACCCCCTGCCCTGGGCAAAGTGGATAGAAGTCTGCTCAGAACTAACTAGAGTAAGAGGGGAGGAAGAGAGGATTTGGAGTGGGGGCAGAAGTATCTGATGCAAGTAGATATTTTTAAAAATGTATTTTGGTGCAAATCTTCAAAATAGTGGATCTAGTGAAAATTATGAATCCTTATTTTGATAGGAATGGCCCATTATCATAATGGCTGAGGATCTGAGAATTTCATTATGAACAGGGAATAAGGCATATTTAACTCAGTTTTCTTTTTTCTTGTAGGTATTCGCTTCTGTGTGTGTGTGTCTATCAGGGGTGAGACATTCAGACTACCAGCAAAGACCTGATTATAAATGAAGGAAGGATAAAATGAAAGGATGAAAATCTATCTTGACAGAGAACTTCTCTTGAAACATGGGATCTATGTTTTTATTAGCATACTATTTTCCTCCTAAACGAGTTTATCCTTTTAACAATAATTAGAGACCCACCTAAACAGAGGACTCAGTGACATTTATACACATTTAAAATAAAACCTCTTAGTGGCATGCACATATATACACTACCAAATGTAAAACTGATAGCTAGTGGGAAGCAGCCGCATAGCACAGGGAGATCAGCTTGGTGCTTTGTGACCACCTAGAAGGGTGGGATAGGGAGGGTGGGAGGGAGGGAGACGCAAGAGGGAAGAGATATGGGCATATATGTATATGTATAGCTGATTCACTTTGTTATACAGCAGAAGCTAACACACCATTGGAAAGCAATTATACTCCAATAAAGATGGTAAAAAAAAAAAAAAAAGAAACACATTTCATATTTCTAATGAGATCATGTTCCAAATCTGCCAGAAACCAATGTTCAATTTCCTCCTTGCTGCTTCCTGGAATCCAGGGGTGGTGAGCAACCCTCAACTGGACAACTTGGCTTACTTCACTTACCCTTTAATTTGTTTCACATAGTATTATCTCTTGAATATGTAAACATATGTAATTAACTTTTTTTTTAATATAAAATTTATTTATTTATTTATTTTTGACTGCGTTGGGTCTTCGTTGCTGTGCACGGATTTCCTCTCGTTGCGGCAATCGGGGGCCACTCTGTTGCGGTGCACGGGCTTCTCACTGCAGTGACTTCTCTTATTGCGGTGGCTTCTCTTGTTGCAGAGCATGGCCTCTAGGCGTGCGGGCTTCAGTAGCTGTGGCTTGAAGGCTCTAGGGCACGTGGGCTCAGTAGTTGTGGCCCACGGGCTTAGTTGCTCCGTGGCATGTGGGATCTTCCCAGACCAGGGCTCGAACCCGTGTCCCCTGCACTGGCAGACAGATTCTTAACAACTGTGCCACCAGGGAAGCCCTGCAATTAACTTTTAAAAGTATTTTTCAGCTAATAAAATTTTCATTTTTTATGTAAAAATAAAATAAAATAGAATAGAACCTCTTACCCTATAAGTTTATCCTAAACTCCTGGTTATTCTTACTTTCAGATTCTAGGTTAATGTTTAAAAACCTACACATATCTCGATAGTATTTATGACTCATTTGTACCATTAATGCAGGCAGTGAAATAAATAATGTCTGGCAAACAGCTTACGCCAAATTATATTAACACACATTTTCTGTTCTCTACTCAGAGACTTGGTGCCATCTGCCTAATTCTCCCCAGGAAATAAATGGCTGGGAGTCATTTCACCCACAATAAAACGGCAAAAGTTATTTTCTTCCCCTGACACAAATATCCCACGGTGTGGTGGCCCTGTGTTGAAATGTGAAGTTCTCTATAAACGCAAGGTGCTCTTAGTATCAGCAAACTTCAAATCAGCAGAGACACTGCCTGTGTAAGTCTCTTGGGGATGCTCAGCACCGTCTGTTGCCCCTGGGACCAACAGAGAATCATTCGCCCATGAGGTTTAACCTTGAACAATTTATGTTCTACCATGTTATCACAAGATAACATTTTTTGCAGCTCTGAGCCTTTCAGGGAAAAGGCTACAAAATACATGCTTAAATTCATGAACATATGTGGGCTCCAGAATCCATTTAAAAGCAGGAGAAGGGCTTCCCTGGTGGCGCAGTGGTTGAGAGTCCGCCTGCCGATGCAGGGGACACGGGTTCGTGCCCCGGTCCGGGAAGATCCCACGTGCCACGGAGCGGCTGGGCCCGTGAGCCATGGCCGCTGAGCCTGCGCGTCCGGAGCCTGTGCTCCGCAACGGGAGAGGCCACAACAGTGAGGGGCCCGCGTACCGCAAAAAAAAAAAAAAGGCAGGAGAAAGGTTTTCTTCTCCCTTACTAGTCACCTTGGGGAAAATTGCAGAAGACCTAACTGGGGGCGTCACTTAGAGGAAAAATGTCATCATCGTCGTTGTTGTTATTATTGTAATGATCACTTCTCGGGAACCTGGTTCCTCATGGAAACCCAACGAGTAAACAAGATGTTCATAAAGCCTTCTTGCTGTACTTGACATGTAGCTGATAACCGTGGTTAAATCTGGGAGAAGAGAAGCCTATGGAAGTCCCCCGCCCTCCCCTGTCCTACCACGAGTGACCCTAAAAGCTTCATCCAGAAATGGCCAACACAGAGCACGACCAACCTCAACACAGCCCTGGGGGCGGCTGTCCCAGGACTGAAAGGATAACGGAGCCTCGTTAAGTCTCTGGGTGCCACTTAGCCCTTGACTCATATGTGTCGTAGTTCAAATGCGTAAGACTTTCCTGGATTAACTCAGATGTATCTAAATTGCCCAGGGAGGAGGGGCACTTGTAATTTACAGAAAACTATTACGGACCATAAAACTCTTTACCCATGACGCTCCCCAATTACTGATGACCCGGGACAGCGACACATCCTTCCTGTGCTGCCCTGCACAGCGGGGCAGCCAGCCTTCCCCATCTCCCCCAGGCAGGGGGTCATTGCTCATGGCCCAGCGTCTTTCTCCAGGTAACAAATAGCTTCTTCCTGTCACGCATTAATGAATATGATGCCTGTTATTCAGGGAAATGCATACGTTTGTTTAAAAGGTCTAAGTACATAGAGAACAGACTTGTGGTCGCCAAGGGGGAGGAGGGTGGAAGAGGAAGGGCTGGGCGTGTGGGATTAGCAGATGCAAACTAGCATCTATAGGATGGGTTAACAGCAAGGCCCTACTGTACAGCACAGGGAACTGTATTCAATATCCTGTGATCAACCCTAATGGAAAAGAAAATGAGAAAGAATACATACGTATAACTCAATCACTGTTTTACAGCAGAGATCAACACAACATTGTAACCCAAGTATACGTCAATAAAAAAATAAATAAAAGTAATAAAAAAGAAATAAGTAATAAAAAAATAGAAGTTTGACTTTGTGGAAGTAATGATTCTCACCAGTACTCTTCCCCAGACCTATGTGAGAAAAAACAAAGAAAATAAACCTCTTTTTTTCAAATATAAGACAGTGTAATATACTGTAAGTGTACAGCTTGATGAATTTTTCACAAAATCAACACACCCTCATTACCAGTGTCCAGATCAAGAAACAGAACATTACCAACACTTCAGAGCCCCCTTTAGGACCTTTATGATACTGTCCCACGGGTGACACTATTCTGACTTCTAACAGTATAAATTAGTTATGTCTGCTTGTGTGCCTTATAGGAATGACATGTTTATTGGTCATTTGAATATATTCTTTTGTGAAATGCCTGCTTAAGACTCTTAAGGCTGGCTCTCTCTTGATCAGAGGTTTGCACACATTTTCCCTCTGTTAGAAAGTCCCTTCCTCTCTCCTCTGTCTGACAAACTCCAGTTTGACATAGAAAGTAAAGCTTAGGGACTTCCCTCATGGCGCAGTGGTTAAGAATCCGCCTGCCAATGCAGGGGATAGGGGTTCGAGCCCTGGTCTGGGAAGATCCCGTGTGCCTTGGAGCAACTAAGCCCGTGAGCCACAACCACTGAGCCTGTGCTCTAGGGCCCGAGAGCCACAACTACTGAGCCCATGTGCCACAACTACTGAGCTCGTGCGCCTAGAGCCCGTGCTCCGCAACAAGAGAAGCCACCGCAATGAGAAGCCCGTGCACCGCAACAAGGAATGGCCCCTGCTCACTGCAACTAGAGAAAACCCACGCGCAGCAACGAAGACCCAACACAGCCAAAAATAAATAAATTTATTTTAAAAAAAAGAAAATAAAGCTTAAAAAATTTTTTTTTCTGTACCTTGTTCTGGGAGACACACTGAAGTGATTGTGTCATCATTCAAGAAAGTCATCCCCATTTCTTTCCTCATATGGACTTTGACCGGAGGAACCCAACTACCTGCTTTCTCAGAAAATGTGCCTAGTTGCTTTGCACCCTTGGTGAAATCCGCCAGTCACCAACACTAGGGTTATGGTGGGTCGTCAACCTCACCCACGCTCTGCATCCTGCCGATGATCTCGCTGTGCTCGCCTAGTCAGTCCTTCCACAAGGACCATTTCTGTCTCCCCTCCGTCAAACACCAAGCCACTCTCCTTCCCTCTAGATTTTTAGCAGGAGACTTGGGTTCCCATTTTATGCAGAAAATGGCAGCCAACAGATGCCCTGGGCGGCCAGTCACCCAGGCCACAAACTCTTTCCTCCGTCCCTTAGCCTCTCCAAGGCCAAGTTCTCCATCTGTGCACTGATCTACAGCCCCTTCCTCTCCAAAATCTCCCTCTATTGCCATCTCTACTTATGTCTTCAACATCTCCTGGCCCTGGGACCCAGCACTCCGCCAGCTACTTTCCCATTTCCTTCCCTCACAGCTCAACCACGTGGCACATTTGGCTGGGGCAGTGACTGCTGTTGGCTCCCTGTCATCCAGTCCCCCTTTTTCTTTTGGAAATCATCCCCCTTGGCTTTGGCTGACCACACGCTGCTGTCGATGTGGCCAACCTCTCTCGTCAGCAGGGGTGCCCACGCTGCTGAGCTCCAGCCTGGGGTCTGCACGTGGTGGAATGGGCGGCTCTGCTGTGCGCCTCAGGAATGGCTTTTGCTCTTTCCCCCTCATTCCCCTCCCTGAGGACTGGGCCGTGGGCCTGAGGGTGTGAGCTGCCTTTGATCAGACGGACCCAGATGACAGCCAGGGTGGTGGGGGGACAGAGCCGGCGGTAGGAGGAACCACTGCATGACTTTGTGGAACGGAGACTCCCACCGGATGGGTCCTGGGCTTTGACATGAGAAATAAACCTCCCGTCCTGTCTGAGTGGCTGTCATCTTTGTGAAAGCAGCCCAACCTCTGTCTTAGCTAAGATATTGTCGCCAAGACATGGAAGCCACCTAAGTGTCCATCGACAGATGAATGGATAAAGAAGATGTGGTACACACACACACACACACACACACACACACACACACACACAATGGAATATTACCTAGCCATAAAAAAGAATGAAATAATGCCATTTGCAGTAACATGGAGGGACCTAGAGATTATCATACTAAGTGAAATAAGCCAGACAAAGACAGATATCATATGATGTCACTTAGATGTGGAATCTAAAAAAAAAATGGTACAAATGAACTTATATATAATACAGAAATAGACCCACAGACATAGAAGAAACACTCATGGTTACCAATGGGGAAAGAGGGGGGACGGTTAAATTAGGGGTTTGGAATTAACATATATACACACTCCTATATATATATATGTATAACTGAATCACCCTGCTTTTGCTGTGCACCTGAAACTCACGCAGCATTGTAAATCAACTGAACTTCAAAAAATAAATAAATTAAGGAAGAACCTAATTCTTAAAACTTAATTCTCAAAAAAGAAAAATATTGTCTGTGCTCACTGTCTACCCTCCACTTCACTTCCGCTCACCCCTCCACCCACTGCAACCAAGCTTCCCCACCACTAGGCTGAAAGAGCTCTCATCAAGGTCACAGTGAAGCCATCAGCACACCCAGTGGGCACTTATCTATCCTTGGCCTTCCTTCAGGTTCTGACTGTCCCCCCAGAGTCTCCCGCTGGTCGTCATCTCTCCCTTGGCCTCCGTCTCACGGACTCTCCGCCTTCCTCCAGTTCTCTTTTCCCTTCTCACCATGCACCCTCCCAGGGTGACTCTGTAGGCTGCCCTGTGCTCAACCAGCAAAGACAACAGTTCTGGCAAGTTTAAGCGAGAATGGAATTGATGAGAAGGAGATGGAGTAGCTCAAAGGATCAAAAAGTAAAAGTGAAGAACCAGGCTTAGAAAGAACAAGAACAGGGGTTAGGGGAACAGGAACAAAGTAACAATTTCATCAGGCTGTCCCCTCTGGGATAACCCAGCTCAGGCCATTTGAAACATTTGTGTAATTCTGATAAGGACTCTAATTTCAGAGAGAGAGAATATTTGATCAATCTAACTGGTGTCACAAACCCAGCCCTTGGCAGGGGAGGGAAGAGCATTTTCGTGGGCAGTTTTCTCAAGATCGCATCCAACAGGAGAGGGGCAGGTTCCCAACCGATACTGACACACTGTATCCGGGGCCAGAAGGATGAGTGTCAGGCAACCGAAAGTAACAAGACAGTCATCCCAATCTACCCCTCTCTGCCCAACAACAGTGCATGATGCTTTATCTGCAAATAATTCCAGAACAGCCTGAAATAAAGCACTACTATTATATATGCAAATGAAAATGAGCCTCTTTATGATCCAACACCCAATAACTCGTACACAAATGCATCCGGCTTCAAGTTCAGGATCTAGAGGAAATCCTGTTCTTCCTCTGGTGAATTCCATGTGGATATGACGCAGACTATAGGTTAAAAAGCAAATTCAGCCACCACAAACATATGCTATATGTAACTGTGAAGTAAAGAAAGAAATAGAGGGGTTGAATCACTCTCACCTCCATCCCTGGGTCCCCAGACATATGTATTTCTGCCACAGGGAGAAGGGCACCAAGCCTGGACCTCTGGGTGGAGGCCTGACATCCTACCTCCTGGACAGCTCTCACCTTCACAAGCTCTTGACTCCCACCCGACGCCATAATTGAGCTTTCAGAGGGTCATTTCAGGATCTGTATTAGTCAGTATTCTGCAGAGAAACAGAACCAGTAGAATGTATATATATACACATAGAGATTTATTATAAGGGATTGAGTCACATGATTATGGAGGCTGATACGTCCCTAGATCTACAGTCAGGATGCTGGAGACCAGAAGAGAGATGATGGCATAGCTTCAGTTTGAATGCTAGCAGGCTTGAGACCCAGAGAGAGCCAATGTTTCAGTCTGAGTCCAAAGGCAGGAGAAAGACTGATGTCTCAGATCAAGGCAGTCAGGCAGGAGGAGTCCCCCCTTACCCATAAGAGGGTCAGCCTTTTTGTTCTATTCATGCCTTCACCTGATTGGATGGGCCCACCACATGGGGGAGAGCAATCTGCTTTATTCAGTCTACAGATTCCAATGTTAATCTCATCCAGAAACACCCCCATGGCCACATCCAGACTAGTGTTTGACTAAACATCTGGGCACCTTGTGGCCCAGTTAAGTTGACACAATATTAACCATCACAGCATCCTATAAAGCCAGTGCTTTGGGGGCTGGTGTGCATGGTGAGACCGGCAACTCCCGATGGTGTGAGGCTGGGCCGTAGGTGCTCAGGGTCAGAGCCACCACACCGTAGCCTGCCCCAACTGAAGTGCCTTCTCTGGTTCTTTGGCCGTCTCCAAACTGATGGCTTTTTGGATCATGCAGTAAACTGGCAAGGAGGGGCTGTCTAAATGTGCCATACATGGTCTGTAAAGCCCAGCGATCTTCAAAACATGTGTCTCTTTCTCACTTGATGTCCCTTTGTAATAGGGAAGAACAAATCTGACTCCATATTGGATCTGTTTCTTTTACTTTAACCTTTTTCTTCTATTGCTTTTGCTACAAGTTAATCACTAAATGGATGTTGCTTATAAGCTTAAATTATACATAATGATCCATCTCTGAGAACCCTGCCTCCTATGTAATGGGCATTAAGCTAAAATACATTTGTTTAGCTCACAGGAACATCCTGACCAGGTCAACCTGTGAATGGCACCAGGAAGGAAGAAATTAACACATCCCCTCCAGAGTCTGAGGGAACCAGGAAATGTTTGACTTTGCCCCCTCCCCTTTTAGTATAAAAGAAGCCTGCAGGAAAGGAAATGTTTGACTTTGCCCCCTCCCCTTTTAGTATAAAAGAAGCCTGAATTCTAACTCAGGGAAGATTGTTCTTTGGGACACAAGTCCACTGTCTTCTCAGTGTGATGGCTTTCCAAATAAAGTCACCATTCCTTGCCCCAACACCTTGTCTCTTGATTTATTAGCCTGCCGTGCAACAAGCAGTACTAGCTTGGACTAGGTAACACCTTCACTTTGCAGGGCAAGTCCTGGCACACTCCAGACCACTGGACCCCCAGACATTTCACAGACCCTGGCACCTTCACAGGATTTCATCTTCCACCATCAGACACTCATGTTTCTCACCAAGTTATCTGTGAACCCTGCTGCTACCTCCTAAAGTTACTGTCTAAACTGGGGAACTGGGGGTTACGGACATTCATCCATCCCCCACACCATGAATGAGCTCAAGATAAAGAGTACTTTGTAACACAGGATACAAAGATTCGATTACAAGGCAAACTGATCAGGAGAGAAAAACTGAAATGCCTTGCGAGCAGGAAGAAAAATCAGCTTCATTACTTTATAGTCACAGATTTGAAATACATTTGCCCCCTGTTTATGGGGCTTTTGAGAAGCTTTTCCTTCTGTCCCACTGAGTTGGGTTAACAAGGGTAATGACCTTGGAAACTGAAAAGAATTACTGCCTGGGCTGCTCTTGCAGGTTCCCGACAATTCTTTTCATTGGTCTGTTTCCTGGTGGCAATAACATTTGTTTACCTTGAAAATGAGAGAAGACACTTTTATGGCAGGCTGTCCCCATGGTGCATTGATCCGAGCTTATGAAGCTCAGCCCATCCCTTTCTGTCAGGAGCTGGGGAACGCGGTGAAAGCAGGCTGACTCCACCAGAAGCAAGATTCAATGAGAGAAAAGGGAAAGGGACAGATTTATTCCCGTTCCAGCTGTCCTCCAGAAAACTAATTTCATCAGAATGCAAAGAATAATAGCCCCAGAAGAGAAGAGTTTCTACTGCATTGAGTATTTCGTCTGGGTTTTGCAGTTAGGAGTTTGGGAACATTCACTCCTATTATGTGATTCTGGCAGTCAATACGCTTTGCATTTTTCAATTTCTACTGTTTAATCTATGAGTTTATAAATATTTCCCCCCTCTTGAAATAATCAAAGTTTTCATGACTGATCATATGTTAAACATTTCCTAATCTCCACAATGAGACTATTCATAAACTGTGAAACAAACAAAAATTGTTCTCAAGGGAGAATGGGAAACACAATTTCACATCCATGTTGAAGCCATTATCGTAACATCACACGGTTCCCCATCCCCAGAGAAACGTAAATGTCATCCACAGGATCCTTATCCACATTTGTCTGAGGCAAGTGGTGACTGTCATGTTTGGTTCCTGATTTTACAACACTTGTCATGGAAGTGTTTTAAGACGTTAATTTTTGTGATGAGTATCTTTTTTTTTTTTTTTTTTTTTTTTTTT
>NW_006780198.1:2634447-2650505 GCF_000442215.2 Lipotes vexillifer | reverse complement strand
CAGGCGGACCCTCAACCACTGCGCCAGCAGGAAAGCCTGTGATGAGTATCTTTTTAGAGATTTTAATAAAGCCAATAACTCTAAGCTTTCTACTTAAATCTTTAAAAAAGGTTTTTACTAGAAGGATCCATGGTTCTTTAGAGGTCCAGTGGACTCTGATTTCTAATCTTGTTTATATCTGAGATAATAGGTAGTTTCTAGGGGAAAGAGCAGAGTGCCTGCAATGGGTGTAAATAGTAAGCAGTGCCCAGCAGCAGATAATATTTGTTAGAAGACAGACATGCTGTTTCCTTTTTAAGAATAGAGGAGAAAATCCCTCCCTTCTGAATAGAAAAGCCAGCACACAGACCTTCCTTATTTTGTGTGGTGACACACTATAATTCTTCTCATTTTTGGCTTCTTTCTCATGTTGGAAAAAGAGTGAAGGAAGGCCAGAAAGGAAAATCGCTGTCTTTTCTCTGATTAGTTAGGGGCAATTTGAGAAGACTATTCTTACCAAAGAAGAAAAGCTACTGGCAGGTTAAGAGCTGCATGCAAAGGAGCATCATAGCAACGGACTCCCCCAAAACTATCCTTGGAAGGGCGAACGTGGAAGGGAAACACTCTGACCAACCTCAGCGAGAGAAACTGATAGAAATTAAGGGCGAACATGGGGAAACTGCGTTGTAAATTTGTTTTAAAATCTGTTGACATAATTTAAAATTTTTTATTATGAGAAACTACAAACACATATAAAAATAAGAGCGTCATGAACCCACATACCCATCTTGCAACTTTGACAATACTCCCCCATCCCCCATGATTACAGTGAAGCAAATTGCAGATATGATTTCATCAGTAAAATGTTCAGTATGTATCTCTAAAAGATAAAGACTCTTAAAAAAAAAAAGACACTCATTATCAAACCCCCCCCCCCCAACCAAACTAACAAGAATTCCCTGTATTATCAGAGCTCATCTTTGGCCATTGGTTCAATGGAAGCAGGATATTCCAATAAGGTGCACACATGGCAATTGGCGTCTTAAAAATGAGTCAGTTTTTGGAGGGGCATGGATTGGGGAGTAGGGGTTGCTTTTATAAAAACCCTCTACACAGAGCAAACAGGAGCCCGCTTCTCTGCCTGGATTCCTGGGTGAGTGGGGGAGAGGTGACATGGCTCTTGGGGTCGGAGGTGGCAGAGAGGGTGGCTTTAGCTGAGTTGCTCAGGGCCCCAGGTCTCTCCCGATCAAAGGGGAGTAGAGGTCAATACTGACTACTGGCCGCCACTTCTTGGGCAAGGGCAGAGATGATGCCCCCTCTTTCCAGGAAGGGGGATCAGATATACCAGCATAGACCCAGTGCCCTGTGCTCTGTCACCTTTCAGGGAGCTACGTGGCACCTGCCTGTCTTGTTCCCCAGTGGCACCAGCTCACAATGGTGATGGAGAGCTTGGCTGGAACAGGGCACCATACACAGCAGTGTCTACCTCCTCGGAACACTTGACCTTTGGACACTGGAATTCCAGAAGCCACCAGTGTCTTGCACCTGCTTAGCTGTGGCCAGAGCCCTGTTCTTCTTTACAAGTGTGACATTCAGAACCTCATCCTGGGGTGATGGCCCTGGAAGCAGTAAACGACCTCCTGATGGGCAGGAGAAGAGACCAGGTACTGTCTTGGAAACAAGCTGAATACCATTGTCCAAGTTCTATTAGATTATGGTTTGGACATGTAAATTCCCAGTCCAGAGAACTTCACCGTAACTTGGGGTGTTATGTGCTAGGTGAAGAGTGTACGCTCCAGGCCAGATGGCGGAAACTCACTGGATCCACCGCAGGGGGCCCTGGAGAAGCTACTTAGCCTCAGTTTCTTCATTCCCTCAAGGGATGAGTTAGTGCATGTAAAGTACCCGATACTAACCAGTGTGAGGTGCTCTGAGGGGCTGGGCCTGCCTGCCTGGGTGTGGCCAGGCATCTATCTCACTCCTTACCTTTTCCTGCAGGTGCATTTACTTTCTTTCTTCGTTTTGTTGGTTTTTAAAAAATTTATTTATTTGGCCATGCCTCGCGGCCTGTGGAATCTTAGTGTCCCGACCAGGCAGGGATCGAACCCGTGCCCTCAGCAGTGAAAGCATGCGGTTCTAACCACTGGACCACCAGAGAATTCTGCATTTACTTTCTGTAAGACTTTCCAAGTCCGTGCCTTTCCTCCTGACCTGGTTCCTCTGGCTTTCTCAGCTGCCAACACTGGAAATTCATCTTCCGTTCATCTCTCCCTTCTTCCTTGCTCTGTCCATTACAGTAGCCTCCTAACTGATGTCTCTGCTTCCATCTTTTCTCAGCAAGCCCGTTCCCCATTGTCCTCCCCTCCTTTCAGACCACCCACTTCTATCAACATCCTCACCCCCATCCACACCAGACACCTTTGTCGTAGTTCTCGCCATCTTGATCTGAAAGTACTTGGTTTGTTATTTCCCTTGAAGATTATCTCATATATATATGTGTTGTCTGTTTCCCCACTCCACAAGCCCTTTCCCAGGGGGCCAGGGGGCCAGGTGGCCAGCCCTGCGCAACACAGAGAAGGTCACCGCGCTCAAGGAATTTATGCTCTAGTGGGGAGTTGGTGCAGTAGATTGGCAAGAAACAAATACATAAATGAACAAGATCTTTGTAAAGAGTGACAAGTGCTGCAAAGACTGCCCCGCCCCCCCTCAAAAAAAAAAAAAAAAGCCCAAGCAGGATGATGTGACAGAGAATGACATGAGTGAGGTTGGGAGACCATTTCCATAGATGTCCTGCATTTCTGCATGTCTTGGGAACAGGGGCAGCCTTTGCCCTGGATTCTCTTTGCAAGGATGTTTGTTTAGTCAACACCCTTGGAAGACAGAGATAGTGTGTCCCTTTGGGGCAAAGGGCAGGGTTGTTTACTGTCTAACATGATGAAGATAATGTCACCCCCCCCACCTGGGGCAGATGTGTTTGTGCCCATTATAACAGATCTGGGCTCCCTAAAGTCAGGGTGCTGATCAGGCGATGTCCACCTGGACGGCTCCGTGTCGTCCGCCTGGGACTTGAGGCGCAACAGAGACCAAGGCAAACATGAAACCCTGCTGCCTGCTGTGCTGTGAACAACGAAGTCCTTTGTCTCTGACCTGCAATGTCTCGTGTCCTCTGCCAGCATCCGTGAAACTGTGGCAGGCTTAACATCTCAAACCCTTCACAGTTCTGGTGAGTGAGGGGACTTCGTTCATTCATTCACTCACACATATTTATTGTTCTCCAACCATGTGCCAGGCTTTGCCTTGGGACACACAGCGTTGAATAAAATGGTCAAATATCCCTGACCTCATGAAACTTTATGGCAGAGAAAGTCAAATAGGGGAATTCCTTGGTGGTGCAGTGGTTAGGACTCCGCACCTTCACTGCCCCGGGCCCGGGTTCAATCCCTGGTCGGGGAACTAACATTCTACAAGCTGCATGGTGCAGCCAAAAAATAAAGACAAGTAATTAACTACTTAACTAATAGAGAGATAAGATCTTATATTATGTAGCATAATATAGTATATAATGCGATACATGAGATGCAAAGAATAAAGTGCGGATAGCGTGGAGTCCAGGGGCAGGGAGAAGGTTTATAATTTTAAATGGGTGTAAAATCAGAGGCAACCTACTGCTTGTACAGTTTTATTGGCTAAGGGAGGATGTTTAGACTCTATCCTAGGGGTAAAGGGAACCACTGAATGATATATGCAGGGGAACCATGACATCTGATTTGCTTTGTTAAAGATCACCCGGGCTGCAGTGCAGGGAATGGACTGTAATGGAGAAAGCAAGGAAGGCTGCCTGGAAGAGAAATGTCGCATGTGGGTAGTGAGCAGAGATGGAGAGAAGGGAAGGGAGATGAATATGTTTTGAAAATAGAACGGATGGGGTTTTTTTTTGATGGATTCGTTCCTTATCCCTGGAGGATTTCATCAGCATTTCTCTGCACTGTATTCAGTTCTCACATGTGTGAATGTGCGTATCTGTGCGTGTGTAGGCAGGAGTAATATTTAAAATATTTGATAATGTCATAGTCGCAGAAATAAATAGAATTATAATATAAAACAAATATGACATTTTATAAAATATGTAAATATACATACTATATAAGAATTTTAAATATGCATTTAAAATTTCTAAATAAATGAAATTACATATTTTTATAAAATTGATTATAAAGTGATATGTTGTAGCATGTCATTCATCAAATGGATCTAGCAATGTCTAAATTATTTGTTGATCTTTAGACATTGTGGGTATAATTTTGGTTGTTTTTTGGGTATGGGTGTCACTAGCTATATATCACTACCAGCACGTCTGAGCTGTGGGAATGACATGAGGGAATGACACTGTCAAGAAAAATTGTGAGAAATTTTGAAATGGGCCAAAAAAAAAAAAAAAAGTGGTGGATGTTCCCACTCCTGGCTTAGATGCACCTTTGTTTTTGAGCTAGTTCACAGTGGTGTAAGTTATAGAGACCAATAGCAACACAATTGTTCTTCATAGAAATGCAAACAAATATTGCTCAATGGAGATACAGTAAACTGTCGCCCTGGGGATATTGACCTGCTTTGCGTCAATCTGCACATCTATTTATTTCAGCATGCCTGATTGTCTATACAGTGAGTGTTCTCTGAATTTTCCTTTGAGCTGATTGTAACTTCCTACTGGCTCCTTCGTCAATTAATGAGTTAAGTAAGAATTTTGACGTGTGTTTATCTATTATCTGTTCATACAGATGATTTAGTATTTAAGACGATTTTTAGTATTTTTTAACAACATCAAATTCTTCCAAGGCCCGCTCCATTATATGGATACCTGTTAGGTTATCTATCATCTCTATAACTAGAGATTTTTCTCTTAACATCAGTGATATTGGTCAAGATGCTGAATTTTCTCTCAGTTTCTACTGAACTAAACAGCAATTACATTAATTTTGTTTCTAGTTGTTTTTATACTGCCTGAGATTTTTAAAAAATCCAACATCTTTATTATCAAGTAAGTCATAAACACTGTTTATTGACACCTTATATTTAATTAACTGGCTTAATTAATTAATTTTTTTTCATTATCTTCAGTCCACAAACTCTGGAAACCTCATTTGGCCAGTTTTCAGGATTCGATAACTTGGAATAACTTAAAAGTTTTAAAATGTTTTCACATTTTGTCCTCAAATAACAAACACATTTTCACACAATTTATTTAAAGGGCTAATAAATAAATTGGTAAATAAATCGGTGGTTCAGTGGTTAAGACTTCACCTTCCAATGCAGTGGGTGCGGGTTCAATCCCTGGTCGGGGAGTAGCAATATTGTAACAAATTCAATAAAGACTTTTAAAAAAATGGTCCACAAAAAAAAAAAAAACTTAAATAAATAAAAAATAAAGGGCTAATAGTCCTAATCTTGAAATTGTTAAGCTTTTTTCAAATGGTTGTATATCACTTTCTTGTTCCTGTAATATCTCTCCTCTTTCATAGATTGTTTATTTTCGTTTTATGAGTTCAATGACTTTATCATTCATTGCATTAACGTCAGCTCTACTAACTGAAGCATTTCTTTTTTATAAAGCTAAGAAAGAATTGAGGTCTCTTTTGTGGTATCACTCATTAAAGTCAAACATCTAAATAATTTTTCATTTTCCAAATTGTTTTACTTCCATTTCTCAGTTGATAAAGATTAACATTCAAGGTTTGCTACCATATCCAAATTGCTTTTGCAGCTCTAGTAGATCCAAGGGTCCTTCCCATTTTCATTATTTCTATCCCTAGCTTTTCAGATACAGCATTTGATTCTTTTTGAAAGTCACTACATACATGGTAGAAGAGATTTAAAGTGATGACTTGGTGAGCATCTTTCATTGTACTGACCCCAAGTAACTGAAAAACTTCTGACTGTTAAGCAAGTTTCTTGATATATATATTTTTATAGTGGATTGTTAACTGTATCTAATCAATCCACTTAGATTCCATTAGATATATTCAAACGAAGAGGTGTGTTTTACTGTCATTAGTCTCCTTACTTTTTTTTTTTTTTTTTTTTTTTTTGGCCACGCAGCGCAGCATGTGGGATCTTTGTTCCCAGACCAGGGATCAAACCCGGGCCCCCTGCAGTGGAAGTGCAGAGTCTTAACCACCGAACTGCAGGGAAGTCCCGAGATGTGCTTTAAAGTGTATTTATAGGGGCTTCCCTCGTGGTGCAGTGGTTAAGAATCCGCCTGCCAATGCAGGGGACACGGGTTAGAGCCCTGGTCTGGGAAGATCCCACATGTCACAGAGCAACTAAGCCAGGGTGCCACAACTACTGAGTCCTCGCGCCTAGAGCCGTTGCTCCCAACAAGAGAAGCCACCACAATGAGAAGCCCGCGCACCGCAACGAAGAGTAGTCCCCGCTCGCCGCAACTAGAGAAAGCCCGCGCGCAGCAATGAAAACCCAACGCAGCCAAAAATAAATAAATAATTTTAAAGTGTATTTATAGCACCCTAAAGAATGAAATAGGCTCCCCTGGTGGCGCAGTGGTTGAGAGTCCACCTGCCGATGCAGGGGACACGTGTTCGTGCCCCAGTCCGAGAAGATCCCGCATGCCGTGGAGCGGCTGGGCCCGTGAGCCATGGCCGCTGAGCCTGCGCATCCGGAGCCTGTGCTCCGCAACGGGAGAGGCCACAACAGTGAGAGGCCCGCGTACCACCAAAAAAAAAAAAAAAGAAAAAAAAAGAATGAAACAAAGCCATTTGCAGCAACATGGATGGACCTAGAGATTATCATACTAAGTGAAGTCAGACAAAAACAAATATCGTATGATACCACTTACATGTGGAATCTAAAAAAATGATACAAATGAACTTATACACAAAACAGAAATAGACTCACAGACATAAAAAACAAACTTATGGTTACCGAAGGGGAAAGGAAGTGGGGAGGTATAAATCAGGAGTTTGGGATTAGCAGATACAAACTATTATATATAAAATAGAGAAACAAAAAGGACCCACTGTATAGCACAGAGAACTATACTCAATATTTTGTAATAACCCATAATGGAAGAGAATGTAAAAATAAAAAGAATATATATGTTTATATACATAGGTATGACTGAACTACTTTGCTGTACACCTGAAACTAATACAACATTGTAAATCAAATACATTTCAATAACAAAAAATTTTAAATCTTATAGCAAAATAAATAAAATAAAATATATTTATAGCACCCTTTTTAAACCTGAGATATTTTAGATGTCAAATTAAAAATATATGAGGAGAACAGAGTTTAACGAAATCCCATTAAGGGATTATATGAGCAGACACAGAAGCCCACAGCTGTATTCTATTCTACATAAGGCTATTTTATGATTTGTTTAATGTTTTACCTGTTGAAGGACTTGTGGGTTATTTCCAGCTTTCCGCTCTCAAGAACAATGATACCAGGAACATCTGTGTGTGCACATCTCACGCGCAAGAGTTTCTCTAGGTTTCACTGCACGTACGTGGAATTGACTGGTGAACAGAATAGGCAGTTTTGTTTTTTGTTTAAAAATTTTTTGTTTGTAGTAGAGTGATTTGCAATGTTATATTAGTTTCAGGTGTACAGCACAGTGATTCAGTTTTACATATATATGTATATATATCTATTCTTTTTCAGATTCTTTTCCCTTATAGGTTATTACAAGATATTGAGTAGAGTTCCCTGTGCTATACAGTGGGTCCTTGTTGTTTGTCTATTTTATATATAGTAGTTTGTATCTGCCAATCCCAAACTCCTAATTTAGCCCTCTCCACCTCCTTTTCCCTTTGGTAACCATAAGTTTGTTTTCTATGTCCGTGGGTCTATTTCTGTTTTGTATATAAGTTCATTTGTATCATTTTTTAGATTCGACATGTAAGTGCTATCATATAATATTTGTCTTTCTCTGTCTGACTTACTTCACTTAGTATGATCATCTCTAAGTCCATCCATGTTGCTGCAAATGTCATTATTTCATTCTTTTTTATGGCTGAGTAATATTTCATTGTATATATATATATATATACACCACATCTTCTTTATCCATTCATCTGTTGATGGACACTTAGGTTGCTTCCATGTCTTGGCTATTGTAAATAGTGCTGTTATGAACATTGGGGTGCATGTATCCTTTCAAGTTAGAATTTTCATCTTTTCTGGTTATATGCCCAGGAGTGGGATTGCTGGATCATATGGCAGCTCTATTTTTAGTTTTTTAAGAAACCTCCATACTATTTTCCATAGTGGCTGCACCAATTTACATTCCCAACAACAGTGTATGAGGGTTCCTTTTTCTCCACATCCTCTCCAGCACATATTATTTGTAGACTTCTTGATGATGGCTGGAATGGGCTTTTAAACTTTACTAGATGTTTCTGATCTGTTCCCCGAAGCGGTTGCCCCATTTACAAACCCGCTGCAGTGTCTCAGCACTCCTGATTCTCCGTGTCCTCGCTTACACTTGGCCCCATCAGAATTCTTGATTTTTGCACATCTGGTAGGTATGGATTGACACTTTACTCCTGGTCTTCCTCTGATTACCAGGCACTGGGCGAGGCAGTTCAACAAGAGGGACATGGCCCATCTTAGAGCCACTGCTGAGTGAAGAGATGGGGTCCAGGATGGTCACTGGGTACCGATTTGTGTTGGGTTCACAGTATTCTCCCCTCTCCCTTCCCAAGAGTCCTCCTGGGGTGGGGGGCGGGACAGGTGAGTACAAGTTATCTGGAAGACACCCCCTCCTTGTGTTCTGGAAAAACCTGAACTCCCTGGGGAGACAGAGCTGGCTGCCCCTGGTTGGGAAGAGTCTCTGAGACTGGTAAGTGGATGGAGATCAACTCCATGAGGAGAGTGGCCCTGTGCCCTACTCCTGGGGGCAGCTTGGGCACCAGGGCACCTGTCTGGAAAACGATGCCCATGTCCGGGAATGACCAGGAGCAGAGTGGGCTGGGCGAGGGTGTCCTGAGTTACCAAGTGTGGCCCTTGGATGGGAGGGACTGCTGCCAATGTTTCATCTGGCTAGGGCACCAGGCTGGGATGGAGAGAGGGGCAGGAGCTCCAAGAATGAACAACATGGACTTTCCCACTCGCCTGGCAGGACAGAGGCTTGGACTTGACTTTGATTGAAAAGGAATAGGGAGATGGACGTTTCTGTGCACCTGTGTGCGTGGGTAAGCTTCACGTCGTAAATCAGCAATCTCCATGCATTATAAAACATGTGCTCCTACAGAAGAGTCACCTGGCACCACATCCACTCAACTGGGCCCCAAGGTCAGGGAGGACTGGAGGAGGAAGTACCCCTGAAGGGCGAGGAGGGCCCTTCACTTAGTCCAGAGTGTGTCAATTTAAGGGCTTCAGCTTTGGAGTAAGAAATGGGGAGACATCAAAGGTCTGTTTTCTTTCTTTTAAGGGATGTGATATAAATAGATCTGCATTCTTGAAAGATGACCCTGGCTGTGGTGTGGACAATGGATTGGAAGGCAGGAGACTTGGTAACGAGGCAGGTGACAGATGATGGCAGCCTGGGCGATGGAGACGAGGATGGGGGTGGCGATGGGAACGGGGACGGGGCGTGTGTCTGCAGGACCAGAGCCACTGCAGCTTGATGCTGCCCTGGTTGGGAGGTGGTGCCACTTCTGCTCAGGAAGAACTCCGGAAGAGCAGGTGTGCGTGGGAAGCTGAGAGTTCTGTGGGGGCACGTCTGATTCCGGAGCCTTGACTGCAGGGAACTAACGGGAAGTGGGGGGACCCAGCCTGAAGCCCCTGAGCAGGACCAAGCTCTGACCACACAGCTGAGGGGTCATCAGGCTGTGTGCATAATAAGTAAAGCCCCAGGGCTGATGACATCACCCCAGGAAAGCCAGAAGAAAAGGGGACCTGGGACAGACATGATTGTTTGTGTGGTTTTAAAATATATTGGGAATACCCTGGTGGCCTAGTGGTTAGGATTCCAGGCTTTCACTGCTGTGGCCTGTGTTCAGTCCCTGGTCAGGGAACTGAGATCCCGGAAGCTGCGCAGCATGGACAAAAAGAAAAAGAAAAGTTCTATGTTTGAACTGGCTGCCTCTACCTATTTTAAAAAAAATTTTTTTAAATGAAAGTATAGTTGATTTACAATGTTGTGTTAGTTTCAGGTGTACAGCAAAGTGATTCAGTTATATATATATATACATATATACCTATATATATATTCTTTTTCAGATTCTTTTCCCTTATAGATTATTACAAAATATTGAGTATGGTTCTCTGTGCTATGCAGTAGGTCCTTGTTGTCTATTTTATTTTATTTTTTTATTGAAGTAAAGTTGATTTACAATGTTGTCTTGCCTCTACCTTTTTATTGCCATCCCAAACACTGCATTTGTAATCATTTCCCCCAGCCTTATCTTACAAAGCATTTCTTATAAAAATAGCTACCACATAAGCTAGTCCCTCTTTCTATGATCACGAACATTATCCCGAGTCTGAGAAAAACCGAGTCACGAGCTGAAACAGCTATCTGCACCTCAGTTATGAATTTCCAGCTACACGTTGTTTCAATCACGAGACTCTTAGCTCATGGTTAGCTTATAAAGTTCCTCATTAAATGGGAATGGGAAAATACATTTCTTATTTATTTATAAGCAAACAGCCTTTGATAAAGAAGTGAGGCATCTTTACGACATGCGCTGACACAATCTTTTCTAAACCTGGGCTTACAAGGTCCAGCTACGAAGACATGAGATTGACTGTTTTTACAAACACACCGGAACTTATGTATTCCAAGGGTATTTTCCTCTAAGCAGTAGGATTAGTTAAATGATCACACCCCTTGAAAGGACATCATTGAAACTCCTTTTAGGGATGAGAGGCTCTCCTGATTATCTATCGCAGGGGTTCCTACAACTCTTTAATTAATTAATTTTGGCTGCATTGTGTCTTCGTTGCTGCTCGCAGGCTTTTCTCTAGTTGTGGCGAGTGGGGGCTACTCTTCGCTGCGGGCTTATTGCGGTGGCTTCTCTTGTTGCGGAGCACGGACTCCAGGTGCACGGGCTTCAGTAGTTGTGGCTCGCGGGCTCAGTAGTTGTGGCACACGGGCTTAGTTGCTCCGTGGCATGTGGGATCTTCCCGGACCAGGGCTCGAACCCGTGTCTCCTGAATTGGCAGGTGGATTCTTAACCACTGCACCACCAGGGAAGCCCCTTACAAATCTTTTGAGGAGGACGAGAGGGCTTGAATTTTGGAATTGGCCAAGTCATTTGAAGCCAAGTTTGATGAGTAAGAGGAAAGACTGAGGCAGGTCACCAGCTCAGCAAGCTTGCTGTGTCCCCACCGCACCCAAACCTTTTCCTCCCCAGTGTTCACCTTCTCCTGAAGAGCATCACCACCCCCAAGCCCAAAGCCTAACTTCGTTAAAGCATTTATCTAGAATGTAAACATATTTTTGCTTCCTCTCCTTTCAGCACACCCACACCTGATGCACTCCCAGCCTATTCGGCTTTTTCTCTGACATTTACTCCAGAACCTCGCATTGCCATCCTCTCACTGCCCCCGTCCCCGGGCAGGGCCACCACCTCCTGATGCGGTCCCAGGCTTCCACCCCCTCCATCCCTTTTGACCAGTTCTGCCACTCTGCAGCTGAGCATCCGCCACCAGTTCCCATCATCATCACAAACACTCAGACAAGTTCCCTGGTAGAACTTTCTCCTGGTGGGGCTGGACCTCGTAAGCTTTGTCTTGGTTCCTTGCGTTTGCCAAGGTTTTTGCCTCGTTAGAGCCATTGCAGATGCTGTTTCCTCAGCCCTGGGAGCCTCTGCCCGCATTCTCTGTGTGCCTGGCTCCTTTGCATTGGCACTTGTTTCCTAGGGCTGCCGTAACAAATGCCCGAAAACTGAGTGGCTTCAAACAGCAATTTCTTCTCTTGGAGTTCTGGAAGCAAGAAGTCCAAAATCAAGATGTTGATAGAGCTGCATTCCCTTAGAAACCGGAAGAGGAGGTTCCTTCCTTGTCTGTTGCAGCTTCTGGTGTTGCCAGCATTCCTTGGCTGTTAGCTGCATCACTCCGGCCTCTGCCTCCGTCTCCACGTGGCATTTTTCTTTGCGTTTGTCTCTTTTTCTAAGGACACCAGTCATACCGTGTGAGGGCCCACCCTACTCCAGTATGACCTCATCTTAACTAACTGTTTCTGCCACAACCCTATGTCCATATAAGGTCACATTCACCGGTACTAGGGGTTAGGCCTTTGACATATCTTGCGGGGGAGTTACGATTCTACCTCTGGTAGCAGCTTTCAGATCTCAGACTAGACAGCCCTTCCTCCAAAGGATCAAGCTTTCCAGGGTGAGCTTTTCATCTTCGGCTCAGCCTTTAGCCGGCTTCCTTGGCAGTGCTTCTCTCGTCTTAGATGAACGTGTGTATTCCGTTGTCTCGTCTTTGCGTCCACCTCTCACTTGAATGTAAGTTAAGCTCCTTGAGTGCTGGATCCATGCGCCTGCTCCTTTTCCAGAGCCTGGAACGGTGTAGGCCCAGCGTTGATCCTCCGTACATTTTTATTCATTGAACTTCAAAGTGAGTTGCAGGCTAGAGAAAGAAGCTGTGGCCTGAAAATTGGAGGACATATAGTCACTAGACTGTAACCTACATCCAGTTCGTGCTTTAATAATTTTCAATGACTTCACAGATTTTATCTCATGTCATCTGCCCAACGACCCAGCAAGATAGGCCAGGGAAGTCTACATCTCCCCATTTTACAGAGAAGAGCACGGAAGTCAAGCTTATAACAAAAGGAGATGCTGTGGTTGAGGTAGGACCACAGGTTGTTAGAGCTGGAAGGTCTGATCTCCTCGTTTTACTAATGAGAAAACAGGGACTGGAGAATTGAAGTGATTCAATTATAATAGCTGCTTACTATTAGAGTTGGAATTAGATTCTGAGTACCTCAATTTCTTTCTTTCTTTCTTTCTTTCTTTCTTTTTTTTTTTTTGGCCTCACTGCACAGCATGCAGGATCTTCGTTCCCCAACCAGGGATTGAACCTGAGCCCCCTGCACTGGAAGCACAGAGTCTTAACCACTGGATGGCCAGGGAAGTCCCCTGAGTCCTTCAATTTCTCATCAGATTCCAAGAGGTTAATTCCAAACATGTCTGGGGAATGACAGGATCGTTGCAGTTCATGTGTATCCTCCCCAAATGATGATGTGCTTGGGTGACACTTCTGGAATACATGGAGCCAGACTGCCTGGGTGGGAATCTCAACTCCACCCCTTCCCGGCTCGGTGAACTTGAGGGATCTCATAAATCAATTCACACCAAGGCATCCATGCTTAATATGATGTCTATCCCAGTCAAACCTACTTTTAAAAGAGAATGACCAGAAATCGTTAGCCCCAGGCACAAATCTCTGCTGCCGGTGCCTCACATCATATCTGACACAGAGTCAGCGCCCAATAAATAGGAGATGGATGAACACAGGTGGAACTCGGGGACGGTTGAACCCGGATGTGGGAGAGGTTCTGGAGCAAGAGGCATCCTCCCGGAATTCCTCAGTTCATTCCACAGTTGTGATGCATTGCCTATGCCTTAGGGTTTGCGTAGCCCTGAAAACTCATTTCAGGGAGGACAAGTACAAGTTAATGAATCAGGGAAACTTGGCATCATAACACAAATGATAATTATAGGATAATAAGCTCCATTATATCAGTTTTCAGGGAGTTACAGCAGACTGTTCCATTGAAGACATTGGCCAATAGATTGCTGTGGCCAATAGCCCATAAAATACATTAGTCAGGATTTTAGAGCAAAGCTGAAAATATGTCCATACCTTTGTGTACCACCTAGGATGCCATATGCATTTTAACTATTGTATGTCAAGAAAATATCTTGAAGAAGGGACCATTAAAATAATCACAAGAAGAAGAGAATGATGTTGAGGGTAGAATTAAAAGGTTAGTTTTTCCGTTTTTTGTTTTGTTTCGTTTTGTTTTGCCTAGTAAGAGGATGGCTCGGGGAAAACTAATTTCTCCATGGGTTTTCTATCCATTAGGCAAATATTTATCAAATGCCTACTTGGTCCAGGCACATCTAGGTGCTAGAATTCAAAATGCACAAGATAGATCAATCCCTGTCCTCATGCGGTCATTAAATATTAACAGAGTTTACTTACCAAATTTGGGGAAATTAGTTGGAAGGATTAGCTCATGAAGCTTGGAAAGGCTACATTTAGGACGAATAGAAGAATCCATGCACAGCGCCCAGGACCAGAGAAGTGCCCAATGGGTAGTTAGTAATTTTATATAACAAAGAAGTGTTGATATGCTTAATATCTTTTATGTAGGTAATATTAAAAACTCCAACAGAAAAAGGCAAAGGACCACAGGCAATTCAGAAAGGAGAGAGACAAGTGGCCAGTTGAATTAAATGCAAATTAATATATATGCTAAATTAAATGCAAATTAAAATATAACAATGCAGATTTGCTAGAAAACCTTCAGAGTTAGTAGCTCAGCAGGTAGAAGAGACTAATAGACTTGAAATAGATTCTGATAAATCCACACCAGGTGTCTAATGATTGATTAGTGAGAACCAGAGTATTGGAGGCTGTGAAAATCAACACTTGAAAAATAGCTTGTTGTCAGAGGTTCCCTGCATAAGAGTTTTCTTAGTCTAAGTCTGAAGGTTCACAAATCCATTCTTTGGGACCACCAAGAGGATGTGGAAAAATGCTGAGTTGACTCGTTGGCACCCGGCCCAGTTGGGCTTTCTTAAGTAACAATGGCCCGGGCTAGTTAGTATGAGAACTTGTGAAATGAAAGTTCAGAGTGGCCAAAACAAATATGTGGCCAGACTCAAGCCAACCTGGCCAAAGTTTCTCTAACATTCTCATCTTATAAACATAGAAAACAGTAATAAAATAGAAGGCTGTGCTTTTGCCACAGATCATGTCCGTGGCTGTTGCTTGCCCGTATCTCTGTTACATCATCTTCACTATCAAAAGCTTGAACATTTCATAAAGTCCATGGAAAGCATTGGAAACACTAATCAAAACAAGCAAGTCAGGGCTGGGGAAATACATGCTTTCTGTTCTCTGCTGGGTGTAACCACGGTTTTCTCTTTCATAACTGTTGGTGGATCTTTCTAACAAACACCTAGAACCCTCTCCTCTCCAGAAGTCAGGTATTGGTGGACCAGGAGATGTATTTGTTTAGCATCCTGTGCCTTTATTCCCAGAAGAAAGGGAATGGGAGAGAACATTCTGTCAAATAAACAATTGCCCAAGGTTTTGGGCAAAAGAAATTGGGACAGGAAGCAGACAGACGACTCGTTGCCCCAGGTAACTGCCTGATAAGGTAAACACGCGTGTACAACGAGTTCCTGTCCTCCTGTGATAAATATTTATGTGCAGAGCCCTGTGTTTGAAAGCACTAAACCATTTCTCAGTCTGAACATTGACCTTTGGATGCAAAACACAGGACTAATTTTGCAGGTGATGTAATTAATTTTTGTGGCTCCAAGCTGTACTGGGAACAAGAAAAACTGTTGTTTTCGTGAGCGTTTAAAAAGTAATTCAGCGGGTGTGTGCAGCTTTCAGGTAACAGTGTCAATTTACAGTCTGAGACTTTTCTTAATCGCCCCTGGAATTCAACGATTTTCAGGAGACGTTGGTCTGGGAGTTGATCATAAGCAAACTCACGTTCTCCTGGTTTAAGAAGAACTAACTTAGGTTAGATGCATGGATTTGTATTATTTCTCAGAGGTACTGAGGACTTTATTTTTAGGATATCAGTTTAGCGTGGCCCCAAATTTCTGTGACCTACGTGCGTTTCACTTTAACGATCATAAAATGTACAGGCAGGGCTTCCCTGGTGGTGCAGTGGTTGAGAGTCCGCCTGCCGATGCCGGCGACGCGGGTTCGTGCCCCGGTCCGGGAGGATCCCACGTGCCGCGGAGCGGCTGTGCCCGTGAGCCATGGCCGCTGAGCCTATGCATCAGGAGCCTGTGCTCCGCAACGGAAGAGGCCACAACGGTGAGGGGCCCGTGTAGCGCAAAAAAAAAAAAAAAAAAAAG
>NW_006780198.1:2633039-2634384 GCF_000442215.2 Lipotes vexillifer | reverse complement strand
GAAAAAAAAAAAAAAAAGTACAGGCAAACCACTCTCCTATGGTGAGCTAAATTAACCCCACCCCCCAAAAAGTAAAAAGCCAAAGGTAAGCAAGGAAAGATTTTTGCCACAAATGCCACCACCATCTTTCCAGGTGGTAAAGCTGGAGACCCCGGTCCACCCTTGTCACTTCTGCCTCTCTGACTCCCAGTGTTCAATGGATCTAAAGACCTTATTGTTTCCCCTGCTGGAAATATCTCCAATCCACATACTGCCCCTTCTCCACCTTTCTATATGCACAGGAGCCTCCAAGCACTAACTCACCAAGACCAAACTCAAGGTCCTCCCTGCCAGCAGGGACATTCTGGGGTTCCATTTCTCATTAAGTAGCATCCTCTCCAGATCTACCCTCCAGGACCTGGGACAACATCCTGGGCTACCCCCCACCCCTGAGCCCATCCCGTGACCCACCGTTCACCAGGTCTTGTGGATCGACCTTCCTGAACACCTTGGAGCCCTCCATCCACGTCACTCCGTGTTCACTGCTGCCACTCTTTCTCAGGACACGCTCATCTACCCTCTGGACCACAGAAATGGCCTCTCAGCACCTCTGGGGTCCACTCTGCTACCCTGGCTCCATCGTCTCCAGCCAAGCCAGGGAACTTTCCCAACCATAAACCTGATGGAACCACTTCCTGGTTGAAAATCATCTGTGACTTCCCTTTGCCCTGGAAAATGAAGAAAAATTTCCCATCTCCACCTTGGGGGCTCTGCAGCACCTCCCCTCGTTCCAGCCTCATGGTGCCTGGCCAGAGCTCCAGCCACACCACAGGGGCTGCCCACTTTCTTCCCTCTTAATTCACCTCTAAGAATTTATCAGTATCTGAGATTGGCTTATTTATTAGTCTGCACATCACAGGTCCTCAGTGAATATTTGTGGAATAAATGAATGGATGAACGGATGAACCAATCAAGGAAAGCACCAGAGTGATGGAAAGTGAATTCATCCAAGAAAATGGCAGAACTTAGGAGAAGAAAACCATAAGCTGAGAGCCTACGCCTCAGGTGGCTGTCATTCATAGCTATAAACCCAGAGTCTAGAAAGGGGAAATTGTTTCTGACCAACTGTCACGATGCCTTGCCTTAACATGGATCTGTCTCGTCTTCAGGCCAGACTCCCATTTCCCTTTATGTCTCATCCTTCACATTTCAGCTCAAACCACCTTCTCTCATGTCCTTGTACACACCAGTTCTTTTAGCTTCAGGGCCTTTGCACATGCTCATATCTTTGCCAGGAATGCTCTCCAACTCCACACACCATCTTTAGCTATTTCCTACTCATCTTTTTTTTTTTTTTTTTTTTTTT
>NW_006780198.1:2612784-2632843 GCF_000442215.2 Lipotes vexillifer | reverse complement strand
TTTTCCGAACGCAGGCCTCTCACTGCTGTGGCCTCTCCCGTTGCGGAGCACAGGCTCCGGACACCCAGGCTCAGCGGCCATGGCTCACGGGCCCAGCCGCTCTGCGGCATGTGGGATCTTCCCGGACCGGGGCACGAACCCGTGTCCCCTGCAACGGCAGGCGGACTCTCAACCACTGCGCCACCAGGGAAGCTCTATTTCCTACTCATCTTTTGAACTGCAGTTACAATGTCTCTTCCTGAGAAAAGACTTCCCTGAACCCTAGATTAGATCAGATCCCCTTCGTAGCACTCTGGTCTCTATCCCAATTTGTAACTATGTATTTGGGTAATTCGTTCACTACTATCTATTTACCTTCCTTCCCCACGGGTGCAGGGATTGTGGCCTTTTTTCCCACCTCACCACGTAGGCCAACATCCAACACAGGGCCTCATCTAAAGGGGTGCCCAGTGAGTATTCGATGATTTTATGTAACAAAAGAAGTGTTGATATTCTTAATACCCTCTATATACATGATAGTAAAACTCTAATAGAAAAAGTGGGCAAAGGATAGCTGGCAATTCAGTAAGGAGAGATACAAATGGCCAGATTTATTTGCAATAAAAGAAATGCATATTAAAATATAGCAAAATACCATTTCAATATGCCCATTTGGCAAACTTTTAAAAAAGTAATAGTAACATCTATAGATTCAATGCAAGCTCTATCAAAATCCTAACAATGTTTTTTGCAGCAATAGAAAATTCATCTTAAAATTCATATGGAACCTCAATGGACTCAGAATAGCCAAAACAATCTCAAAAAAGAACAAAGTTGGAGGCCTCACACTTCCTCATTTCAAAACTTCCTACAAAGCTACAGGAATCAAAATAGTATGGTACTGTCATAAAGACAAGACATATAGACCAATGGAATAGAACGGATGGTTCAGAAATAAACCCTTACATATACAGTCCAATGATTTTCAACGGGGTGCCAAGGCCAGACCATGAACGAAAAGACAGTCTTTCCAACGAATGGTCCTAGGAAAACTGGGTGTCCACACGGTGGTGATGGCTGCATGACAATGTGAATGTACTTAAGGCTACTAAACTGCACACTTAAAATTAGTTAAAGTGGTAACTTTTGTTATGTCTATTTTACCGCAATTTTCTAAAATAAATAAATAAATAATATTTATAAAATAAATATTTATAATATTTAATAAATAAATAAATAATAATTTTCTAAAATAAATAAATATTTGTAACGGTAATAGTAGCTCACAGGACCTAATGCTTACTGGTCAGGTACTGTATTTGCTTCAATGACTAGTCCTCAGAACAGCCTATAAGATCAGTGATATTCTTCCCACTTTTCTGTGAGGGAAACCAAAGCACCAGCTCAGGATTGATAACTACAGCTTGCAGGCCAAAGCCGGCCTGCAGACTGCATTTGTAGATACGGTTTTATTGGAGCATAGTTGCTCCCTGCCATTATTTACTGTCTACAGCTGCAGACCTGAGTAGTTGCAGCAGAGAACATATGGTCCCAGAAGCCTCAGGTGGTGTGGGGTGTAGCCCAAGGCGGGCTGCACAGAGAGCTGGGCCAGGGCCAGAGGCTCCATTTGTATTTCCTGGCCCCGCAAAAGTCCAGGGTAGGTCTACGTGCTTTACTTCCTTTACTGTAGTTCATTGATTTACAGCATTCAAATAGTTAGACATGAGTAGCAAGGGCCTCTGTTGATCTGGGGCCCCACAGGTCCTCTGCAGCCTGATGGTCAGGGAGGGAGGCTTGGGGGCTTCAAATGGATTTGCCGAGGGCAGTATTTTTCTAGCTGTCAGTTGTGTACCAATAGTGGGCCATTATACCAATTTAGTGGGCTGCTACCTGCATTTTAAAAACCAAGGGGAGAATTCCCTGGTGGTCCAATGGTTAGGACTCCCTCGCTTTCACTACTGAGGGCGTGGGTTCAATCCCTGGTTGGGGAACTAAGATCCCGCATGTCGTGGAGCAAGGTCTCCCCAAAATAAATTTAAAAAATATATATATAAAACAAGATAGAACAGAATAGAAAATACTGGAATCTAGCACTTCTATAAGACTATTTTAGTAAAATACTTGTTTCTGTTCTGTTGTCCGGTCCTGGTGTCAAATATATCTCCTCCTTTGATTGCTGCTCAGAGAAGCCTGACAGAGCACGAGGAGGCCTGAATCCGGGCTCTGCTCTCCATCCACACCGTCACCTGGGCCACTGTTGACTCACCTGGACACCTGCAGAAACCTCCTGATCTCCTGGTCTGCTCCCTTCCTCTCCCTTCCCTCTGCTTTCCATTCTGCTCCTCTGTCTCTCTCTCCCTTTCTTAGAACCCGCATGGCATCTTCTTTTTTCCGTGGTCTTGCTTGCCTATTGCCCGTCTTCCTTACTCTTCCCACAAGAGGTCAGCTCTAGGAGGGCAGCTGTTGTTAGAGCTGGGATCATGTTACAGGCCCCTGTCTGGCACTTAGTAGGTGCTCAGTAAGTGCTTGTTGGAGGAATACACATGTATCAGAGTGATCTTCTAACTACGAGAGTGCACAGTCTGAAATGCATAGTCATCCGTCAGCCTTGATGTATTAAACTCTCCAGGGTCCTGAAGCCGATGACTTGGCCAAGTCATCTGACCTTTCTGCACTTTTGTTTCCTCCTCTATGAAATAAAAGTTAAACTAGAGAATTCCTGAGTGCCTTCCTAATTCTAAAATTCTACAGTTATATCAGAATATAACTACTTACCACCAACTTTCTGTTTCATTTCCCTCCCACTGGGGAAGGAATAAAAAAGGATGCATTTATAGTGTTTAGAGAAAGAGATGAAAGCTTCCAACCCTGCAAAGGTAAAAAAAGTTATTTTCTCAGTTTAAGGTGTTTTGCCTTTGGCGTTTATGTTTTAATACTATAGCTTTTTAACGCTTTGAAACACAATTTACAGCCTAGACCTATTCTGAGAGTCCTAAGAGAGCTTTCCTAAATGGGGCTGTTTGGATGACAAAAGAAAATATGTATATACTAGAGTAGCTTTAGGCTGTCATTGAAGCTAATTCAAACTCCTACTCCCATGGAATTCGCAAGAGTGAACATACAAAGATTTCTTTTAGTGTTTTTAGTCTAGACTCTTTGGAAATGTCGGAAAGTATGCACATAATCATTAACTTTTATTATGGATGTATCAGGCTTTATTGCAGAAATAATGTAGTTATTTGCTAGCTCTCCACCAACTCTCACCCCTGGAGACAGGAAGGTGTGTGGGGAGTACTTCTATTTCAGACAGAGATTTTCCTCAGGCATTTTCCAGTTTTTACACCCAGGGAAAGGCCATAAAATTAATATCCGGCACCAAATCATTTGTACAGTTGGAAACAAACTCACTCACTTCGGTTATGAAACAACCAAAGCTACTGTATCCTCGTGCGAGGACTAGATTGAAACCACAAGAAATCTCAACACCCCATTTGCTCCCGGGGTTTTCATTTTATTTATTTTGGGGGTGGCGATGTCAGCCAGCAGAGTCAGAGTTTTATTTCCTCTACCTTCGGTGGTCAAGGGCTGCGGACGTGCACTTGGACTTGACTCGTAGGACCCTCCACTTCCTCGTTCCCCTAATCACATTGCCCCAGGGATATTGGAATCCCACTTCTCTCCCCAATATCCAAATCTGTGCGACTGAAAAGGTTGTCTCAGCTGCAGCAGTAGTTTATCAGCAACACCCAAGTTTATTAATAGGCTGCCCCTAACTTTTCTAAAAAGCTAACTCAGCTTGGAAATTAGTGTCGGCTGTTACATTGGTTAGAGGTTCACTGCAGTTGCAAAGTGGATATTCAGAGGATGAATTTTTGGAAAATGGAACCTTTTATTTTTTTATTTTTACAGATTTATTGAGATGTAACTCACATACCATACACTTCACCTATTTAAAGTGTACAATTCTATGGCTTTTGGTGTATTCACAGAGTTGTGCAACCGTCACCACAACCATTTTTAGAAGGTTTTCATCACCCTGAAGGGAAACCTGAATGTTTTAGCCATCACCTTCCAATCCTGCCCCTCCCCCCGCCCTTGGTAACCATTTGTCTACCTTCTGTCTTTATGGATTTGCCTATTCTGGACATTTCATATAAATTGAATCATACAGTATGTTGTTCTTTGTTTCTGGCCTCTTTCACTTAGCAAAATGTTTTCAAGGTTCATCCACATTGTAACATGTGTCAGTCCTTCATTCCTTTTATTGCCAAATAATATTCCATGGTGTGGGTATACCACATTTGGTTTATCTGTTCATCAGTTGATGAGTCATTGAATTCTTTTTTTTTTTTTTTTTTTTGTTGTCACTGCTGTGACCGCTCCCGTTGCGGAGCACAGGCTCCGGACACGCAGGCTCAGCGGCCATGGCTCACGGGCCCAGCCGCTCCGCGGCACGTGGGATCCTCCTGGACTGGAGCACGAACCCGTGTCCCCTGCATCGGCAGGCGGACTCTCAACCACTGAAGCCCTATGAGTCATTGAATTTTAGAACTGGAAGGCACATGGAAGACCCTCTAAGGCACCCCTCAATTTGAAAAAGGAGAAAAGAGACCTAGAAAGAGGAGGTGACTTGTTCAAGGTGGCACAGCCAGATGGGAGACCTGGCATTATAGCTTTGGTTTTTTCCATCATGAAATAGTTCCAGCCTACTGAAAAGCATAGGAAAAATTATACGAACGTGCATGTACTTACCACCCAGCTTTGAAACCATCTTACCATCTTTGCATGTTGTATCATTTAAAGAATAAAATATTACAGACACTACTGAAGCTCCATGTGCACCCTGTCCTTGAGCCCTGATCCTGGTCCCTCTTTCCCCAGTGAGAACTGCTTTACTGAATTTAGTGTTTCCATGAGCATTTAAATTCTGTTACTACAAGCACACATACCCACGAACATGCATATTTTGTACATGTATGCAAATTTTATACACATAGCATCATACTGTATGTACCATTTTGTAGTTTGCTTTTCACAATTTTTTTTGAGATTTAGTCATGTTGACACATGTAGCTATGGTTTACTATTTTCACTGCTTTATAGTATCTATTTTTAAAATATACCCACATTTATTAATCTATCTTCCCTTGACGTGTGTTTAGATCAGGGGTCAGCAAACTTTTTCTGTAGAGACTCAGATTATAAATATTTTAGGTTTGGGGGGCCAAATTCTCTGTCATAAGTACTTGCCTCTGCTATTGTAGCCAGAAAGCAGCCTTGGACAATATGAAAGCAAATGACCATGGCTGTGTTCTAATAAATCTTTATTTACAAAAACAGGCAACAGACCAGATTTGGTCCATGGTCTGATTTGCTGCAGATTTAGATTTCAAGCTTGGTAATACACATGCAGCTGGATTGAATATTGCTGTGCTATCTTCCTTACGCACACGCAGGAGAGGCTCTCCAGAACATAGAACTGCTCTTTTAAAAGAACGCACATCGCGGGCTTCCCTGGTGGCGCAGTGGTTGAGAGTCCGACTGCCGATGCAGGGGACGCGGGTTCGTGCCCCGGTCTGGGAAGATCCCACATGCCGCGGAGCGGCTGGGCCCGTGGGCCATGGCCGCTGAGCCTGCGCGTCCGGAGCCTGTGCTCCGCAGCGGGAGAGGCCACGGCAGTGAGAGGGCCGCATATCGCAAAAAAAAAAGAACGCACATCTTCCACTTGACTGTGTATTGCCAACTGTTTCTCCAAAGTAGCTGTTTATGGAGTTCACACTTACGAAGTCCAGATTGTTTGTGTCCTTTCCATATCAGTTATTGTCAGACCTTTTCATTTCTCCCATCTGATGGGTATAAAATGATACCTCAGTATGGCTTTAATCTGTATTTCTCTATTATTTTGAAGTTGAGCACTTTTTCTTATTTATTTATTATTTATTATTTTTTGTGTGTGTGTGGTACGCGGGCCTCTCACTGTTGTGGCCCCTCCCATTGCGGAGCACAGGCTCCGGATGCGAAGGCTCAGCGGCCACGGCTCACGGGCCCAGCCGCTCTGCGGCATGTGTGATCTTCCCGGACCAGGGCACGAACCCACGTCCCCTGCATCAGCAGGTGGACTCTCAACCACTGCGCCACCAGGGAAGCCCACTTTTTCTTATTTATTGGTCATTTAGGTTTCCACTTTGTGAATGCCCTGCTCATAGCCTTTACCCATGTCTCTTCTGGGTTCTATTTTACCTCGTTACTTGTAGGAGTTCTTTGTAAATCCCAAAGGGTAATCATATATTGATTACAGACTACATTTATCTTGTCCCGGCCTGGGGTTTGTATTGCCCATTTCTTTCTGTTGTTGTTTGATGGAAAGGAGTTTCTAATTTTAATGAACTATCAATCTTTTAATTTATAGTTTGTACTTTCTGAGTCTTGGTTAAGAAATCCTTTCTTTTTTAAAAAAGAAAATTAATTTATTTTTGGCTGTGCTGGGTCTTAGCTGCTGTGCACGGGCTTTCTCTAGTTGCGGTGAGCGGGGGCTACTCTTTGTTGTGGTGTGCCAGCTTCTTATCGTGGTGGCTTCTCTTGTTGCAGAGCATGGGCTCTAGGCGCACAGGCTTCAGTAGTCATGGCTCGTAGGCTCTAGAGTGCCAGCTCAGCAGTTGTGGTGCATGGGCTTAGTTGCTCTGCAGCATGTGGGATCTTCCTGGACCAGGGCTCAAACCCGTGTCCCCTGCATTGGCAGACGGATTCTTAACCACTGCGCCACCAGGGAAGCCCAAGAAATCCATTCTTAATGTAATTATTTTCCTAATTTTCTGTTTCAAACTTTGCTTTTTAAAAATTATCTATTTATTTCTTTGGTCATGCCGGGTCTTAGTCATGGCAGCCGGGCTCCTTAGTTGCAGCTCGCCGGCTCCTTAGTTGTGGCACATGTGCTCCTTAGTTGCAGCCAGTGGGCTCCTTAGTTGTGGCCAGCAGTCTCCTTTGCTGAGGCTCACCAGCTCCTTAGTTGCAGCTCACTGACTCCTTAGTTGTGGCATGCAAACTCTTAGTTGCAGCATGCGTGTTCCCTGACTAGGGATAGAACCTGGGCCCTCTGCATTGGGAGCTTGGAGTCTTAACCACTGCACCCAGGGAAGTCCCAAATTTTGCTTTTTATATTTAATTCATATGGAATTTACTTTTGTGTTTGGTATGAACTGGGGGTCTAATTTACTTTTTCCATATGCACAATCAGTTGTTCAGCTCCAATAACTGACAATTGATACAATCAAATATATTTTTTAATTTTTTTATGCAGCAGGTTCTTATTAGTTATCTATTTTATACATTTTATACATATTAGTGTATATATGTCAATCCCTATCTCTTAATTCATCCCACTCCCCACTCCCACCGCTTTCCCCCTTGACGTCTAGATATTTGTTCTCTACATCTGTGTCTCTATTTCTGCCTTGCAAACCAGTTCATCTGTACCATTTTTCTAGATTCCACATATATGTATTAATACACGATATTTGTCTTTCTCTGTCTGACTTACTTCACTTAGTATGATCATCTCTAAGTCCATCCATGTTGCTGCAAATGTCATTATTTCATTCTTTTTTATGGCTGAGTAATATTCCATTGTATATATGCACCACATCTTCTTTATCCATTCATCTGTTCATGGGCATTTAGGTTGCTTCCATGACCTGGCTATTATAAATAGTGCTGTAATGAACATTGGGGTGTATGTGTCTTTTTTATTTTTTTTGACTGCATTTGGTCTTCATTGATGCACATGGGTTTTCTCTAGTTGCGGCAAGTGGGGGTTACTCTTCTTTGTGGTGCGTGGGCTTCTCACCACGGTGGCTTCTCTTGTTGTGGAGCACGGGCTCTAGGCACACAGGCTTAAGTAGTTATGGCACATGTGGTTCATGGGGTCTAGAGCATAGGCTCAGTAGTTGTGGTGCACGGGCTTAGTTGCTCCACGGCATGTGGGATCTTCCTGGACCAGGGCTCGAACCCATGCCTGGCAAGCAGATTCTTAACCACTGAGCCACCAGGGAAGCCACATGTGTCTTTTTGAATTATGGTTTTCTCTGAGTATATGCCCAGTAGTGGGATTGCTGGGTCATATGGTAATTCTATTTTTAGTTTTTTAAAGAAACTTCATACTGTTCTCCATAGTGGCTCTATCAATTTACATTCCCACCAACAGTGCAAGAGGGTTCCCTTTTCTCCACACCCTCTCCAGCATTTGTCATTTGTAGATTTTCTGATGATGCCCATTCTAACCGGGTGAAGTGATACCTCATTGTAGTTTTGATTTGCATTTCTCTAATAATTAGTGATGTTGAGCATCTTTTCATGTGCCTCTTGGCCATCTGTATGTCTTCTTTGGAGAAATGTCTATTTAGGTATTCTGCCAATTTTCTGATTGGGTTGTTTGTTTTTTTAATATTGAGCTGCATAAGCTGTTTATATATTTTGGAGATTAATCCTTTGTCCATTGATTCGTTTGCAAATATTTTCTCCCATTCTGAGGGTTGTCTTTTTGTCTTGTTTATAGTTTCCTTTGCTGTTCAAAAGCTTTTAAGTTTCATGAGTCCCCATTTGTTTATTTTTGTTTTTATTTCCATTACTCTAGGAGGTGGGTCAAAAAAGATCTTGCTGTAATTTATGTCAAAGAGTGCTCTTCCTATGTTTTCCTCTAAGAGTTTTATAGTGTCCGGTCTTACATTTAGGTCTCTAATCCATTTTGAGTATATTTTTGTGTATGGTGTTAGGGAGTGTTCTAATTTCATTCTTTTACATGTAGCTGTCCAGTTTTCCCAACACCACTTATTGAAAAGACTGTCTTTTCTCCATTGCATATCCTTGCCTCCTTTGTTATAGATTAGTTGACCATAGGTGCATGGGTTTATCTCTGGGCTTTCTCCCCTGTTCCATTGATCTATATTTCTGTTTTTGTACCAGTACCATATTGTCTTGATTACTTTAGCTTTGTAGTATAGTCTGAAGTCAGGGAGTCTGATTCCTCCGGCTCTGTTTTTTCCCCTCAAGATTGCTTTGGCTATTCAGGGTCTTTTGTGTCTCTATACAAATTTTAAGATTTTTTTGTTCTAGTTCTGTAAAAAATGCCATTGGTAATTTGATAGGGATTGAATTGAATCTGTAGATTGCTGTGGGTACTATAGTCATTTTCACAATATTGATTCTTCCAATCCAAGAACATGGTATACCTCTCCATCTGTCTGTGTCATCTTTGATTTCTTTCATCAGTGTCTTATAATTTTCTGAGTACAGGTCTTTTACCTCCTTAGGTAGGTTTATTCCTAGGTATTTTATTATTTTTTTACAATGGTGAATGGGATTGTTTCCTTAATTTCTCTTTCTGATATTTCATTGTTAGTGTATAGGAATGCAAGAGATTTCTGTGCACTAATTTTGTATCCTGCAACTTTACCAAATTCATTGATTAGCTCTAGTAGTTTTCTGGTGGCATTTTAGGATTATCTATGTATAGTATCATGTAATCTGCAAACAGTGAGAGTTTTATTTCTTCTTTTCCATTTTTTATTCCTTTTATTTCTTTTCCTTCTCTGATTGCCATGGCTAGGACTTCCAAAACTATGTTGAAAAATAGTAATGAGTGGATATCTTTGTCCTGTTTCTGATTGTAGTGGAAATGTTCAGTTTTTCACCATTGAGCACTATGTTGGCTGTGGGTTTGTCATATATGGCCTTTATTATGTTTAGGTAAGTTCCCTCTATGCCCACTTTCTGGAGGGTTTTTATCATAAATGCATGTTGAATTTTGTCAAAAGCTTTTTCTGCATCCATTGAGATGGTCATATGGTTTTTATTCTTCCATTCGTTAATATGGTGTATCGCATTGATTGATTTGCGTATATTGAAGAATCCTTGCATCTCTGGGATAAATCCCACTTGATCATGGCGTATGATCCTTTTAATGTGTTGTTGGATTCTGTTTGCTAGTATTTTGTTGAGGATTTTTGCATCTATATTCATCAGTGATATTGGTCTGTAATTTTCTTTTTTTGTGACATCTTTGTCTGGTTTTGGTATCAGGTTGATGGTGGCCTCATAGAATGAGTTTGGGAGTGTTCCTTCCTCTGCAATTTTTTGGAAGAGTTTGAGAAGGATGGGTGTTAGCTCTTCTCTAAATGTTTGATAGAATTCACCTGTGAAGCCATCTGGTCCTGGACTTTTGTTTGTTGGAATATTTTTTTTTTTAATAAATTCATTTACTTATTTATTTATTTTTGGCTGCACTGGGTCTTTTTTTGCTACACGCAGGCTTCCTCTAGTTGCAGTGTCGGGGCTACTCTTCGTTGTGGTGGGCGGGCTTCTCATTTCAGTGGCTTCTCTTGTTGCAGAGCATGGGCTCTAGGCATGCGGGCTTCAGTAGTTGTGGCACATGGGCTTAGTTGCTCCATGGCTTGTGGGATCCTCCTGGACCAGGGCTCGAATATGTGTCCCTGCATTGGCAGGTGGATTCTTAACCACTGCACCACCAGAGAAGTCCTTGTTGGGAGATTTTTAAGCACAGTTTCAATTTCATTACTTGTGATTGGTCTGTTCATTTTTTCATTTCTTCCTGGTTCAGTCTTGGAAGGTTATACCTTTCTAAGAATTTGTCCATTTCTTCCAGGTTGTCCACTTTATTGGCATAGAGTTGCTTTTAGTAGTCTCTTAGGATGCTTTGTATTTCTGCGGTGTCTGTTGTAATTTCTCCTTTTTCATTTCTAATTTTATTGATGTGAGTCCTCTCCCTCTTTTTCTTGATGAGTCTGGCTAATGGTTTATCAATTTTGTTTATCTTCTCAAAGAACCAGCTTTTAGTTTTGTTGATCTTTGCTATTGTTTTCTTTGTTTCTATTTCATTTATTTCTACTCTGATCTTTATGATTTCTTTCCTTCTGCTAACTTTGGGTTTTGTTTGTTCTTCTTTCTCTAGTTCCTTTAGGTGTGAGGTTAGATTGTTTATTTGAGATTTTTCTTGTTTCTTGAGGTAGGCTTGTATTGCTATAAACTTCCCTTTTAGAACTGCTTTTGCTGCATCCCTTAGGTTTTGGATCATCGTGTTTTCGTTGTCATTTGTCTCTAGGTGTTTTTTGATTTCCTCAGTGGTCTCTTGGTTATTTAGTAATGTATTATTTAGCCTCCATGTGTTTCTGTTTTTTACGCTTTTCCCCCTGTAATTTATTTCTACTCTCATAGATTTGTGGTCGGAAAAGATGCTTGATATGATTTCAATTTTCTTAAATTTACTGAGGCTTGATTTGTGACCCAAGATGTGATCTATCCTGGAGAATGTTTTGTGTGCACTTGAGAAGAAAGTGTAATCTGCTGTTTTTAGATGGAATGTCCTATAAATATCAGTTAAATCTATCTGGTCTATAGTGTCATTTAAAGCTTTTGTTTCCTTATTAATTTTCCTCTCTGGATGACCTGTCCATTGGTGTAAGTGAGGTGTTAAAGTCCCGCACTATTATTGTGCTACTGTCGATTTCCTGTTTTATAGCTGTTAGCAGTTGTCTTATGTATTGAGGTGCTCCTATGTTGGGTGCATATATATTTATAATTGTTATATCTTCTTCTTGGATTGATCCCTTAATCATTATGTATTGTCCTCCTTGTCTCTTGTAACATTCTTTATTTTAAACTCTATTTTATCTGATATGAATATTGCTACTCCAGCTTTCTTTTGATTTCCATTTGCATGGATTTTTTCCATCCCCTCACTTTCAGACTGTATGTGTCCCTATGTCTGAAGTGGATCTCTTGTAGATGGCATATATATGGGTCTTGTTTTTGTATCCATTCAGCCAGCCTATGTCTTTTGGTTGGAGCATTTAATCCATTCACATCTAAGGTAATTATTGATATGTACGTTCCTATTACCATTTTCTTAATTGTTTTGGGTTTGTTTTTGTAGGTCCTTTTCTTCTCTTGTGTTTCCCATGTAGAAAGTTCCTTTAGCATTTGTTGTAGAGCTGGTTTGGTGGTGCTGAATTTTCTTAACTTTTACTTGTCTGTACAGCTTTTGATTTCTCCATTGAATCTGAATGAGATCCTTGCTGGGTAGAGTAATCTTGGTTGTAGGTTCTTCCCTTTCATCACTTTAAATATATCGTGCCACTCCCTTCCGGCTTGTAGAGTTTCTGCTGAGAAATCAGCTGTTAACCTTATGGGAGTTCCCTTGTATGTTATTTGTCATTTTTCCCTTGTTGCTTTTCATAATTTTTCTTTGTCTTTAATTTTTGTCAATTTGATTACTATGTGTCTCAGCATGTTTCTCCTGGGGTTTATCCTGCCTGGGATTATTTGTGCTTCCTGGACTTGGGTGGCTATTTCCTTTCCCATGTTAGTGAAGTTTTCAACTATAATCTCTTCAAATATTTTCTCCGGTCCTTTCTCTCTCTCTTCTCCTTCTGGGACCCCTATAATGTGAATGTTGGTGTGTTTAATGTTGTCCCAGAGGTCTCTTAGGCTGCCTTCATTTCTTTTCATTCTTTTTTCTTTATTCTGTTCCACAGCAGTGAATTGCACCATTCTCTCTTCCAGGTCACTTATCCGTTCTTCTGTCTCAGTTATTCTGCTATTGATTCCTTCTAGTGTATTTTTCATTTCAGTTACTGTATTGTTCATCTCTGTTTGTTCGTCCTTTAATTCTTCTAGGTCTTTGTTAAACATTTCTTGCATCTTCTTAATCTTTGCCTCCATTCTTTTTCCAAGGTCCTGAATCATCTTCAGTATCATTGCTCTGAATTCTTTTTCTGGAAGGTTGCCTATCTCCACTTCATTTAGTTATTTTTCTGGGGTTTTATCTTGTTCCTTCATCCTAAGACCTAGTCCTCTGTCTTTTCATTTTGTCTATCTGTGAATGTTGTTTTCATTCACAGTCAAATATTTTATTGCTAATCTACTGTAGGGGAGGAAGAGTATCTTTTTCCTTCTATCCTTCTGTGTTCTCAACTGGGGCTCTGTAACAAAAACTTAACAGGAGAAAGGCATGCAAAATTTATTTAATACAAGTCTCATGAGACACAGGAGACTTCATAAGGAAAAGAAGACCTGAAGAAACAGTTAAACCTCAGTGTTTTTATACTAGGTTTGATGAACAGTGGGAAGTTGTGGGAAAATATGATAGGGCAACGGGGTATGAGCTCAGGGTGGTGAACTGAAGGGAACCTAGCAAAGTCTATTCTTTCAGATTCCTCTCAGTATCCCTCCATCTTTTTTTTTTTTTTTTTTTGCGGTATATGGGCCTCTCACTGTTGCGGCCTCTCCCGTTGCGGAGCACAGGTTCCAGACGCGCAGGCTCAGCGGCCATGGCTCACGGGGCCCAGCGGTACGCGGGCTTCTCACTGCTGTGGCCTCTCCCGCTGCGGAGCACAGGCTCCGGACACGCTGGCCCAGCGGCCATGGCTCACGGGCCCAGCCGCTCCGCGGCACGTGGGATCCTCCCGGACCGGGGCACGAACCCGTGTCCCCTGCATCGGCAGGCGGACTCCCAACCACTGCGTCACCAGGGAAGCCCTTCCTCCATCTTTGAAGCTGAAGATGCTCCTTTCCTCCAGGCATGGGAGGGCACCTCTCACATGAGGGTCTTATGAGCTGCTTCAGGAGAAGGTCAGAGTCCTTCGTGTACTTGTCATTTCTCAAATCCCTTCATTTAAAAATATTCTGTATGCCAAGGTGCTGTATCTTGGAGTAGCCTGTCCTGGAGCCTATCATAACAATGCTATCTCTATCACATGAAAAATACCCATATGCCTGTGGGTTTATTTTTGAGCTCTGTCCCTTTAGTCTGCTTGTTTCTTTCTGGGCCAATACCTCACATCTTAATTCCTGTAAATTTATAATAAGTCCTGACATTTAGAAGGGCAAACCCACAAAATTCCCACCTTGCCCTGTTTCTTCAAAATGATCTTAAATAATTTTGGCTGTTTGTTCTTCCATCTGAACTCCAGGTTAAGCTTGTCAATTTCTCAAAAAATCCTTTTGGTGCTTCACTGGTATTGTATTGGATTTATATATTAATATGGTATATTAACATCTTTATGAGGTATTGAATATTTCTATCCATGAAGATGGCATATAGCTTTCCTTTTATATCTTTCAATACATACATTTTAAACAATTTTATAAATTGCGTAATTTATAAATTTCACATTTTATAATTTTCTTTATAAGAGTGTTACACATCTTTTGTTATATTTATTCCTTGATCATATAATTTTTCTTGCTCCTGTAAATGGTAGTTTTAAAATTATATTGTTGCTGGTGAATAGGAATACACTTGGGTTTTATATATTAATCTGACATCCAGCAATCAAGGTAAACTCTCTTCATTCCAAACAATGTATTAACTCCAAAATTCTCTTGGATTTCTATGCAGATGATCAGATTATCTCTGAATTTTGACAATTTTGTTTTTTTTTCTTTCCACCTTCCACCTTGCACTTCTTTTTCTGTCCTTAGTGCACAGGTTAGGACCTGGATCCACCATATGGTTGAATGAAGGTGGTAACAGTGGGCATTGCTGACTCATGCCTGACGTTGTTTCTCATTTCATCTGTGTAATAATTGCTATAGGTTCTCAACAAATGCCCCCCACTCCCAATCTCATTATGGAAGATTCCTTGTATTTCCAATGAACTGTGAGTCTTTACCTCAGTTTTTTAAAATAGTGTTTATTAATTACTATTTTTATTATAGAAGATATACCCATAGAAACAGAAATTAAATAGGTGAAAAGTAGAAATGCCTATTCTCAGCCCTAGCCCTTTTCTTCAGACACAACCATTGTTAAGATTTTGTCTTTCCTTCCAAAAATATTCCTGTGCCTCTGTGTTTTCACACAAATAGATTACATTGTACATACTGTTCTACAGTTTGCTTTTTTCAAATAAAATATCTTGGACCTTATTCTATATCAGTACACACAGACTGCCTTCATTCTTTGTAATGGCTGCCCAGTATTTGGTTGTATGGATACCCATGATTTATTTAACCAATTTCCTATTGATATACATTTAGGCTGTTTCCTTATTCGTTTACTTGTCTGTTTGCTATTACAAATAATATCTTAATGAACATCCTTGGACATACATCTTTGTGCCTTTGTGCAGGTACACCTGTAGGATAAACAGGAAAAGTTCTAGTTGTGAACTCCATTGTCTAATCCCCAAAACCCTTTCCCTGAATCACCCTGCCCTTCACTGAAGGAGACCTAGGAAGACTGTATTTGCTTCAATCAAGACCCTCCAGGACACATGGCTCTTTGCATCTACTTCCCTCCTGGGCAAGAAGACAAACCAGGGGCACAGAGGGCAGACAGCCAGCCTTCTGGCATTTTTCCCATGGACCCATTGGTTCCTCTTGGTCTGTTTTAGCCTCTGCAGACTTTGGACCTGATTGTTTATCTAGATTCACAGGGTCTTCTGCTCCTTCCTCCTCCATGGCCTGCCTACTTGGGTGCCTGGTACCTGTGGGGTCCTCCCCACCTTCAAGGACACCCTGGGTCTTGGACTTAGCTCCATGGTACCTGCTTGCTCTTCCTTTCGCCAAAGGACTCCTAGACTCCCACTCTGTTCCTCCTGAATCTGTAATATTTGTTTCCTCCTTCCTACAGTAACTGATCTCCTACCGCTCAGCCTCTTTGATCCTAGCCCCATACCTTTAAAGGGGATCAAAATATGCCACCCCAAAGCAGATACCCTGGCATAAGGTTTATTTTGGGCTGAAGCCAACTGAGAAAAAGCAGCCACAGGAAGGGTTCTCTGTGCCCCCACTATCTGCCTAAAAGCAGGGCATAAACTCCCCTTGCCAAGGTGTCTCCCACCCTTCTCCCATGCTAGGCCAACACTTATCACCAGAGATGAGGACAGTATACTGAAGTGAGTCTGCACAAACAAACCTTCCTAAATAACCTTTATCTACTACTAGTTGCCCCCATAGACTTACCTCCCCACAATTTTCTGCCCCTAGAAAGAACAGGGGTTCCTTTGTCTTGGCACTCCTCCACAATATAATGTCCTTTGTTAAAATGGTACATAAGCCCCCAAGTTTAGCCACTTCTTTGGGTTTTCAATTTTTTTCCTATGAATCTGTATTTTGTCAGTTTAATTCACTTTAGTCATAGAACCTAAGAGGGTAGAGGACAAGTTTTCCCTTCCCTACGTGTTCCGTGCCCCACTCTCATCCACAGTTCAGTGATGATTGAACACCTACAAAGTACGCCTAATGCTCCAATATATTCTCTACCCTCCAGCCAGGGCACTCTTTTCAAGTGAAAATCAGATCATGTTACTTTCTTTTTAAAGATTCTTTTATGGTTTCTCAATGCACTGAAATAAAAAGAAGCTCAACCACCACCTCCCTCAGGTCTGCTCTGTCTCAGTTCATGGCTTTGAATTTGCTGCCTTCTCTGCTGGACACACCCTCCCCCATCTCTCTGCAAGCTCAGCTTCGTCCCCAACGTCTCACCTCCCCATTAAAAGCAGGCGTTATTCTTTATCACAGCTCCTCTCTTCTTTCTTTACCGTGAATGCATCACGTCTCCCCCACTAGAATGTAACTGATTTTCTTTGGAGGGATTACCTGTCCTCCACAGTATGGTGTCCACCAACCTGCCCCACCTTCCCAGAGAGTGTGGCAAAAGCTCAGCCAATCAGACTCCCCCCACCTCTGGAATTTGACCCTTGACCCTTGTGGCACTAAAATTTGCAACAACAAACCAATTGGAGCAGATCTATTTCAAAGGTGGGGCCCTGAAGAGAATATCCTTTAGCTGCTGCTCTTTTGGCAGCCTATATCCCTGCCTGCCCACCCCCCTCCGTTCTCTACCATCCCTGCCTGTTCAGCTTTTCCTTCCAATTTATGATTTTCCCTCATCCTTCCCCCAACCTCCCCCTCTCATCAATTTAGCTGGCTGGTTTTCTGTTCCTGCCTGACCCTTTCCACCCTCTGAGGTCCCCCTCCTCCAGCCCCTCTCCCACTCCCCATTCATCCAGAGCCCTCTGTAAATATTTGAAGGAATAACAAAGGCTGAGAACTAACGTGTGGCACTTCCTAAGGGGGAAAAGTCATAAAGAGGGAATAGGAGTGAGGCCTTTCGAGAAAGGTACAAGCAACGTGAACCATTACTTGCATCATATACCTTTGGTTTTGTTTATGCTGCTTCCTTTAGCACAGATGTGGCTTCCAAGAGGCGCCTGGGAGGAAAGAATGAAGCGTCTGTACAGTAAACGACTCAGTACTGAAAGGTCCGATCTAACCACCTTCGCCATTGTGGGTTACATCAGCGGCAAATCTATGGAATGCTTTTTCTTTTGATGAAAGGGGAAGTTTTACTGATGAGGGCCTGGAACAGTTATACATCAACTCAACTTTCTAATAATTTTCTAATTGCTGGAGACCCTATGTTTCACCTCTTGACTTAACGTGTCAAGAGTTGTTAAATCAGTTATAAAATGGATTCATTCCTCTTTTCAACGATGATCTTTTGCTACCCTCCAATGACCAACAGGAAAATGTGGACATGATCACTGACTTGCACTTTACATATACAAGGAACTGAGGGTGTCCATCCTCAAACTCCCCGAGGGTGGGGCGGTTCTGCCTGGGGCATTGACCACAGTGTCCCAGTGCCCAGCACACTGCAGGAGCTCACCAGATATGTGTCAAATGACTGATTTAGTGACTTAACGTTTTAATAAAAAGACTAACTTTGAAAAGAAGCAAATTATTCTTTTTCCCCTTGTTTCCGATGTGAGCTAGAACTAGAATAATAAAATTCAGATTGGAAGGTCATCTCCAATTGCCCCTCTGTAGATGATTCCCTCTAGATCATTTTGGCCACATCTCTGCATGGCTTCGGATTTGGGCAATTTCCCCTTATGTTAAGCCAAAGACCGTACTGCAAGTGTAGACAAAATGCGTCTACACCCTCACACGTGGTCGCTCCTCAAATATTTAGAAGCATCCTACCCTTTTCTCCAGGACAGTCACCACCACCACAGCTATACCCAGCCCTTACCCTCAGACTCTCATTGTTTCAACTACCCCTGCTGCCCTTGACCCAAGACCCCTCCACCTACTCTCTAAAATAGTGGCGTCCCCAGGGCTGGGTCCTGGGCTCTCTCCTCTAATTACCCTAAAAGTTCTCTTGCTTTCTTCATCCCTGAAACCTTAACTATGGTCAGTAAGCTAATGTTTTCCAGACTTATACCGATGGTCCTGACATCTGGTCCACCCACATCTCCAATCAGCCCTTTGACCTCTCCCCTCGATGTCCTACCACCTCCCAAACTCCGCCGCTCCCACCTGCCCCTCTCTCAGTGAGCAGCACCCCTGCCCCAGCTGCTCAGACAGAAACCTGGGGGTCCTGCTGCTTCCTTCCTTCTCCCTCGCCCCCCACCCCCGATCCAACTCAGCACCAAGGCTTATCGATTCGATCTCCAAAAGATTTCTCAGATGCCTCTCATCTCTGTCTCCACTGCCATCATTCCAGTACAAGACACCAGGCTTTCTCACCTGAGCCATTTCAGGAACCTCCTTTCCTGCCTTGCCTAAAACTTTCTGATGACTTCCCATGGGACACAGAATAAAATCCAAATGTGATCTGCCTTCCCTGCCTCTTCAGCACCCTCTGCTGTATCTCTCCTCTGTGTTCACAACTGTCTGCCACTCTGGTCTTATTGTGGCTCCCTGGGCAGACCAACTTCTCTCTGCCACAGGACCTTTGCATATGCTGTCTGAGCCTCTCCTCCGCCTGGAGTGTTCTTCCCCTCCTCTCAGCACGGTTTTCTCCTGCTTCTCCACTAGACAATGCCCGGAGCCCCCAGTTGCTGCCTCATAGCACCTAGAATAATCTGTCATCACATATTTACTTATACACATTTCTGTTATATGTCTGTGTCCTCCCTTCCCCCCCATCCCAACCCATTCTAAACTCCATGAGGGAGGAATCTGGTTATCTTTCTCCCATGACATTCCCAGCACCTAGGAAAGCTTGTGGCACATATTAGGTGCTTGATAAATATTGGCTGAATGAACATGCTGATGATTCAAATGTGCATTTCCAGCCAGTGTCTCTCCCCTGGTGGCTGACGGGACCAGACATCTCTAATTATTCAAAACTGATCTCATGACCTCTCTCCCCAGTCTGTGTCTCCTTGTATAACCTGGATCTCAGTGAAACAACCTCACGACCCCAGGGACCACCATTGCCCCCACATCTCAGGAGCCAAACCAAGTCTTATCCATTTGGCTTCTTTAACAACTGGCATTTCTGTCCCCAACTCTCCACCTTAACTGCTCTGAAGGTTTTGTTTGACCCTCAGGCCTGTTGTCTTTGTAGCTCCTGACCCTGGGACACCCTCCTTCCAGCAACATGTTTGTGCCGTGTTGGCAAGTGGCTGGGGAGGCATCTCCACGTGAGGATCCTGGACCTCTCTCTGCCCCACTTGCCCCTCCTCAAGAGAGGGACGGCTTCCCTGACTAGTGCGTTTGGGAGAAGGGACGAGGCCCCTCTCCATGCCAGCCGAGCTCTGCTCCTTGGTACTGGCGACTTTCTAACTCAGGGGAGAATTGGCAAGTCCACTAGGCCAGGAAACCCAGCAAGGCCTAGCCGTGTTCTGATGTTCCCTTTTTCAGTAATAAAATGACCCTGTGGTCCCCATCTCCCGACTCCCCTATTTCTCAATCACACTGAAAAGTGGGAACCATCGCAGTGCCTGCTGCCTAGAATAGGGAACATGATTAAGCTAAAAGGTATGAAGCGCTTGTAAGAGTGTCTGGCACAGGGGAAGTCGTGCAGAAACGTTAGCTCTCACCACCGCGATTACGGTAAACTCAGCTGAAGGGAAAGGAGGCGACTATCAGCCCTGGGAAACTCCAACAGTCCCGCCAAACCCCGGGCCCCAGGGACACACACACACACAGCCGGTGGAGGCGCTCATCCGAAGCAAAGCTTTACAGTCACACGGGAGGGAAAACTACGGTTCATCAGCAAGCCACCATGTCACGCTGCAAGCCACACCAGGACCCCTCCAAAGCAGCACGG
>NW_006780198.1:2606782-2612745 GCF_000442215.2 Lipotes vexillifer | reverse complement strand
CAGAGCCAGAGCCTGGAGCCAGAAGTCCCCGAGGGAGCTGCTCTCCCCGTCCTTGAAGCTGTGCAATTCACTTAATCTGCAGTGAAGGCAAAAGCTTCAGGCTGTGATTCAAAGCTGTGTCCTCTTCTGATTGGTTTCTCCCTCCTCCACCCTCCTTTTCCTTCTCCCAACCAAATCCCAGAGCTGCCAGATCCGCTTCCGAATGGCTCTTAAATTCTCCCCCTCCCACTGCCCCGCCCCCTTGACTTCTCTGGACCATCTGTTATCAGTTCACGATTCCACTCCTTCCAAGCCCTCCCCTCCCCCACTCTGCAGCCAGAGGTCCCTTTGATCTCGTCATCCCCCATCTCGGAAACCTCTGGCAGCTCCCACTACTCACAAGAAAAGTCCAGACGTGCTCCATACCAGCTCCTTTTCCAGCTCCTTGTCTGCCTTAGCCTCCCCGACGCCCCATCAAGCATCCTGGGTCTAGACACACAGCCTCCTTTCCACTCTTCAGTGGGCTCTGCGGTCTCCGGATTACCACTCTTGTGTTGACCTTTCAGAGGTAGTGGACCAGTCAGATTCTTAGCTACAGATGGCAAAACTGACTGGTTAATTTAACTGACAGAAAGACAACATATTGAAAGGACACAGGATGGAGCAGCAACCAGTAGGAAGGCTTAGAACCAGACTTTAAAACAGCCAGGGGGCTTCCCTGGTGGCGCAGTGGTTGAGAGTCCGCCTGCCGATGCAGGGGACGCGGGTTCGTGCCCCGGTCCGGGAAGATCCCACATGCCGCGGAGCGGCTGGGCCCGTGAGCCATGGCCGCTGAGCCTGCACGTCCGGAGCCTGTGCTCCGCAACGGGAGAGGCCACAACAGTGAGAGGCCCGCGTACAGCAAAAAACAAAAACAAAAACGAAAACAAACCAGCCTGGGCTATGCACACTCTGTACCAGGTCAATTTCGGGGTCCCGGTGTCCTGCTGTCATGATGGGAGGTGTAACCACAGCTGGAGAAGCAGACCCAGGACCTTTCTAAAATCATGTAACTTGCTGTGGATCTATACTTATCTCAAAGCAAGTTTGAAAGAAAGACAAACCAGGCAGGGATAGGGTAGGGGCTCTGGCCGCAGGGAAGAGAGCACATGCCACGCCCGCCCATAGGTACTGTGTGCAAACGATGCCGTGGCCTACAGAACCTCGGCTGGCCACATCTCTCAACAGTCCCTGCTTCCACGAGAGCGTGAGATCGGCCAAGCGTGGATCTCAGATACGTGCCCCAGCACCAGAGAGGGGGTCTCATCCCCTCACCTGCCTGTACAGGGGCCTCCACCAATGCAGGGGTAGTCAAATAGGTGTTGGGAAGTCAAAGAAAAGGTCAAAGTTCTCTTCGGGGAGAGCCTGTGTGCCCCAGCCTGGATAGTTTGCATATGTCTTGACCACTGCAGCACCATAACACCTGCATTGTCATTCATTCATGCCTGCTTGCCTGCCTGCATGCATGCATTCATTCACTCAACAAATAAGAACGGTGCCTACCTGCAGCCAGCTCTGCCGGGGATACTGCAGATGGCAAAGCAAGCAGGAAGCCCTGCCCTCCCAGAGTTCCATCCTAGCTGTCCTCGTCCTCTGGCAGTTTTCCTCTTTCTTGGGCTGAAGATATCCCCTTGACATAGATGCAGAAACAATATAGGAGGTGAGGAATTCCACTTCCCTGCGGCTCCCAGACATGTTGCACCTTTGTCAGCTGTATCCCCCAGGAGTCTTGCCCTCATCGCTTTTATTTTTTAATTTTTTTTATTGAAGTCTAGTTGATTTGCAATGTTGTGTCAATTTCTGCTGTACAGAAAAGTGATTCAGTTATACATCTACATACATTTTTTAATATTCTTTTCCCTTACGGTTTATCACAGGATATTGAATGTAGTTCCCTGTGCTATACACTAGGACCTTGCTGTTTATCCATTCTATACGTAATAGTTTGCATCTGCTGACCCCAAACTCCCACTCCATCCCTCTCCCACCCCTTCTACCCTTGGCAACCACGAGTCTGTTCTCTATGTCTGTGAGTCTGTTTCTGTTTTGTAGACAGGTTCATTTGTGTCATATTTTAGATTCCACATGTAAGTGATATCATATGGTATTTGTCTTTCTCTGTCTGATTCACTTCACTTAGTATGATCATCTCTAGGTCCATCCATGTTGCTGCAAATGGCTGCCCTCATTGTTTTTAAGTTTCCCTTTCTATTGTGCTTGGATTCCTGAGATTTTTCTTAGAGGTCCATATCAGTCTCTTGTATTTGTCCATCATCAGGTAACCTTCCATTTTTAGGTACCTGTCCCTTAAAAATCTCAGCTCTGCTGTGGAGTGATGTCTACACTCAACGCTGATTTCTCCCTCATTAGTAAGAAAGTCATTTGTAATTACACAGCTGGAGTTTCCAGCTCTTCTGATCTCCCCTGTTGAGGTGCACGTGTTAGAATCATAAGGTTCCTCAAAGCCTTTTGAAATCTCCCACGCTAAAGATCAGAACACACACCTGACTACATTATCCTTCTCGAATATCATGAACCCTAAGGTCACACAGTTGCTTACTTCCAGGTTTCTATCATTTCTGCTTGTCTAACATCCCCTCCATATGGTAGCCATTCCTGGGGGTGGTTACTTTGAGACATGAAATTGTTAATAAGGCAAGTCAAGAGTTTGTCAGAAGGCCCCACAATCCATTTTTACTGCAATCGCCATAGCCCCCTCTCCCTTCTCACCAAGCACATCCAATACTACTCCTACCCTGTTCTTCCCAGCCTTTGAATATATCCAGCTCTTTCCTGCCCCAGGACCTTTGCACCTGCTATTTCATCTCCTCTTTGCTCAGCTAGCTTCTTCTCTTCCTATAGGTCTCAGGTTGAATTTCACATCCTCCAGGAGGCTTCCTCTGATTACCCTTCCCTCTGTAGGTCCCCCTTATTACTCTCCATCTTAGCTCTTGTTTCTTCAGAGTTGCAATTATTGTATTTACTAGTCTGTTTATTTGTTGGTTTGGTTTTGGTTTTTGCTTGCTTCCTGCCATTGAGAGGTCAGGAGGACAGGGACTCTGATATCTGTCTTGTTCACCACTGTGTGAACAAGTACCTGTCCAGTACCTGGCTAATGGCTGATACTCAACAAACTTTGGTTTGTGAAAGAATCTGATCTATGACTCACAGACTTCACAAACAAACTTATGGTTACCAAAGGGGAAACATGGGGCAGGGGAAGGGATAAATTAGGAGTCTGGGATTAACATATACACACTACTATATATAAAATAGATCACCAACAAGGACCTACTGTATAGCACAGAGAACTCTGCTCAATATTCTGTAATAACCTATATGGGAAAAGAATCTGAAAAAGAATGGACATATGTATATGTATATGTATAACGGTATCACTTTGCTGTACACCTGAAACGAACACAACGTTTTAAATCAACTCTACTCCAATATAAAATACAAATTAAAATTAAAAAAGGAAACCGGGGGCTTCCCTGGGGGCGCAGTGGTTGAGAGTCCGCCTGCCGATGCAGGGGACACGGGTTCGTGCCCCGGTCCAGGAGGCTCCCACATGCCGTGGAGTGGCTGGGCCCGTGAGCCATGGCCGCTGAGCCTGCGCGTCCGGAGCCTGTGCTCCGCGGCGGGAGAGGCCGCGGCAGTGAGAGGCCCGCGTACCGGGGGGAAAAAAAAAGGGAAACCGATTTACACAAAGGATCTTCCTTCAGATGTCACTCCTAGATGCTGCTCTCTGCCCACGGGGAGTTCTGTCTGAACCAGGATGGGATTTCTCCTGGGTCCAGGTGGCCCACAACATGCTATGACAACAGCTACCTTCTGACCTTCTCTTACCTTCCCTCTCTCTTCACCCCGCATCCCTCAGACTTACAGCCAGGTCTCACCCTTTAGGATGGGGCACACTCTTGCACAGCCTACTTCTGTGAGATCCTACTTCTGGGCCACGAGTATTATTTCTGCCTGTCCTAACTGTTCCCCAGGTGAATCACTGGGCACTTCCTGCCCTCCAGTTACTTTTTTTTTTTTTCTCTCACATCTTTATTGGAGTATAATTGCTTTACAATGGTGTGTTAGTTTCTGCTTTAAAACAAAGTGAATCAGCTATACGTATACATATATCCCCATATCTCCTCCCTCTTGCGTCTCCCTCCCACCCTCCCTATCCCGCCCCTCTAGGTGGACACAAAGCACCGAGCTGATCTCCCTGTGTTATGTGGCTGTTTCCCACTATTTTACCTTTGGTAGTGTATATATGTCCATGCCACTCTCTCACTTCGTCCCAGCTTTCCCTTCCCCTCCCCATGTCCTCAAGTCCATTCTCTACGTCTGTGTCTTTATTCCTGTTCTGCCCCTAGGTTCTTCAGAACCTTTTTTTTTTTCTTAGATTCCGTATATATGCCTTAGCATACAATATTTGTTTTTCTCTTTCTGACTTACTTCACTCTGTATGACAGACTCCAGGTGCATCCACCTCACTACAAATAACTCAGTTTCGTTTCTTTTTATGGCCGAGTAATATTTCATTGTATATATGTACCTCCAGTTCTTTCTACATCACCCCACTGTCCTCCACAGCACCCCAAGTCATTGATGCCTTGGAGTTTTCCTCCCTCCTCCGAAATATTCAGCTCCGAGCTTGCTCGGGATGCAGCCAGTCCTCAGGCAAACACATCCTTGACCCTGTCCCATGTGCTCGCTTCTAGCTAACAGCCTCTTCTTCCAGGTATCTTAAGATGAGCAAGATCCAGGAAGTCAAAACCCGAATAACCACTCACCTCCCTCATCTTCTCTTTCAACTGTTCTCATGTCAACAGGAGGAAACTGGGGAAACCCTCCTCTGCTTCCTCCAGCATCAGGCCCAGGACCCCACGGTCTCCTGAAGGTGCCGCCCAGACCAGTGGCCCATGGGTGGACACTGCAGCAGGTGGGCACGTGGATGGGTGGTCGCTCCGGGGAGACAGAACATCTCCAGGTCCAGTCGGCCTGGCCGCTCCCACTGGCTGGGAGTACCCCACCCCCGTGACTCATCTGTCTCCCAGAGACCTTCCTGGGCCCTGCTTCTCCAGAAGATGTGGTTTCTCCCGTCTCAGGGAGCAGCTAGGCTTTCTTCTCTCTTCGACGTCACAGTCTCTGCTCTCTTTGATCTTGCCCTGGGTTTGAGAGGATCAGAATCTTTGACTGGGGCTTCCCTGGTGGCGCAGTGGTTGAGAGTCTGCCTGCCAATGCAGGGGAGACGGGTTCGTGCCCCAGTCCGGGAAGATCCGACATGCCGCAGAGCGGCTGGGCCCGTGAGCCATGGCCGCTGAGCCTGCGCGTCCGGAGCCTGTGCTCCACAACGGGAGAGGCCACAACAGTGAGAGGCCCGCATACCGCAAAAACAAAGGGGAAAAAAATAAAAGAATCTTTGACTGCCTGTTTCTTCTGTTCCTACTGGTTCTGTTTAGAAATGGAAGACTGGGGTCAGGACCATCTCTGCCTGGTTCATCCCTGTAACCCAGCGCCTAGCACAGTACCTACTCGTTACAGGCACTCCAGACCTTTGTGGAACAAATGATTCAGTTATTCCTGGGAGCTCTTCTTTCTCTCTAAGAAGCTAAACCTGGTCCTGAACTGGTTTGTCTTCTCTTTGGACCCAGTAACCAGCTTGCATTTGCTGCTCTGCTCAAGACAGGAGGATGCACACTGCTCACTGTGTGTCCCTGGAACTGTCATCATGATGTTTTGGATGGGAATGGAATCCCAAGAAAGATTCGGATCCTCCGTGACTGTGAGATGATGCTCGTGAAGCTCTTGCTCTGGTGCTGGGCACTGTGTGCGGGGGCAGGTATGATGACTGTATGACGATGAGGGGGAGAAGGAGGGTGACAGAGGTGATGGTGATGACGAAGGTGGCAGTGAGGACTCTCCCTGGCTTACTGCTAAGCTGAACC
>NW_006780198.1:2602524-2606723 GCF_000442215.2 Lipotes vexillifer | reverse complement strand
AGCTGACCCGCATTTATTTCTCAGGCTCTGGGTCATCTCCAGCACGCCCACACTCATTCCAAGGAAGCCATGAGCCACTTCCTTCTCATGACCAATTAGCACAGCCGGTGAGAGCAGCCAGGTGGTGAATTGCCTGGCAAATGGAAGCAGAGCATGTTCACATTTGTGTTGTTTTAAATTTCAAATCTCCGCAGAGTCAGGACCTCTTATCTGCTCTGTCTCCGGACTCAGGAAATGGATATTCCTGGGGTGTCTGGGGAGGACACAAATAAATCTGGAAATAATTTTCAAATGGTTCCATGTTATGGTGATAAATTGGATGTTTCTTCCTCAAAACTAATTATCCATATTATAAAATCATACAGATCAGATTGAATTATAGGACCACCTATTTTAATTTGTCTAATTAGAGAATACTGTTGGGGAAGAAAAAACTCTTTCCTCTTTCCTCTTCCCTCTTAGGTTCTGTAGCTGGGATCTGGAAATTAGACGGACAAAAGCCAGATTGACAGGAGAAAAGGCATACAGATTTTATCTGATGTTAATATTTTTAATTTTTACGTGCATGGGTTAATATTTGAATTTTAACACACATGGAGGACTTCATAGAAAAGAAATGAAGCGGTTAAACTCAGGGGGCTTATATACCATTTTAACAAAGGGAGAAAAGTTTTTGAGAAGTGAAAAGACAGAGGACAAGGTTTTTGGTTTCTGGGAGTGGTAAATCATGGGAAGGTAAATATATCAGAGAAACTAATGTAAGATAAAGCAGGGTTTTATTTATGCAGACTCATCCTGGTGACATCTCCATCTGCATTGATAAAGGTTGCTCTTCCCTTCCTGGTATGAGAGAGGGGAGAGCATCTTCACCAGAGAAGTTTATGACCTACTTTTAGGCAGATAGGGGGATGGCAGATTGCCTTTCCTGTGTCTGCTTTTTCTCAGTTGCCTTCGGCTCAAAATAATCCTTATGCCAAAGTGGTGTGTTTTGGGATGGCATATTTTGATCCCCTTCAATATTTTAAAAGAAATTTAGCTCTATTACCCTCAAAACTATAGAAACCCAAAGTGAGAGAAAATAGAATCTTGTTCCCTGAAGACACTGGCAGATTTATTTAGGGAACAGAGAAGGATCATTTAAATCAACATTAAATTAATAATATACAAATGAGGGCTTCTAAAATCAAGACAAACATGTTTTTCTGTTACATAAATTAGATGTTTTCCCTCTGATGTTTCTTGCTCAGCCAAACCTCCTTTACAACAGGTATGTAAATTATTACATACTTCCAACTAGTGAGGTTGAAATAAATTATGGTTGATGTGACTGCCATTATTAAAAATCATTTAGGAGGAAAAAATATCTTATTTCTAGGTTTCCTGAGAAGCTCGGTTTTAGAGGCCCCGTGAATAGAGGGGACATTCCAGGTGCCTTCACCCCATGACACCTCTGCACAGCCAGTCACAGTCTTGTCTGTTCTGGACAGAAAGCATCAACTCCAGATCCGGCCACCTTCTGCAGTCCCGTTGTTGATGAATTTTAATAGATGCCAAGACTGGCATTCGTTCATGTCTAGGAACACGATGAGCAATGCTTATTTAGAATGTTTCCTTCAAAAAGCCCAATGTTTTTGAAATCACATTAAACATAATGTGAAGCATATGCTTTTATGCTCCTGAAGCATAAAAATAGGAAAATGAAATTAATTTCATTACAGGCATATCTCAGAGATATTGTGGGTTTCATTCTAGACCACTGCAATAAAGTAAAATCCCAATAAAGCAAGTCACACAAATTTTCTGGCTTCCCAGCGCATTTAAAGTTATCTTTACTGTCATCTATTAACTGTGCAATAGCATGAGGTCTAAAAAAACAATGTATATACCTTGATTACTTTCTTGTTAAAAAGAATGCTCACCATCATCTGAGACTTCAGGGAGTTATAATCTTTTTGCATAAGTAATAATCAAAGATCACTGATCACAGACCATCATAATAAATATAATAATAATGAAAAAGTTTGAAATACTGAGAGAACTACCAAAATGTGACAGAGACATGAAGTGAGCAAATGCTGTTAGAAAAATGGTGCTGACAGACGTGCTTGACACAAGGCTGCCACAACCTTCAATTTGTAAAAACTGTAGTACCTGCTAATCACAATAACGTGCAAGACAATAAAATGTATGCCTGTACATACGTAAGCAAGTTAGGCCGAAATCACAGAAAACTGGATCGCTAAAGTAGACAGTTATACCTACTGCAACATTCAAAATACTTTTTGTCTTTTTGCTCTTAGGAGCGTCATAATTTTCATAACTTTTCAATAAACAACTCTTTAAACTAATGAAGCATAAAGGAATAAAGTCAAGAGGAGAAAGCACTGTTTTCAATAACCTAAAGTTCAAATCAGATTTTAGAACAGGTGTTTGTCTACCTGCTTTAGGATGGGTCAGCACCTTAGGTCAGGACCAAGTGCCCGGACAGGGTGGACGCTTTTGGTCAGCATCCAGCTGACTGAAGTAGGCATTCCCCTCCTACGGAGTAGAAATTAAAAGATGAAACACCTAATACTAACGACATGCCAGCGGCGGCTACGAAGCTTCAGAACCATGAGGGTTTAAATGTATCCAGGCTGAGGGTGGTCTTAGCGGGAGCTCTCCCACCAGGAGGCCAGTTTAGGCAGAAAGTCTTCTGCTTCAACCATCTCTTTTAATGGTTCTCCTGCCCTCTGCACATCCATCCATCTACCTGCAAACAAAACACAGGCAGGCAGCCCCCAGGCTGCTGGTCCGGAAGCAGGGGCCCCCAGCAGTCACTAGGAGCTGCAGAACTGTGCCTCAGACCAGGGGTCTCTTATCCCTGGGATCCCACCCACAGACCCATTTTCTGGGAAGAGTAAAAGCAAAATCAAACAAAAGAGCACTATACTCTGTTCCTTTCTTTTACATTGAACTGCTAGACTAATGGCGTTTTACAGTCTGGAGCTGAATGAGGATGACCTCAGCCAACTCTGGGCTGTATTAAAATAAATGTAAAATAAATTCAACAAGCCCTGACTCATGAGAGATAATGGAAAGTCTAACTGCTCCAGGCAAATGTAAAAGAACCAAGATGGGGTCTATTCAGCGCTGAATTATGAGCCCCAAAGATTACCCTGAAAGGCGGGCGCCATCAGGCTCGAGCAAGCCAGTTACATAGGGAATCCAAACGTTCAAGGCCAAATCCGGAGTTTTTGTCAAAATTGCCTTCCAGGACTGTAAATCCACACCCTCTCTGGACAACCTCTGGGAAATTTCACTGTGTTAATACATGCGAGGGGGCCCGCGTGTGGCGGCTTTGAAACCCATTCTTAATGTCACACCTCGACTTGTTTCCATTCCTAAAGTGGCTCTTTCCTTGTCTGAGCGCAGGCCCAGCAAATATGAGGGTGGAGAGGCAACAGTTCCTCAAGGACCCCACCCCACCCTGCTAGGGGTAACTCCCTACCACTTAGGAAACTTTCCCGTTTCTGTGAAGGGCTCCACGTCACCGCATGGAGCCCCCAAGACACTAAGAGGATGCGTAAGTCTGAGCTTCAGGGTCAAGCAAAACCTAAGTCATCACTTTCCTCAAAAGTCTGATGCCACTGATCGATCTCAGAAGGGAACAACCAGTAAGGGCGGACGAGGGCGGTCTGATTTTGCACCTGGAGTGCGGGCTGAGATGAAAGTGCACTGCGGGAGGGGCTGGATGGCCAAGGTCGCTTTTTGCCTGCACGGGGTCTCCGGCAGCGCCCCTGCCCAGCACTGAACTTGGGTCTGCCCCTCTTCTCGGCCCCGCGGGGGCTCCCCCAGGTCACAGAACAAACCCGGTTACTGGATCCGTGGTCGCAAAGCCAGGATTCCCTCCCGATCTGCCGCCGCTCAGACTACATCTAGAGGATCAAGTTCAGGACTTGTGTAAAACTAAACACGGGCTATAAATAAGCCGGGGAATTTCTTCAAGGCCCAAGCTCGACAAGGAGAAGGTGCCACCGCACAAGTGCTCACTTGAAAATTCCTCAACACGTAAAAATAACTTTGATAAAGGAGCGAAGACGCCTGGCTCAGGGGAAAGGAATGAAACGGCGCCGAGAGCCCACTTCCTGCGCCGCGACCCCCGGGGCCCCTTTGGCTTGGGGGCGAGGCGCGGGGGCGGAGGGAGCGGGGGCGGGGGC
>NW_006780198.1:2592929-2602514 GCF_000442215.2 Lipotes vexillifer | reverse complement strand
GGGCGGCGCACGCCCACGGGGGCGGGCCCGCGTGACTCACCGCCGGCTGCCCGCGCCTTAAAAGGGCAATCGCTTCCGGTGGCCGACTTGAGGGGGGCCCACCTCGCTCCCACGGGGGTAAATGGCCCCAATTTCCAAAGGGCCCCCACTCCCACTCCAAGGCTGACCCTGGCTCGATCCCACATTTTTCAACCCGGTTCAGCCCCTCCCCCTCATTCCTGTGTCCCCAGCCCCCTCCTTCCCCTCTCCCACCTCTGAGACTGTAGTTTCAGCCCTAAAATATTCTCGAGCACCTATTCCTCCTCCCAGATCCCCATCATTTAAAAATGCCACCCTTCAAATGATCAGCGCCCTCCTTTTCTTTTTCTTCAGCCTCAAACTTCTCCAAAGCTTAGTCTGCGCGGGCTAACCCACCACTGTCCGGCTAGCATCTTGCACTCTCCGCAAAGTATTCTTTTTAAAACAAGGGGATTTTATTTCAAACAAAGTTGCAAGAACATCACAAAACAACTCCCCAAAACCTTCGCCCAGCTTTTCCACTTGGGAACATTTTGCCACTTTCGCTTTATCTTTCTATGTGTATGTATTTTTTTTCTAAGTCATTTGCAGGTAAATTGAAGACAGCATGTCTCCTTATCTCCAAATACTGCCCAGTGAACTCTGAGCTGCCCAATCCAATGGCCTGGCAGGGCTCATTCGCTTGACCCTTCTGCCCCTGTTCTCGCTGTCTCTGTCTCTCCCGCCTCTGATCCTCCCCTTTCCTGGGCTCCTGTCCTCCCTGCCCTCATGGGTGAGTCTCTCCAGGGTCTTGCCTCCTGTCTCATTTTACAGCCTCTCCCTGGAGGGTGCCATGGGCTCTCACAGCATCAGCTGTCACCTATCCTCAGCGAGCACTGAATCTTAGCCTGGGCCCCCTTCTAAACTTCTACCTGAATGTCCACTGCTTTCCAGAAACCACTACCTGATCCCTCGAAGTCCTTCCATTTGTTGTAATACTGGACGTGCCAAAGAACTGGGTCATGGTCCCCGTACCCACCCCCATGCCCCTCTCTGCAGGACTCTCCAAAGGGAAACCTCCCTCTGATTCTGCCCCCTCCAGCCTCTTGCCCAGTTCTTGGTCACACGCCCTGGCCTCCTCATTCTGACTTTCTCTCATCCACCTCCTCTGTTCCTGTGACCTGCACCTGGGTCAGACCTCCATCCTCACTTGCCTGCTGGCTGGGCTTCCCACCTGGGGCCCCTCACCCACCCTTCATCTCTATGCAGCTATGGGAGCTGCCTTGATGCAATCCAAGGTCTCTCTTGATTGAAATCACTGCCCCCAAGGTTTTCCATGGGGTTCCAAAAAGCAGACTCTTGGGTCCCTGAAAAGGTATTCAAATGTTGGGGTGGGGGGGAGCATTTTCTGGGAAAAGGCTTATACGTTTCATCACATTTTTAAAAGAATTTGTGACCTCTCCCCCAAAAGAAAAGAAGCAATGGGCTTTGTGTTAAGGTTCAAATTCCTTAGGGGGTCCAAGATCCCAGAAGCCAGTTACTGTGCCTCAGGCCAGCTTTCCCAGAATTGCTGGTCACGAGAGTGGACCCAAGGCACCAGGTAGAAAGTCAGACTCCCTGGCCCCATCCCCTGTGGATTCTGATTCAAAAGGTCTGATGGTGGAGTCGGGATGGGGTGGAGGGAGTCCCAGGAATCTGTATTCAACCAGCAGGCGAGTCTAATGGAGAAACACTGGGCTAGAATCAGCCAACGACTTTCTTGCCTCCGGACCTCTGCATTCAGTGTGGCTCCCTCTTTCTGGAACTTACACTTTACCCCACTCCTCCATTGATAAATTCCTATTTATCCTCCGATGTCCAATTCAATGTTAGTGCCTCCGGAGAAGTCTTCCCCATCATTCTTGTGTTAGGGAGGTGAAGGCAAAGCCGCTGTAGCAAAGATGCCCCCGAATACAAAGGCTTAACTGAAAGAGATTCTCCTCTTCCTTCTCCCGTGAGAGCCCGGTCCATGTGGGCTGGCGAGGAGGCCCTTCTCCCGGGGCTCACCCTTCTCATTCCTGACATGTTGCGGGCCTTGTACGAACTGCTGTGGTGGAAGCTATATCCTTGCCAAGCCTGTCAGGCCAGAAACGGGGAAGGGAAATGGGGGGTCAAGCCTGGTGGCGGTTTTTTTGTTTTTTTTTTAAGATGTTGGGGGTAGGAGTTTATTAATTAATTTATTTATTTTGGCTGTGTTGGGTCTTCGTTTCTGTGCGAGGGTTTTCTCTAGTTGCGGTGAGCAGGGGCCACTCTTCATCGCAGTGCGCGGGCCTCTCACTATCGCGGCCTCTCTTGTTGCGGAGCACAGGCTCCAGACGCGCAGGCTCAGCAGTTGTGGCTCACGGACCTAGTTGCTCCGTGGCATGTCGGATCCTCCCAGACCAGGGATCGAACCCGTGTCCCCTGCATCGGCAGGCAGATTCTCAACCACTGCGCCACCAGGGAAGCCCCTACATTATCTTTTAATCTTTTTTTTTTATTGGAGTACAGTTGCTTTACAATATTGTGTTAGTTTCTACTGCACAGCAAAGTGAATCAGCCATATGTATACATATCTCCCCTCTTTTTTGGATTTCCTTTCCATTTAGGTCACCACAGAGCACTGAGTAGAGTTCCCTGTGCTATACAGTAGGTTCTCATTAGTAAGTGTGTATATGTCAATCACAATCTCCCAGTTCATCCCACACCACACCACCCCCATTATCTTTTCACCTTCACAGTACTTTACCCACACAGAGACAGCTCAGAAAGACCTCCCGAGACCTGCTCTACTGACGTCTTCTCACTTGGGGCACCAGCTTAGGTTATTTTTTCTACATGTTTGCCTCCCCCACTGAGTATGTGCTTAATAAATGTTATGCTAAGTGGTGAATCAGAGTGGGATTAGTAAATAAACTTGTGGAAATATAATGAGTCGTCATCTCATTGGCTATTTTTTTTTTTTTTTTTTTTCGGGCCTCTCACTGCTGTGGCCTCTCCCGCCGCGGAGCACAGGCTCCGGACGCGCAGGCTCAGCGGCCATGGCTCACGGGCCCAGCCGCTCCGCGGCATGTGGGATCTTCCCGGACCAGGGCACGAACCCGCGTCCCCTGCATCGGCGGGCGGACTCCCAACCACTGCGCCACAAGGGAAGCCCTCATTGGCTATTTTTGTTTATCCCCCTTTGTCCCCTGAATGAGATTTAGCTCTTGGTCCCTGCAGGAGGTCAGGCAGAGCCTGGATGCCTACCTCAGGGATGCTCTCTAGGACCCTTCCCCATCCTAGCATGCTGTGTTCCCCCTCCACCTTAACTATGACTTTTTCGTTAGTGATAATTCAGAGGGTGTTCATTCTCCCACTCTATGCTGAGTGCCTCCTGGTCCCAGATCCTCTCCGGATACTGGGGAGGCTAGGAGGAAAAGACACATCACCAAGAAAATAAACAACAGTAACTCAGACAGAGATAAGAGCTGGGAAGAAAATAAAATAGGACAAGATGAGAACTGTGTGCCTGAGGGCAGGGAAGACCTCTCCGAGGAGATGACAATTAAATGGAGACCTGGAAGAGAGAGGGGCAGCCATGGGGGGCTTTCCCAGCAGAGAAAACAAGCTCTGGGTGGAGTATCTGAGGTTCCCCAAAGCAGCCAGAGTGGCCAGAGCAGAGTGGGTGAGGGGAGAGAGACAGGAGAACCAGGTCAGGGCCAGGTGGCACAGGGATGCACAGACCGGGGGTTGGGACCTGTTCTAATGGGACTACAAGTCATGTCTGGCTATGAGCAGGCCAGTGATATAATTCTATCTAGATTGTTGGACAGTTATCCCAGCTGCTGTGTGGAACGTGGATTTTGTAGAGCCGGAGTGGAGACGGGTCACACGGGGGGAAGGTGTTTGAGTGGTCCCCCAATCACGTGATGGAGGCTTTGGCCAGGGTGACAGCATCGGAGGCAAGAAGTGATGGATCTGCTTTGTAGGTAGCCCATGGGTCTTGCTGAAAATGCTTCTCCCTAGAGAGCTTCCCTGTCCTCACCTCCTATGGTGTTAATACTTATTCATTACCTCCTCTGGAATAAAGGACCCACGGCACAGGGTCTTTATGGCGATCAGTGTGATTTTGCCCCTCCCAGGAGCTCTGAGGCTGCATCTCGTCTTTGACTTGGCGGATCACACTCGTGGCTGGGCTAGTCAACTTGGCCTTTTCACTCTTTGGGAGATGATCATGGACATTGGCCCTGTCTCCCTCAGGCTCAAGCCCATTAGAAAGACAATGAACAAATAACGGTACAAAGACACCAAAAATGCCACCTGCGAGGAGAGGTGTAACACAGTGCCAGGAGGACATACGAGAGGGGCTTTTGGCTCACCAAGAGCAGTCAAGGGAGGCTTTGAGAAAGCACTGCAGGAGCTGACACCGGAAGGAAGGGGTGGGCTGAGCGTAGAGAACATGTGGGCAGAGTCAATAGCTTGTACAAAGGCTCTGGGGCAGGAACCTTTATCGAGCAGAGAGCAAGGAAGGTAGGCTGGGTCCAAGCGTGGGTAGGTTTGTTTGCCACAGAAGACAGAGGCATTCCTTTGTGATGTCTGGGTTGTCTGTGAGGATGAGAAAGCAGGTCAGTGGCTTGGAGAGCAGAGATGGTTTGATAAAGGTATTTATTTTTTAATTGAACTATAGTTGATTTGCAGTGTTGTGTTAGTTTCAGGTGTACAGCAAAGTATACCTACATCTATACATAGATAGATATAAATTCTTTTTCAGATTCTTTTCCATTACAGGTTATTGCAAGATAGTGAATATAGTTCCCTGTGCTATACAGTGGGTCCTTGTTGTTTATCAATTTTATATATAGTGGTGTGTATCTGTTAATCCTATACTCCTAATTTATACCCCTTCCTTTCCCCCTTGGTAACCGTGTCTGTGAGTCTGTTTCTGTGATAAAGACATTTTTAAAACAGCATTTCACAGACTATTCCTGTTTTGAAGAAAAGTTATGTCACCAAAAATGTATATTCGACCTAGAGATGGTAAGTTTTATTTGATAGTTTATATTGATGATCCAAGTTCTGAAATCTGTCCACTAGCCCCAAAGCAATCATTTAAGTCAGTCCAGCAGGTATAAGCACCCATGGTCCTGACATCCTTGCTTAGGATTCCTGGATAGTTCCACAGAGGGAGAGGAAGAATGGCCGAGTCACTCATTCAATTGTCATTTTATCCTGGTGACAATCCCAAGCAGTTTAAAGTTTGCCAGAAAAGGCTACAGTCAAATCAAAGGAGATCTTTCATGTCTCCTGATCCAGGGACCACACCTACTACATTTTTCTTTATCAAAAAGAGAAAACAGCCCACTAAGCTAGTGTGAATCAGTTACCCACTAGAATACAGATGACTCCACCCCCAATTTTTTTTTTAGACTATCAACTTGGTACACCTTGAAGAAAGTAAGCCCAGCCTCCCCTCCACCTCTGCCCTACTTTTTTTTTTTTTTGCGGTACGCGGGCCTCTCACTGCTGTGGCCTCTCCCGCCGCAGAGCACAGGCCCCGGACGCGCAGGCCCAGCGGCCATGGCTCACGGGCCCAGCCGCTCCGCGGCATGCGGGATCTTCCTGGACCAGGGCACGAACCCGTGTCGCCTGCATCAGCAGGCAGACTCTCAACCACTGAGCCACCAGGGAAGCCCTGCCCTACTTTTTTTTTTTGTTTGTTTGTTTGTTTTTCTTGCGTTATGCGGGCCTCTCACTGTCGCGGCCTCTCCCATTTGCGGAGCACAGGCTCCGGACGCGCAGGCCCAGCGGCCATGGCTCACGGGCCCAGCCGCTCCGCGGCACGCGGGATCCTCCCGAAACGGGGCACGAACCCGCGTCTCCTGCATCGGCAGGCGGACTCTCAAGCACTGCGCCACCAGGGAAGCCCGCCCTGCCCTACTTTTTAAAAAGAGTTCACTGGGGAGAAATTACCACATTGCAAAACTTGTGAAATGCCTGCCAGTTAGAGAAAGCTTTCTATAACCTGAAGCAATATGGGTGTAAAAGCAAAAGCAAAATCAACAAAAAAACTGGAGGGAGGAAGGTGCTTACATACATCATGCTTTAAAATGCAAATAATTTTTTCTTGATTAAAAGATAACACCTGACTGGGCTTCCCTGGTGGCGCAGTGGTTGACAGTCTGCCTGCCAATGCAGGGGACACTGGTTCGTGCCCTGGTCCGGGAAGATCCCACATGCTGCGTAGCGGCTGGGGTGTGAGCCATGGCCGCTGGGCCTGCGCATCCGGAAAAAAAAAAAATAAATAAAAAAAAGATAACACCTGACTTAACAGAGGAAAAAAAAATACAGGCAGAGTCAGGGCACAAAAATTCAGATTTTTTTCTACAAACCCTAAAATCATTTTTGTTGGAGAAAAATGCCGGGGCTGGGGAACATTAGTGCTCAGTTTCAGAAGGGTAGATGTATTAATACATAATGACATCCCAAACCCTTCAACCCTGGGGATTTAACCCAAGGAAATAATTTGAATGAAAAAAACCGAGTTGTATGCACACAGATGGTTATTCCTTCATTATCTGCAATATTTTAAAGAAGTTAGATTTATTCTGGCAAGAATGGGAGTAGGGTGTCAGGTACGAGTCAGATGGTCTGATGGCGTTTAGAATTGATGAAGGTGAGGAGGCTGGATTAAGGGGTAGGTGAATCAGTGTAGACAAGAGAGGAGGAAGGTTTGACAGAGGCTGCACCCTCAAGGTTAGAGAGGCGAGCTTAGTCAAAGAGATATCTAAAGGATCATTTAAATGTGCAGGGAGAGGGAAGGAGGAATCCAGAATGACAGTTTGGGTGCATGGTGGTGAGCCCAAGAAGGAGAGTGCAAGTGAGTGAGTCTGGGGTCTGCCTGTCTGTCTGTCTGCCTGTCTGCCTGTCTGCCTGTCTGCCTGTCTGTCTGCCTGTCTGCCTGTCTGGGGGCTGGAGTGACGGGGTGGAAGGAGTTAGGCAGTTCTGATGCTAAGTTTGAACCACGTATGGAATAAGGAGGCAATGGAAAATGTAGGTCTGGGCTGAGAGAGGAAGGTGGCTGGAGATAAATAACAGTAAACATACGTTTTCCGTAAGGTGGGGGCGGTCACGCATGTCTCCCTCCTTTCCTCCCCTTGGTCTCCATCCCCTTGGACCTTTCAGAGGCAGCTGCTACTGCCGACCACCTTCTGGAAGGTGTCTCTTCCATCAGTCCCATTTTAAAAATTATTTAAAAGTAAATATTTCTCCCCAAGTAATCCATTTTTCTACTGTAGGGAAGAAAAACTAGAAAATACAGATAATTAAAAAGCAAAATTAACTGAATATTCTGTAATAGCCCATATGGGAAAAGAATCTGAAAAAGAATAGCTATGTGTAGATGTATAACTGGATCACTTTGCTGGACACCTGAAACTAACACAACATTGTAAATCAACTCCACTCCAATCTAAAATAAAAATTTTAATAAAAAGAAAAATTAAAGTCACAAAGCATTTTGATGTATATCCTTACAATTCTTACTCACTCTTCACGGGCTACCTGCTAACCTGACTGGGTTTCCTCCCCATCACACGCACTCAGTGCAGCCTCTTCTGATGAACATTCATCAAAGGTGGAACTAAATAATTATTTGCAGCACTACTTTTCTAAAAAGCTGAATTGTTTAATGAATGTATTCATATAATGTTATTTTTTACCAAAATAAAACCAATTGGTAGGTAATGTTTTTTAGTGTATTTTCTTCGTGTGTTAATATATCATGGATAATCTTTACACACCCATCTCAATCTATGTGATCCTTTCTGGTGCTACCTAGTATTGAATTCAGCTGTATGGCTGAGCCAAAATTTCTCAGCCCTTTATTAGGTTATTTAAGGTAGGGACTTCCCTGGTGGCACAGTGGTTAAGAATCCTCCTGCCAAAGCAGGGGACAGGGGTTCGAGCCCTGGTCCGGCAAGATCCCACATGCCACAGAGCTACTGAGCCCACGTGCCACAACTACTGAAGCCCGCTTGCCTAGAGCCTGTGCTCCGCAACAAAAAAAAGCCACCGCAATGAGAAGCCTGCACACCGCAAGGAAGAGTAGCCCCCACTCGCCGCAACCAGAGAAAGCCCGCGGGCAGCAACAAAGACCTAACGCAGCCAGAAGTAAATATTGAAAATAAAATAAAATTTGAAAAGGGAATATTTAAGCTATTTCCAAGTTGTTTCTAATCTGCAGCTTTATACATACATCATCTCTACTTGCTTGTTTGGTTATCTTCTAAGAATAGAATTGTTAGGTCAATGTATATGCCAAATTTTCAGCTTTTGATGGAGGTTGGAAAACTGTCTTCCAAAAAGTCTATCCAATTACACATCCACCTTTTTGCTTTTATAAAACTCTTTTTTTCCTATTACAAAAATAGTGCCTATTAACTATAGACAGAATGCAGATAAGCAAACACAGGAAACGTGGGGAGCCTATGATTCCAACTGCTTGATAACCCGTTAGGTGACTTTGTCCCATGTTTGTCTAGGTGGATGCCCTTGGGAGTCAGACTTTGGCTTGAGAGCCAGGTTTACCATTACTGACAGGGTGGCCGCAGGTGATTACTTAATATCTCCAAGCTTCTGTTTTCTCACCTGTAACTGAAGTTGACAGTAACAGGATGGCACAGGTTGTCAGGATGCATGGCAACCTGTAGCTCAATGCCTGGCACATTACAAGCTCTCAAGCCATGCTTCTTTCATTCTGCTTGCACTTTGCTTTCCTACCCCGGTGATAAAAACAAACATCTTCCCTTGTATCAAGTGGACACCTCTGGTCTCATCTTTTACCTGAGCCCTGGGCCTATAGCCCTGATCCCAGACGGTTAATAGCACCCACGGTATTTTGCTGGTATCAAGTTTCCTTTGGGTCCCAGTCAGACTAGTTACAAGTTCCTTCTCCCCATTTGCCTGCCCCATCTTACCCACTGTCATCTGTCCTCAGAGGCACCCAGGCAGGAGTCACCAGAACACCTCCCTCCCCCTCCCACTGTTAACTGGTTCCAAGCAATTGTGTCATTCCACAACACGGGGCATGGCTGGAGTCAGACCGACCTCAGTGGAAATGCTGGCCCTGCTGTTTACACGCTGCATGCCCAGGCCTAGTTGCCTCTCTTCTCTGAGCCTCTGTTTCTTCATCTGTGAGATGGGGGAATAGCAGACCTACCACTTAGGGCCGTCGTTCTGATGGTAAAGGGAGACACTAAGTGTTGAGCGTCTCCAAGGGGTGAGCTTCGATGCGCCCTGTTAACGGTTATTGTCGTGTCTCACACTCTCTGGCCTTTGCTTATCCGTCAAGTGCAGTCCCAGCCCACCTATGGCACAAACATGGCCTCCCACCTTCAGCCTTTCCCTGGCCAAATTTCACTGTGCTGCCAGCATGGCCTTCCCACGGCGTGCCTGGAGCTCGTATGCACTCAAGGCTCTCGATGGCTCACGACCGCCTGCAAAGCTAAAACCCGAATTGTCCTTGCACAGTGATCATGGCCCGTGTCTGTTTCCAGGCTCGTCGCTCCTGCACCCACCCACCCACCCACC
>NW_006780198.1:2552943-2592836 GCF_000442215.2 Lipotes vexillifer | reverse complement strand
ACCCACCCACCCACCCACCCACCCTGGTTCCTGCCTCTCCATCTCTGCGTTGACCTCCTGTCTGTCTCCCCTGCGCTTTCCCACCCTTGTTTGTGATGGTCCCACCACCTGGATGGACACCAGTAACCCAGCAGTCTCCCAGCCTGGCTCAAACATCCCTCCTGCAGCTGGTTCTCTCAGCCCTCCCCCAGGACATTCAAGGCCTCCTCCCCTGAACCCCACCCTTGGCACACCTCCCACTGTCCTCCACTGTGTGACCTGGAGTGTCCATTACCCACCATGACTCTGTGCCCTTCAGAAAGCAGATACCCTTCTTGTCATCTCTGTGTCCACCACCTCCGCCCCAGCTCCCCTTCACAAACCCCCAATGTTTGTTTGTTAACCGCATTGTTAATAAATAACATTCTCCTGGAATTTCAATGTACAAAAGTTTACCCACAGGCCAAAGGTTCACAGAGATCATGTACCTTTCGCGTGACTTATTCTGAGATGACAAGTGCATAGAGTTTTTAAAAACTGCGATACCTGTCACCCGAACTGATGCGTCATGGATGCCGTGTACGTGTGCCTTGACTGTCACGGTACTGTGTTTTCATGATGATGAGATGAGCACAGAATGTACAACACGTATGTCTTTCTTATCTCTGCAGAGGCAAGCGAACAGTTGCTCATGACACTTGCCCACTCTCCCTCTAGGGCAGGATAACCAGGCTGTACTATAAAGAGAAGGGTGGGGCTGGATGTGGACTCCTGCCCTTCTTTGCTAAAGGCATGTAAGTTTCAAGTACATCTGTTCAGTCCTGCTGGGAAAGATGATGCAACGATGAGAAAGGAAGCTGGGAGTTGCCTTCCTACTATGAGCTAAGGAATGTCATGTCGCTGAGCGCCCTTCACATTCCCAGAAATATGTCGTGCTTGAGAAGGTGGATGACTCAAGAGTTCCCTCGGCCACTGAGCCTGAGCAGAGCTAAAGAGGACAGGTTGGCGGAGAGCGCGGCCCCTGTTTGGTGCCAAGTCGGCGTGTCCCCCACGTCTGGGGGCTGCCCTGGCACTGGGCGTGCGGAGAACAACCACATGAACACAATGCCGTTCTCTCAGAGCTGGAGCGAGGGGTCCACAGGGCGCACGTGTCAGTGCTCAGCTGTCCAGACGTGCCAGACCAAACTCCGTGGATTCAGCTGGGGTTCTGATTATTCCTTTTGCGGAAATGGGGGCCTCTGTCCTTAGAACAGGCCCCTGTGACAAAGTTCCTCTCTGATTTTCAGAGACCTTGGAGCTTTATTCTAACTTGGCGATTCCTTCCTGGTCTTCTTGTTTCCTCCCTCCCTCAATCTCCAAATTAAAACTTTTTCTAGTAGAAAGACCTGGAAAATTATTTCAAGGGCAAGAATTTTGCAATTGTCCCTGAACACAAAGCACATGGTTTGCAGGGGGTTTTGATGTTCCAGAGAGGAGCCACCTGTTCCTTCCCCCCACCTCTGGGCACCTGGCCACAGGGCTCGTGAGTGGCAGGATGAGATCAGCCTGCCTCACTGGGAAGAGGTTTCCAGAATGTTCCTCTAACCCCCAGCCCCCCCTGCTCCATCCTTAGGCAGGATCCCCTCTGCCAGCCTATGGCAGTGGCCGTTCCAAGGCCCACAGCCCAAAGCGACGCTGAGCGGTAGACAACCCCCAGGTGTTATTTATAGAGTCATAGTTACTCACCCAGAAGAGAGAAACTCAGATTCCTCAAGGTCACCAATAAGAACTTCACATCCACCAAAGGCAAGGGGGTGCAACACAGGCTCTGAAGGATCCCTGAGATGCTCACCAAACAGACATCAGTTTGCCACGAGAAGCCCAGAAGGCGGCGGGTGGGCACCGTAGCCTTCCACCTCCTGCAGCTGGTGTACCTCAGCATCTCCTAAACTCATCATCACTGCAACCGGCTCTGCTCCGCGACCCGCGGCCTGTTGTCCATATGGCAACTAAGGCGATAAGAGACAGCCCTGCCTGCACCACTTGCTTCCGTGGTGGGGGTCTGGAGTCCCCTGGAAGTGAATAGCAGGCAGTGGAGTGGAGACCAGAGGCTGAGGGTCTGGAGCTGGACAGCGTGGGGCTGGCTCCCGGCTCCCCAGTCACTGAGCTCTCTGTTTAACCTCTCTGGGCATCACTGAACCTCTCTCTCTGGGTCCAAAGGCCAGGAATTATAACAAGGTTGTAATCAGGGCAAAATAACTCCCTATTTTTGTAAAGTACCTACAACAGTGCCTGGCACTCCACAATGCTTAATGAATGAATAAACACAAGATTCCTTCCTGGGGAGCGTTTAGTGGCAGGCACGGCCTTTAGGTGTGGGGCTCCCCATCCTAGGGCCTGAATCTTTCCCCTTGGGGTCTCTGAGGGTTAAATCCCACGGCTCCATAAAATGAGTGTTAACACCAACTGAGCCCAGCAAAGAGCAGGGAGGTCAGAATCAAGTAAAACTCAGAAGGGAAGCTCTGTGCCATCAGAAGATGCCACCTTAATTGGCAAAACTCGTCTTTCTCAAATGAAGGATTCAGATGAATAGGGAAGGGGTCCTCGGCAGCCCCATTTCCGTACCTCGCAGAAGAATGCTCCTTCTAAGGGCGAAATGGGCTTTGAAAAACTGTATTATTCTCTCGCTAACCTGAGAATTCTTTCAGACACCAGCTGAGATAGAGTCCACCCCCAAATCTTCCACCTCCAGTGTCATGCTGGTCAGGAGCTGGAGCCCCACCCCCTGCCCTCCGGGAAAGGTTGTAGGTAAAGGCCACAGATAAGAAAGGCTCAAGCTTGCACCCTTGCACGACCTGGGCCTCTGTCACCCCAGGGCCACTGCAGAGGTCCCAGCCTGCTCACCTCTGGTCAGACTCTGCTTCCTGGGTACGTGGTGGTGCAGACACACGGGATCCTGTGCTCAAAGGAGACCCACGCTTGAGGTTTCATGCTCTGCAGTCTCAGTCTTGAACTTAATAATTTTATCCCTGACCTTGTGGTTCATAAGTGAAATTCAGTGGGATGACAGAGCGTGTGTGTGGGGCTTGGAGCCGTACGCACGATCATACGGTCCACTTGCCATGGGTCCTTGGCTGCCTGCGGCCCTATTCTCTAGTGTCCTGGGGGACACAGGTCCCCTTCTCTGCCCCTGTCCGGTGACCACTGATGATACCCTCTGCCCCCCAAGGTGCCTGGCCCCAGGCAAGAGAAGAGTCAGGGTTGCGGGCATGCACACCCACTCAGAGTCACAGGGTTCCCAGACACCTGGTGGGTGGGTGGTCTGTACGCCCAGAGAGGTCTGTGCTGACCCCCGACCCGAGGAGCTACCCCATCAGATAGCAGATGAAAAACACCACAAGAGGTCAAGAGAGACTCCATGGGAAAAAGGACAAAGCTTTTCTCTGGCTTTTTGAGCAAGGAGTCCTGCATTGTCACTCTGCCCCGGGACACCACAAAGGATGCAGCGGCCCCGCCTCAGGCTGTAAATCCCTGCCACCAGTGTCATCTCACCTCGGGCTAGAAGGGTTGGCCTGGCCGATGCATTCAGGTTCCCGTATTTTAGAGTTTTGTGTGTTTTGTGTGTTATAAGGCGGAGGGCTCCCTCTCGTCCAGAGCCGCGTGGGGTGCTGGGGTCAGCTGACTCACTTGTCCCACTTGCCAGGGTCTATGTTGGCCTGTGGACTCAGCCACCACAGCCAGAGGCCCAATGTCCACTGCCCCAAGCCTGACTTCCCACCTGAGAAAAGGGATTAGGCAACGCCATCTTCAAGATCTTTTCTAGATCTAAAGGCATCTCATGGTTCCAAGCACACAAGGCCCATTTTCTGCTCTGAAAACCCAGAGTGGGAGGTACAGAATCCTCTGGTTTCCTGGCAACAAAAATGTTTTTACAATGATTGGCAACAGAAAACCACGTTTTCCATTGGGATGCGTGAATGGGATCTATGTTTGAAGTGCGGTTCTAAGATCCAGACGTACAGCACAAGAAACAGCACAGCATCTCGGATCCTGGGCTTGGTGGACGGTGAAAGGAGAGGTTAGTAAACATCCCTTCTGCTGTTGGGCAGGGTAGAATAAGGAAGGCCATGTACAAAATTACTGAAATCCTCTCTGTGACGATGTGCCATAATTTTTGCTCTTTAAACATTTTGTATTATTGAGACAGAAAGGGACCCACAGACATAGAAAACAAACTCGTGGTTACTGAAGGGGAAAGGGCAGGGAGGGATAAATTAGGAGTTTGGGATTAACAGGTACACACTACCATATATAAAATAGATAAACAACAAGGACCTGCTGTGTAGCACAGGGAACTATATTCACTATCTTGTAATAACCTATAAGGGAAAAGAATCTGAAAAAATTATATATATATATGTATATATACATACCATGGTGTGGACCCCAGGGCACACCATGGGCTACTGATAGAGAGTCGTTTGAGGTTTGTGCACACGGGAGCCTGCATGGTTAACATTCTCCAAAAGACCACGGAAATATGCTTAGAAAAGATATAAGAAAGTTCCAGATTGGTGGCTGAAGTCTCCCCTTCCAGATCATCACGTAAGTCCAAAGTAACCCAGAAAATACCCACCATACTCCATGTCCTAGATACTGTCAAATTTCCCAGCAAGGAGATCTTCAGAACACTGCAATCCTACTGCATCCAGGCAATGGATTTCCTGGGCTGCTTAGTTCATCCAAACAGATGTGGAGAGCCCACATCTGACAGCCAAGTCCCTTTTTTCTGTGCAAATCTGTGGCAGTTTTCCACCCAAAAGGGACCCAAATTTGAAATTCCCTAAAATTACTTTTGCTTTTCCCTCGAGTGGGACATAGATTCTAAGAAACAGTATTATCACCTTATTAAATGTGTTGGTAATTTTAAAATTGGGGAAAGTTAGCAAACACAGGGGGACCTGCAATGTTTGCTTGTGAGATCTCTCTCTCGTAGCAAGTTTTTCCTGCGCTCAAGGCTGCATTGATTTGTATTGTTGGGAAAAGGTTTGGGTGAAATCGCGGTGCCAACCTTTCTATCTGGTGTCCTTCCTTGATGAATTGTCCTTCATGCTAAGTGTGCGGCAGCTCTTTGCTGGTTTCCACGCCAGAGCCCAGTGTTCTAAAACTCATTGTCTTTTGGGATAGTGAATGGCTGGGATTTCAGAAATTCTGTTATTTTGGATTGTCGGGCTGGCCCAGGAAAAGGACCAGACACGTGGGAAAGAATGTAAGGGGGAGATAGTTATCAGAAAAATTAACAAAGGCTTTAAAGATTGTGTCATAACAACAGATGCTTAAAATGGTTAAAAACACTAATACTGTTATTCCTTCTGGCCCAAACTATTTCCTAAGATAGTGAAATTAGCAGTGAAGGAAATTCCTCCTTTATTCTGCATGAAGGTTTGGCTGCAGGTCTGAGACGTCTTGAAAGGCAGAGAGAAGACAGAGCTTTTACCTTCAGATCTCGGAAATCTTTCCCAGTTGTACAGCAGGTGCAGCAGTTTGGGGCGAATATTCGAGGGAAAAAGCAAGAAGAAACTCTATTCTCTTCAAGTATGTGATTTGGTAAATATCCCAACGCTTGCAAGCTAGCAAGGATCTAGCCAATTCCAGGACCAAAGTTTCTCTCCCTATCGACACATTCTGGAAAAATGACTAAACCTTCCTGTACCTCAGTTGTCCCAAGTGCAAACTCAGAAGAATTATCTTAACCCCCTTTACAGTACTGTAAGGAAAACACAACCATGGATAATGCTTGAGAGGTATTCACTTGTAGTTAATTGTCTCATAAATGCTTAAGATTGCCAGGCCCCCGGGAAGCCTGCACGGTGTAAAGTAACAGCCAATTCACCTGATCAGAATCTGTTGTCAGGGCGTTAGGAAATGTCCCACTGGGGGACCGTAGTGAAATCAGAGCAGAAGGAAACCAGGCGGTGCATCGCGCAGGAGCCTGAATTTTCAATAGCGTGGGGCTGAAGTGGGAGGCTAGATACTTCTGTCCTCTTTCTTGGCCCACTGCAGAAAGCATTTTTACTTTATCACATACACATTTTCCTCCTTCCCTTGGTCATGAATCAGAACATTTTACAGCTAGAAGGAGTTTCAGGGATATTCTAGTTATTTCTCATTTTACAAGCAGCAGGCCCTGGAGCTAAGAGGCACCGAGTTTTCTGACTCTAAGTATTGTTCAAAGGAACCATTCAGCTCAACCCAGCTACAGCTCGTTCAGCAGCCCGGCTCCCTGCACCCCCTACAGGGCACACTCATACCTAAGAATCGTCTTCCTCAGACTTTATGGGCCTGTGTCCTTTTGGAGAAGCCACCCTTAGGGGCCGAGTGCCAAGGGCTGCACTCAGGACGGGACCCTCAGTCGGTAGACGGAAAAGGTGAAGACGACCTTCGTCCACAGAGGCTGCCACATTCTCGGCCACTTCCTGAGTGAGCACATTCTGATCTCCACCACAGATCTTATGAAACAGGCATCTTATTCCCACCGAGGATGATGCGGGTTAGAAGTGTAAGCAACTACCCCCGGCGGTGGGAATCGGGCTTCATGCCCAGATTCCAAGGCTGGCCTTCTTGCCACTCCCCCTGAGGCTTTATCAGAGAAATCATGTCCTGGGCAGATGACCAAGGCAAGGACTCGGCCTGGGGGTGGGGAACGTCTGGGATGGATTCCTGAAACCAGAGGATAACCTTGAAGCAACTGGGGCAAGAAGCTAGCTCACAGACTTGGGAGTCCAGGAGGGCATTGCTAACTGGACGGCCAGACTGGGAGGCCTGGGGCCTGGAGTCCACCTGTCACTTACCCACTGTCCTGAGCAAACCCAGCCCCTGCTACTTGTGGAGTCTGAAATGCGGCAGCCCTTTGGACTTCTAACCGGATGTTGCTTGCTGAGTCAGCTGCCGTCTCAGCTCCTTTTAGCAGACAACAGCTGGTCACCCAGCTGGGGCCTGGGACCCTCATCCCCAGGACACCTGAGGAACAGATCCAGGTCACGGTTCACAGAGTTACAAGCGGGAGTGGTGGTGGCGTCAGACCGCCCGCCTCTTGATCCCGCCCCTCTCACTTAGCAGCTGCACCAGCTTGGGCAGGTCGCTAAGCCTCTGTGTGCCTCAGTTTCCCCATCTGTACAACAGGGAGACTCATAGGGCCATTTGCTGGTGACGCGAGGAAGTGCACACAAACATGCCGAGAGCAGCGCCGGGCACGTTGTAGGTGCTCAGAAAGGGGTGGTTGTCCTTGATTTCTGAACACGACTGTCACAGCAGAGGGAGCGCTCTCCTGAAGGGACTCCTTCGGGACCCCATCCAGGCTGAGGGCAGGCTGCCTTCTGAGTCAGGCCGCTCCGTTTTTGGACGGCTCTAAGAAAACTCTTCCTTGCTTTCAGCCAAGTCCTCCTCCCCGCAACTCCCACGCACTGGTCCCAGCTTTGCCAGAAGGCAAATGTCAAAAAAATATTCTTGAAAGAGGGGACATAGAATGTAAATAAGCATGATAGAATTGGGTTGAGGAATTACAGTCTGCCTCGCTGCAGCCGTTCCCGCCGCTAAGCCCAGATGAGGTTGGCGGGTGGGAGTCAAAGACCCTTCAGTTCAGTGGGAAAACGGCTAAAGCTCTGAGCTCTCCTCTGCTTCCTTTAGAAACACATTAATCAACTTCTCCCTCCATCCTTTGCAGACCATAGCATGCTGCTGACTGCCGCGAGACCAAGTCACAAGTCACCGCCCCCTCCAGGAGCAAAGGTGACGGTCACCAGGCTGCAGAGCCTTGACCTCATCTGACTTCATACGTGCTGTCCACCCCGTAGTCATTGTGCATACAGGGAGCATACCCGCCAGGGCAGCGCACGTGCCTGGCCTCCTGTTTACAGAGCCTTGTTGGTGTCAGGTATATAAAATCACGACCCGTGAGTCCCTTCCCTGCCTTCCTTGGCACGTACTGTGACATAAGAAGAATGCACACATGTTATTTTTCAGACAGATTAGACAGCTTGGCTCTCCCATGACGCTTGTTAAAAAGGATTTGAAATAGAGTTTCAGCGTTGAAAGGTGAAAAAGTTCTCTGAGCTCTGTTGCGCGTGGTACAAATATGCTTCACGCTACTGAACTGTTGACTTAAAAATGAGTATGATGGTAGATCTCAGGGTAGAGCTTTTTCCCACAATAAAAAGTCTTTAAGGATGAAATAGGTAGATGAAATAATACAACGGAGTGGCTTGGAAATGATGCGAGAGGATGCAAAAGTTCATCGAGCTGTAGACGTATGATTTGTGCACTTTTCTTTAACATTAGACTTTGTTAAAAAGTTTATATATAAAAAATAATCATATGGGACTTCCCTGGTGGCGCAGTGATTGGGAATCTGCCTGCCAATGCAGGGGACACGGGTTCGATCCCTGGTCCGGGAAGATCCCACATGCAGCGGAGCAGCTAAGCCCGTGGGCCACAACTACTGAGCCTGCACTCTAGAGCCCATGAGCCACAACTACTGAGCCTGTGTGCCACAACTACTGAAGCCCGTGCGCCTAGAGCCCATGCACCACAACAAGAGAAGCCACTGCAATGAGAAGCCCGTGCACTGCAGCAAAGAGTAGCCCCCGCTCGCCGCAACTAGAGAAAGCCCGCGCGCAGCAACAAAGACCCAACGCAGACAAAAATAAAATAAAATAAATAAATTTATTAAAAAGAAAGATCACGGAGGAAAAGGAATAAAGGGGGCTACAGCTGAAACAACATTATCCTTGAGTTGGGTGACTACTAGTCTATTCTTGTGTATATTTGCAATTTTTCATAATAAAAGAATTATTTCATACATTACAAGTATAAATCAGTTAAAACTTGGGGCGCCCTTGTTGACTCCTCTCAGGGGCTCTGGGGCAGGGCAGGAGTGAATTTGGTACCAGAGCTGCCACATTCTGCTCTACGGGGCAAGGTAGGCGACGACCCCAGTCACTCTCGGGCACTTTTATTCCTCCCACTGCTCATCCAAGAATCCGAGACAAAACGAAGGGGCCCCTTCTCCCTGCCTTCTCTGGCTGAACATCGGTGTCATCTCCCAGGCCCTACGGACCCCAGCTCTTGCGAGCTCTCCAAGGACATGGCCCCAGAGATCCTCCAGTCCCCCTCAAGGTCAAGTGCAGCCCCACCCTTCCCAACAGAGGTGCTGTATGCAGCTAGGGCCCCCTCTGTCCTCCCAGTTCCCTCCCGGGGCACACAGAAGCTTTCTGTCAAATTTTCCTCTGTCACCTGGGGTGAGCCCTGCTCCCCCATCAGGGGACAATCCAATTAATCTCCTTCCAAGGGCCTGAATTTTAAAAGCCTTTTAGGGCTTCCCTGGTGGCACAGTGGTTGGGAGTCTGCCTGCCAATACAGGGGACACAGGTTCGAGCTCTGGTCCGGGAAGATCCCACATGCTGCGGAGCAACTGGGCCTGTGTGCCACAACTACCGAGCCTGTGCTCTGGAGTCCGTGCTCCGCAGCGAGAGAGGCCACCACGGTGAGGGGCCCGTGCTCCGCAGCAAGGAGTGGCCCCCACTCACTGCAACTAGAGAAAGCCCGCACACAGCAACAAAGACCCAATGCAGCCAAAAAAAAGTAAATAACAATAAATAAATTTTAAATAAAAATAAAAAACTTTTTAGCTCCCCATCTCCAGTGGGCACTGAAAGGAGCTATGACATCTCAAAATCAAAAAGGGATGCTAGAAGGAAATAGGCTGCATTTCCCCGTGTCTCTGCCAGAGCGGGGTCAAAACAAACACCCACCAAAGGAAGGAGACGTGGGTGTGGGCTTTTCCTCACCCTCACCCACATCGGATCAGCTAAAACTGTCAAGTCTCAGAAGTCCACGTGATGATTCCATCTCCGGGGCCCCAGTGACATTCACGATTACCCGGAGTGTAACTTCTAGGCGGGACGGTCTGCGGAATCCAGCAACACCCCGGTGAAGTCAGGCCTGGGGTGGGAGAAGCCTCATCCAGGAGCCCCCTCCTCTGCCATCAGGTGAGAGGTGAGGGCCGGTGACTGGCAGGCGAGGGCTCAAGAGAAAAATCTGTATTACTCAGCCATATAAAGAAATGAAATTGAGTTATTTATAGTGAGGTGGATGGACCTAGGGACTGTCATACAGAGTGAAGTAAGTCAGAAAAAGAAAGACCAATACCGTATGCTGACACATATATATGGAATCTAAGGGAAAAAAATGTCATGAAGAACCTAGGGGTAAGACGGGAATAAAGACACAGACCTAGTAGAGAATGAACTTGAGGACACGGGGAGAGGGAAGGGTAGCTGGGATGAAGCGAGAGAGAGGCATGGACATACGTACACTACCAAACGTAAGGTAGATAGCTAGTGGGAAGCAGCCGCAGAGCACAGGAAGATCAGCTCGGTGCTTTGTGATCACCTAGAGGGGTGGGATAGGGAGGGTGGGAGGGAGGGAGACGAAAGAGGGAAGAGATACGGGGACATATGCATATGTATAACTGATTCACTTTGTTATAAAGCAGAAACTAACACACCATTGTAAAGCAATTGTACTCCAATAAAGATGTAAAAAAAACAAAACAAAAAAAAGAGAAAAATCTGGGTGTGATTCAGACACAGCTTGCCTTTCCCTTGTTTTACATGTTAATTAGTGGCAACCACCTCCTCCCTCCAGGTCAGGTCTTCATCCCTTGACAACAGATGGGTAAACAAAACACCTGGAGTCCCCAAGGGCCCCATGACCTCCCCTCCCACCACGTCCCGGGATCACCCCCTGGAGATGACACCCTCCCCCTGGGGGCTCTGAGCACAGCAGCCTCTGGTTCACCTCCTGCTTCTCGGGCCCATCTTCCCTGGGCTTTCACTTGGCTGCATTTCTCCTCCCCCCCCCCCCCCCCACCCCGCACGTGGATATGTCTAAAGGTTCTGGCCTTGGACCTCCCTCCCCCCTCCCTCCTAGGTCATGACCACACCTAGTTTACCGAGGGCATGAACTCCCTCCTGAATCAACAAGGGGCGCTGACTCAGCGCGTGGGAGGCTGTCCTGGGCACCCAGACCCTCTCTCCACCCCGAAGCCCGGGCTCCAACACCTCCCTGTGCACCTGGCCGCTCAGCACCAGGGACCCCTGCTATTCACCGAACTCCTCCCCACGCCCCCTCCACCTGCTCCCAAGTCACAGAAAGCCCTTGGGAGACACAGAGACTAACGTCCCACCAGGTCAATCATTCAAGTCACCTTTAATTTTCTTTCTAGCAAAATCCTCCCAGCTCCTACGATGGGGGGGGGGCAGGGCTTTTTATTCGGCCCCAGTACCCCTCCCCATCATCTCAGAAAACTCAAATGGGACAGGGCAGTTGAACCCACACAGCAGGGTCTCCCAGTCATGCTCCAGTAATCCCAGTGAATTGCTGCTTCTCCCTGTCTGTTTGCTCCCAGTTTGAGGGGAAGATGTTTCTCACTTCCCCTCCCTACAGACTCTGCCCTCACCTTCCCAGACCCTTGGCTGAATCCTAGGTCTCCCATCTATTACTCATCTCTGCTTATCTGCAAAGCGGGGATAATCCTACCTTCCCATTAGCTAGTTAGTGCTCAATTCACGAAGCTGTGATGATGGTGATAAGGGCAGATCTGTCCCTAATAATCTGTGGTTCTATCCAGAAGGTGCTCCCTTGTCCCGCTACAGGGCCCGCACCCTAACACCGTTATACACACAAAGCCCACTTAAAGTGCATGCCGCCTCCTCATGTTTAATTGATTCTTCCGCCATTGATGCCCACGCACCTCCCAGTGGTGAGATTTGCAGAACTTAGGGGCTTGATGAAATGATGGGTCCAGCTCCACGGGCTCTCTTGGCACCCTCCTCTCTTCTGCACCCTGCCCTCCCACCACCTCTGCCTAAACCCAGTCGACCAACAAATATGTTATCTGGTACCTGCTTTGTGCCGGGCGCTCTCCTAAACGGTGACAAGGATGGTGATGATGAGGCAGAGGTGGAGAACGGCTCCTATTTCCTGAGCACTTAGTGTGCGCCAGGCACCGTCACATATTTGGACTCACTTAATTCTCATAATGCACCCGTCTGTTCCCCAGAAACCCCAGTGAAATGGGTGCAGTCATCATCCTTGTTTCCCAAATGGACGAGCTGGGGCTAAGCTGCCTGAGGTCACGCAGTCCCAGGAGGCCACCCAAGGAGACCAGCCCGCCTGTCCACTAGGTTGTGTCCCTCAGTAGTGGAGGGGAGAGAGAATAAAGGAGAATGTGGACCAAGAGATAACCTGATGAAGCCAGGGAGTGCAGTGCCGTGGGGAAGGGCTCAGGACCCGATCCGAGGGTGACTCTTCACCAAGGCCTGGGAGATAAGAGGCCCAGGTGCACAAGGTGTGGGCAGAGAGAAGGGATGACTAACGCTCCCCAGACCCGGGAGAGGAGCTACAGGGAAAATACTGGGACAGCCGATGGAATTCGAATATGGAGTGTGGATCACATCCTGGCTCTCTCTTTCTGTTAAATGCCCTGATTTTGGTCACTGTGGTGTGGTGCTGTGCGAGGACGTCTTTGTGGTTGGGAAACACACCGAAGTGTGTAGAGGCAGTGCCTCCTCCTTACTCTCAAATGGTTCAGAAAAAATATGCATCTAAGGGTGCGTGTGTGCGTGTGTGCGTGTGTGCGCGTGTGCGGAGGGAGCGAGAGAATGACACAGCCTACAGAGCGAAGTGTGAACAATGAGTGAACCTGGGCAAAGGGTATACAGGATTTCCTTGTACTATTCCTGTAGATTTTCAGGAAATTTTAAATTATTCCAAAATAAAAAGTTACTGAAAATACATGCACTGAAATAGCAGTACACAAATAGCAAGATCTTATAAAAACCAAATAACACCCATGAAATATGTAAGAGGGGGAGGGAGAGGTAAAAGAGTAAACAAACTTGGGAAGGGGACAGACAAGAAAGAGAAGAGGGGGAGGGGAGGAAATCCGGGGGTTCCTTTACACTCTCGGTCCTCGATGGCACCCCTCCGTTCTCCGGAATTCAACTTTGCATCTCCAGGATGATGACTCCTAAATCCTTATCTCCAGCTTGGTCAACCGGCCAATCCTGTATTTACAGTTGCTTTTGGCCCAAGGCTATTGGCTCTGGCTCCAGCTCCTCTCTCACCTACCTCCTTGGGTCCAAGTTGTCACCACGTCTTATTCTTTCTTCCTTTCCTCTTCCTCTTCTCTTTCCGTGGCTCTAGCTCCCACAACCTCTCTGAGGATCACTGCAGGGGCCTCCTGTCTGAGCTCACTGCCCCCAGGCTGTGGGCCTTCCATTCAGTGACATTTGCAGCCCCACTTTCCCGTAACTCAAGAATGCCCTCTTGGGTCTGATTTTTTTTTTTTTTAACATCTTTATTGGAGTGTAATTGCTTTACAACTGGTGTGTTCGTTTCTGCTTTATAACAAAGTGAAAGGTCTGATGTTTTTCACCGATATTTGTTTTAGCTTCCAGCTTTATCACATTCCCTTGAGAGCAAGCACTGACCCTGTCTCATGGCTGGATGCACAGCCGCAGGAGCACATACTAATAGATACCTAATCAATTAATTGGTTTTTCCTCATCTCTAGGTTGTTCAGTTACAACAAAAGAACTTGTCGTGCTCATCTCACATGTTTGGAGTGACAATAGGTGAGATTAAAAGGACAAGATCAGGACCCTAGGGCTGTTTGGGGTCCCTCGTTGGGTGCACCCTGATGTCAGCCCTTATGATCACTTACGAGGCTCAGCTGAAAGGCCCATTCTAGGTGGTTTTGTATTTTCATGTTTCTCATAGAAAAGATTTTTAAAAGGATGACATTGTTTTTAGAATATATATTTATTTCTGTAAATGTTCCAAAGCTCAGCATAGATTAAAACATACCCCTAATCATTTGCTGCTGCCTCGTTCTCACTTTTCCCAGCCCAAGACACATGTTTTTGATATCACAGCAAACAGAAATTGATTCTATTTCTAGTTGCTTCAAAAACAGCTCTCATGGCCTAGTCACTGTCCACAAGGGCTGAGTGGCTCAGCCTCCTTATGTCATTGTCGTAAGGAAGGTCCTCGTAGCTAAAAGTCTCCCAGCCCCCAGTCCCATATCTTTATTTCCTTCTCTTGATATTTCATCATTTCAGCTCATAAAAGAGAAAGTGATGTCATGTGTAATAAACGCCAAAGTAGCCTTTTCAAGAAGCGACACCAAACATGGGCAGAATGCCGAAGCCCTGTTTGCTCAGGCAGACATTCAGACATCTGTCCTCATTTAAGTTTTCATCTGAGATGCTAGTTTATACACAGGTTTCAGCGAGGTTTTGATCTATCTAAATTTCAAAGCACTGGGATTTGAGCCCACACAAGATGTATGTGCGAGAATCTCTGTATCATTGTTCTGGTACTGCAAACAAACAAGTACCAGAACACGCATATCCTCCTAGAGACACAATAATATTACCAAGGACCACTTACTGTGGGTGTATTTTTTTTTTCCCTACTATAATGTAAACTTCCTGTTGCATTTTGAACCAATTTCCTATCGTCCAGTTCCCGGGGGAGATGGTAAACCGTTCATCATCAGTCTCTGAGCAATGTGTGAGCGTTTCTCTAGGAACATAGCATGACCGATCTTTGTTATATGGACCATCTGCTTTGAGTTGTTTGTCCAGGTGTGATGCCTTTTTCTCCTTAATTCCCAAGTTCTTCTCTGTTCCCTTTTGAAATGAAGACACATGCTGGCTATTCACGGATCCAGAGGAAAGAAAATTGTCTTGGCCACAGAAGGCTGGACTGAGGCTCATCAGACATTACGCTCAAAATTCCTGGCTTAGTGAGCCCTTCACAGACTCAACCATCACAGAGGAGGAAGAACTCTCAGGAATTCTTTGATCCAGGCTTTTCCTGCATGGGCTTCAGTGGAAACCAAAATCACCCACAGTTATGGTCTTTAAAGAACACGGGTGAGAGGCATGTCCAGAGTTATCCACACATTTGACTCTCTCCTCCTCCGGATTTTTTGCTGAAACAACTCAGCAAATGTAACTGGGACAATTCCAGGCCACTGTGAACCCTCACTTAGCCACAGAAGCCTCTGGGATGGAAGCTGCGTGAGAAAGGCCGCTGCAGGGAGCCGGGCAGGGGCTCAGCCAGGTGGATGTCACCATGGCTGTGGGAAGCAGGGCGAGGTCCCCGGTGGCTTCAGGCTTCCTGGAGAGATTGTTTCCATCCGCACACCACCTCCCTCCCCATCTTCTCCCTGGACTACCAAAGAAAAATTTAAAGATAGCATTAAAATAAATTTAAAATACTCCCTCCCCCTGCTTTCTAAATAAATGTGACCACAAGAACGGCTTTCAAACTTTGTTAGTGATTCTGATCACCTGGAGGGCCCCGTGGGAGCTGGATTCTGTTCTAGGTGTGGGACGCGATGCCTGCTCTTGTGAGCCCCATCCGGGAGGGGGAGGGCCGCCACATAAGAGGTTGCAAGGGACATGCTTGTCCTAAAAAATGACACATAGTTTATCTGAGTTCACACTTAATTGGGTGTCTTGTATTTTTATTTGCAAAATCTGGCAACCCTGAGTGAGGAAGGTAGGCATGATTAGGGAGAGAAAAGGGATTTCACACAGGAAGGGCCCCCAGCCCAACAAAAACTGGGAACTTTTAGTAAAATTTGGGGAGGGGGGTGGTCCCTGGGAGTGGAATCTCCCTTACCATGACTCAGTCTTGTGTGTGTGTGTGTGTGTGTGTGTGTGTGTGTGTGTGTGTGTGTTTAACTTTCCCACCTCAACTTTGAGTACAAATGACCTGCCATGGCGAGGATGCTCTGCTGGTCATCTTACCCTCGCCCCTTAGGCCTACTCTCCATCCTTCCACAACCTGCTCTCAGACCCTCTGACCTCTGGCTTCGGCTGGGTTTGGTCAGTGGGGGGCTCCGGCAGCAGGCAGTGACCAAAGGCCACAGCTCCTGCCAGGTGACCTTCCCACATAGCCACCCTTTCTCAGGGTACTCCTGGTCTCTACATCTCACCCCTGTCTCAGTTCCTCGCCCCAGTAAATATCCCAGGACTTTGGAAATACATTTGCTAAAATTACCCAATTTGAGTGAGCCACTTGTTTCCTGCAGAGACCTGGACTAATACCGCGATCAGTTCTTCCCCAAGTTAAACTATAAATGTAACACAAGTCAACTCAACTAAATGATTATTAAATTTGTTTGGGACAGTTGTATGAAGAATAGCCAAAACTTTGTTTTTGTTTTTGGAAAAGTGGTATTGAAGGGCAATTTGCTCTAAAAATTTTTAAACCCATTATTAAGCTATAGTCACTAAAATAACAAGTGACAAGTAAATTTAGACAAGAGAAAAGTAAATTTAGAAACAGACCCAAGTCAATGTGGGATTGAGTCTATGACAAAAGATGGCATAGTAAATCATCTTAAAAAGATTATTTAACAGTTTGGGGACAACTGACTTATGATTTGGGAAAAAGAAAAAAAAAAGCTAGATCCCTACCTCACACCTTATACAAAAATAAATTTTTAAACGGGTTAAAATGTTAATGTTGAAAAAATATATAAAGTATTTGATGAAAGCATAAGTAAATATTGTACTGTAGGGATGAGGGAGAACATTCTGTACCAGAGCAAGAAACCATAATTTTCAAAATCCTGAGATTTTAATACATAATATTTATATTTCTGAATGCAAAAATACCATAATCAAGGTTAAAAGACTGATGACAAACATATTTTCCGCAAAAAACAAACAAACAAAAAAAACACCACAGGTTAAATTATATAAAGAGGTCTTACAAATCAACAAAAAAAGATAAATTCTCTAATAGAAAAATAGACTATGACTAGAAAATTTTTTTTTATGACTGATGGACTACAAAAGATATTTGAATTAAAATGAGATGCTTTATACTATTATATATTTTAAAATTTAATATAGGAACCACTATGGATAAAGATATGTGTGGGGGATATGTTGGTGGAATCCTTCTGGAAAGATATTTGCCAATACCTATCAAAGATCTTAGAAAGGTCAGTGTTTTAACCTAAGGAGCCATAAAAAGGCAAATGTACAAAGACACACGCAGAAGTGTAAGATTAGCCACTGAAGGGCTGTGTATAATAGCAAAAAGTGAAAGCAAGTACAATATCCAACAAGAGGGGCTAATTAAGTCAGCGGTCCCCAACCTTTCTGGCACCAGGGACCGGTTTCTTGGAAGACAATTTTTCCACGCCCAGGGGCAGGCGTGGAGTTGGGGGGTGGGTTCAGGTAGTAATGGGAGCGGCAGGTGAAGCTTCACTCGCTTGCCAGCTGCTCACCTCCTGCTGTGCGGCCCGGTTCCTAACAGGCCTGGCCTGGGGCTTGGGGACCCCTGAATTAAGTTATTGGACTACCATTCAATGGCATACCATGCAGGTATTTTAAATTATTTTATTTATTGACTTGGAGTGATATCTACCATTAAATGTTACTTTAAAAAGTAATAAAAATGCATATTAAATGATCTCATCTCTTTTCTCTTCCTCTTCTTACAAACCTACTTATGTACCACTTCTCACCCACTAGGATGGCTGTGATCAAAACTAGTAAGTGTTGGTGAGGTGAGGACGTGCAGAAATTGGAATCCTCAGACTCTGCTGGTGTGAGTGTAAAATGGTGCAGTTGCTTTGAAAAATGGGTTGGCATTTCCTCAAAAGGTTAAACATGGAGTCACTATCTGACCCAACAAATCCATTCCTAGGTATACACCCAAGAAAAATAAAAATGTATGTCCACACAAAAACTTGTATACAAATTTCACAGAAGCATTATGCATAAGGTCCAAAAAGTGAAAATAACCCAAATGTCCATCAACTGATGAATGGATAAATAAAATATGGTCTATCCAGATACAATGGAATATTATTTACCATAAAAAGAATGAAGCGCTGATACATGCTACAATGTGGAGGAAACTTGAAAGCATTATGCTTCATGAAAGAAGCCAGGCACAGAAGCCAGGCACACGTTGTCTAATTCCATTTATATGAAATGTCCAGAACAGGCAAATCCATAGAAATAGAAAGTAGATTAGTTGTTGCCTAGGGCTAGGCTGGGAGTGGTTTGGAGTGAAATGTTGTGTGACTGTTAATGGGTACAGGGTTTCTTTGGGGGATGATAAAAATGGTCTAAAATTGATTGTGGTGATGGTTGCACCACTTGCTGAGTATACTAGAAACCACTGAACTGTATACTTTTAATGGGTGAATTAAATGGCATGTGAATTATATCTCAATCAAGCTGTTAAAAAATCTATTTATGTGTATTGAGGTATAGAAAAAATTGGAAGGTATTTTGAATCAAAATGTTATAAGGGTTGTCTCTAAGTGGGGTATTATCTGAAATTTCCAACTGCGTACCTTCTAGGATCTTTTGAAGTATGCAAAGAGTGTGCACTTCTGTAACCAGAGAAACAAAACAAGTCTCTTGTCCGTTCCAAGACTTAGACCTAGGGACCCTTATAGGTGGGGACCCTACCCCACGTTGTCTCAGACATAGTAAAGAGCACCTGAGCCGTGTGTTAATTGGGCTTCTGTCCATGAAATATTGGAAACAATTTTGTAATTTTGCTTTTGAAATTATTATGCTCCAAACAACTAATTTATGATTAGCTGTGACTTCCCCAGCAATCGTCATGCAAACTTGGACATTTGTGCAAGAGGGAAGATATGTAGTCTACAGATAGCTTTTTAACGTGACAAGATGTTTACGAATTATAAACCAACAAGGTTGACATCGTGTTACATTTCAGAGACATTTAAACATTACTCTCTTTCAGGGTTTTTTCTCCTATATTTAGTAGTCAGTACAATTTTTCAGGCCCCCAATATTTCGATATGCTTGCGATAAGCACAGAGGCCTGAGCCCCAGGCCTGGGCAGGGTCCTTCCATCTTGTCGTCAGGGTTTATGTCCACTTGCCCATTTGCCCCCAGCGCCTAATATAGTGCCTGACAAATAATCTGACCTCACTAACTATCTTTGGATTGATAAGTTTATGGAGGCTTCACATCTTTCAAATCTTCCTTAAGAAGTGTGATTTTGTTTAAAAGTCTTTCCTCTTTTTCAGACAGCCATAGACATGGAGAACATATATTTGAATCCTTCCATTAAAAACCCTTCACATTCCTGAAAAAATAATCAAGATGCCTCTTGATCAACTGTTTTACTGATGAAACAATTCCAGCATATTTAACTCATCACTAAAAAACTTATTTTTCTGATTAATTCTACACCTTGTTTAGGGTCTATCCTGTATAGGGTCTGACATGTCATGTCAGCTCTTGCTGGGTAGAACATTTCATAAATGTTTGACGGATGTAAAACACAGAGAAGGATTTACCCTCCAAATCATACCAGTGCAGTGGTTGTTGTTGTTTTTGTTTTTAATTTGATTGAAGTCTAGTTGATTTACAAGGTTCAGGGAGAACAAACTTGTTTTTAATGCCAACTGTCACTCAGCTTGAGGTCACCCCTGATCCCATGCTCTTTATCTTTCTTTCTTGGATCTAGTTAAGTTCTTCCCTATCCCATATTTGAATGACTACTTTTTCTTCTATAACTACTGTCTTGTAATTCTCTGCTGGATTTTATCATTTTAAAGATAACACTTAATTTCATTCCTATTTTATAGAACTTTGGCCACTAGAGGCTCAGTGAATGCAGAGTTGGGCCAAATATTGAATGTTCAGCTATTAAGGCCAATGTTTGACCTAAGATAAATAATTATAAAATAAACTTCTACGATATAATAGAATATCTGAAATTTTATTTTAACTATTCAAGACTTAGAACTTTTAAAATTGGATTGTTAAATTTTAAAGGTTTAACATTCTACTACGGAAAAATGTTCTCAGCTCTGTGAGCTGTATCTCTCCTTTGGCACAGTTAAAATATTAAATAGGTGTGCATTTTCATCTAACAATGGAAGAGTAAACTTTTCTCTAACATCTTCTCCACTTATTCACACTTTTTATATTCTGTACTATGTCCGGATAGAAGATCAATTATCATTAATATATTATACATGAGTTTGGAGACTTTTTCTTTGTGAAACTTTGATGTTCTGTTTTTAATTTATCCTACAAAACATGAAAACTTTCCAAATGAGGCTTTTCTCAAAAGGCCCATCACCTAAATGGATTAAACTATACATTAAATAGAGCCCTTGAATGTTTTGCTTAATGTTCTGAATGCAAGTCACTAAGTAATTCCACAACCATTAGAATTATGATATAATCAAACCTCTCTTACTCTGCCTTATACAATTATTTACATTTCTATAAACCTTTGTTGGCACAATGGTCTTTTTAAAGTTATCCAGCAAACACACTCTCACCATTCTTATTAAATGTCAACCTATTTTGCTATTTATTAATCTTTTTGAATATTCTTTGAAAATTTTTTTAAACTTTTTTTTTTTTTTTTTTTTTGCCGTACGCGGGCCTCTCACTGTTGTGGCCTCTCCCGTTGCGGAGCACAGGCTCCGGACGTGCAGGCTCAGCGGCCATGGCTCACGGGCCCAGCTGCTCCGCGGCACGTGGGATCTTCCCGGACCGGGGCACGAACCCGTGTCCCCTACATCGGCAGGTGGACTCTCAACCACTGCACCACCAGGGAAGCCCAAATTTTATACAATTTTTAAAGTTACTTTCCATTTACAGTTATTACAGAATATTGGCTCTATTCCCCATGTTATACAATACATCCTCGAGCCCATCTTATACCTAATAGTTTGTACCTCCCACTCTCCCACCTTTTTATTGCTCCTCCCTACTGGTAACCACTAGCTTGTTCTCTATATCTGTGAGTTTGCTTCTTTTATGTTATAGTTACTACTTTGTTGATTTTTTAGATTCCACATATAAGTGATATCATACAGTATTTGTCTTTCTCTCTGATTTATTTCACTTAGCATAATACCCTCCAGGTCCATCCATGTTGCTGCAAAGGGCAAAATTCCATTCTTTTTTATGGCTGAGTAGTGTTTCATTGTATATATATATATATATATATATATACATATACCACAGCTTCTCTATCCATTCATCTGTTGATGGACACTTAGGTTGTTTCCATGTCTTGGTAATTGTAGATAATGCTGCCATGAACATTAGGGTGCAAGTATCTTTTCAAATTATTGTTTTTGCTTTTTTTCGAATATATACCCAGGAGTGGAATTACTGGGTTTAATATTCTTTTTTATTTAACAAGCTTTTTTTTTTTTACATCTGTCATTTGTACCATTTTTAAATTTTTCTAATTAAAAAAAATTTTGTTTATTTATTTATTTATTTTTGGCTGTGTGGGTCTTCATTGCTGCGCGTGGGCTTTCTCTAGTTGCGGCGAGCAGAGGTTACTTTTAATTGCAGTGCACGGGCCTCTCATTGCAATGACTTCTCTTGATGCAGAACATGGGCTCTAGGCGTGCGGGCTTCAGTAGTTGTGGCACGTGGGCTCAGTAGTGTGGCTTGTGGGCTCTAGAGCGCAGGTTCAGTAGTTGTGGCTCATGGGTTTAGTTGTCGCAGCCTGTGGGATCTTCCCGGACGAGGGCTTGAACCCGTGTCCCCTGTACTGGCAAGTGGATTCTTAACCACTGTGCCACCAGGGAAGCCCCGTGTTGAATATTCTTAATAATTGTTTTTACACATAAAATGAACATCTCTCAAAGTCACCAATTACTGTAGCATTTTTTTTGCGATAATATTTATGCATTTATTCTTCAGCTGACTGACAGAATTTTGAAATAAAGATCACGTAGGAGATATTTTCTCCAAGGAGCATCTAAAATACTTAACTATATTTTGAAAGGGAATTTATCAACATTAAGGCAATATCCTGATTATCTTCTTATTTATAATCCTGACATTAAGCTGATTAGTTATGGTGGCAGTCCTTGCAATCACACACACAAGGTCCAGGATGCCAGAAACAGTATTGAGATGGGCATTTGGCTCCCCTTCCAAAACCGAAGTCAAAGGAAGATTTTGGCCAAGTACTGAGGCCAAAGCTAAATTTTGGTGCAACCCTATATAGTCAAAGAGCATGAACTATGGGGCCAGATGACCTGGGTTTGAATCCTGGTTCTGCCACGTACAGGCTGGGTGACCCTGAGCAAGTTACTCTCTGTGCCTCAGTCTCCTCATCCATAAAATGGGGATAGTAAAATACCTGCCTTGTTGGGTTATGGTGAGAACTCTATAATACATGCCAAGTGGCTAAAAGCATGCCCATCTTATCGTAAGTGTAAGTATATCTGTTCACTGCTGCTGTTATTATTATTATTATCAATTATTAATTGGTACCAGTGAACCTTAACTTATGATCTATTCTTTTCATGAACTCTATTCTCAAAATGACAGAAAGGAGAGAAATTAGACAACAAGAAACAGAGACTTTCTGTTTGTTTAGAAAATTTCTTAAGACTATAAATAACACAGTTAATCATAATTCCATATCATTCTTTATGCTAGATAAAGGTCTTTTATTTATCTGAGCAAATGTTTAAAACTTTTAATTATGGAAATTGTCAAACATACACAAAGGCAGCAAGATTAGTCTGAGGAAACATATGTGCCTAGACCCACCTTCCACAAGGAGCACCAGGCTGTCTTCTTGTTGAACTGAGTTCATCCAGTCCAAAGCCCTACATCCCTAGCGCCACTGGTCACGTGACAGTCAGGGCAGCAGGGAGTCAGCTGTTCCACAAAATCACACTTCCTAAGGAGTGACAGCTTTTAATTTATCTGAGAAATGGAAGGAAGGGGGAGGAATCTAGCCTCTAGTACAAATGTTTATGCTCAAGAATCATTTTTCACATTTTCAATTCAAAACACATTCCAACTCTTGTAATAGAAGAGGCACAAATCACTTCAGTTGTTTTAGTTCTTGGCTGTGCTCCCAAGCATCAAATACTTTTGCTCCCAACAGATCAAATAAAAGTTCAAAAACCTCTGATGTCAATAGACCGAGTACAGACTGTTAATGGTGGCCTTGTCTTGCTGCACCAATGCATCCATCTGCCAGGACACCCACATCCTCAGGGGCAGAGAACCTGACCTAACAGTGCCCTCAGGCTTTGTTGTCTCATGGCCATCAGAGAAAATGCAATGTTTTAGGCACACTGGGGAAACAGACGGGGAAGCTCATAGCCAGGTGCCTGGACCAATAGGTCTCTCAACCATTTGAAGTCTGTATACTCTGCGTACAGGTTGGGAAGCTCTGGACCACAGCAAGTGCTTTACAGATACTGACTTATTTAATCCTTACAAATAGCCTCTAAAGAAGGCACCACCAATCACTATTCAGGGTTGAAGAAACTGAGGCACAGGGAAGTAAAGCAGCTTGCCCAAGATCACAGAGTCAGAAAGTGGCCATCATCATAGGGACAAGATTCTATGCACCAGCATCCTCTCTAGTAAACCTTTTCTGATTATCCCATGTTTCCACCTTAGTCAAACCATGGCATGCATGAAAAACACAAATAAATGTGTAGTGTAGTTTCTGTGTGCATTCTCACACTTGCTCTGTGCCATCTTCCCTGTGAGATTCCATACTAGATTCCAAACTGCTGGAGAGCATGAACAACAACAACAACAGAAAGCTGAGCACAGAGTGATACTCAAATAACTTCTGGCCAAATGACAATCACATCAAAACTATTTAACACCTACGGACACTAAAAGTATTTGATGATGATAAAAATGTGGAAAAAAAGGAGCAAGACAAAATCTGTGACAGATTATTAACACCCTGTTTCATTAGCATCTGATGGGTCAAAAGAGCCCAGAAAAGAGAGGCTTTCTAAGTTCCTTATTTGTACAAGATGTCGACTTTGTTTTTACTTTCTTGTGCTTTTCTATTCTTACACGTTGGGAACTTCTTATTCCTTCTGGCACATTTTCAGACCTGTGTTTTGATCTCTGTGAATTCCTGAGAATACAATCATATTACCTAAGTCACACTTTAACTGCCCTCAGACAAATATGCAAACAAAAAGCTTCAGAAAGCTCAGTAATTACCTGAAACTGATGCCAGTGTAGACTGACATCATGACCAACACATCACAGGCTGCTGAAATGAGGCAGTTATTGTTTTGTTCAAATCTTTCTTTTGGCTGAGATGAATCACCTAAGTCAGGAAGCAAGGTGATTTTAATAAGTAATAATCACAGTGACACATCTTATTTGTAATATTTACAAAATGCTCTTGACATCATCAAGGCCGTGCCCTTGGAAAGAGGAAGGAGAAACAGAGAGAGTGAGAACATTCTCTGAGCACCCACTCTATGCCAGGCGATCCCATCCACAGGGGCAGAATCTCAGGGAGGCAGATGTGATGATTCCTTTTTTTTCTTTTTTTTTTTGGCCACACCATGCGGTACACAGGATCTTAGTTCCCTGCCCAGGGATCGAACCCGTGCCCCCTGCAGTGGAATTGCAGAGTCTTAGCCGCTGGACCTCCCGGGAAGTCCCAGCAGGTGTGATGATCCTTGATTTCCAGATGAAGAAAGAGACTCAGAGAGATTGAGGAATGTACCCTCAATCACATGGCTAGAAAGGGGCCGAGAAAAGATTAGCAGCCAGTTTTGCCCAGCACTGAAACCCATGCTTTCTTCTCAACATTCTTTTACCTCTCAGATTTCCCTGAGAAATACTTTGAGAAATTATGTGAATTCATTCATTTCTCAAAGATTTGGTTCCATCCCTATACCTAATCAGAAAGTAACATTTTCTCGAGATGCAAAACTTAATAAAAACCCTATTGAGGAAGAGTCAAAGTCAATCAACATGTCTAAGTTGTCAGATCACTTGCTTTGATGACTGGCAAAGGTATATGACTTTGGGATACTCATTCTCCACTGCACCTGCATTAAGATGGTGGAAATTTATATGTCACAATAGTCATAATCCTACCAAATATAAAGGAATTAAACCCATAAGTTAAAAGTCAGACATTATCATACTGGGAGAAGTCCTGTTTGGGAGACAACTAAAGCAAAAAGACATGGAAAGTTTGAAAGTAAAAGGATGGAAAAAGGTATACCAGGAAAATAGTAACCAAAGAAGAATCGGCATACCTTCATCAATATCACAAAAAAATGAACTCTAAGACAAAAAGTGTTACTAAATCATGGAAAAATTTTCAACTTACCAGGAGGACATAAGAATTTTAAATGGATATGCACCTAATAAAAATCACACCATATAAAGTACAGGGAGAAATTGACAAATCCACCCACATTTCTCTCTCAATTATTGATAAGTCAAGCAGCAAAAAATAACAAATATATTTGGACTATTTGATTAACCACCTTGATCTAATGAACATATGTAAAATCCTGAATACAGCCATTAGAGAATACCCATTTTTCTTAAGCACACATGAAAGAGATACAAAAATTAATCAGATACTAGGTCATAAAGCACATCTCAACAAATTTCAAAAAATAAATATCATATCCATCACATTCTTTGAACACAATGTAATTAAGTAGAGTCGATAACAAAAAGATAAGGTGTTTTGGATTCTGGAATTTAAAAAGCAGAATTCTAAATAATTCGTGACAAAAAAGAAATTAGAATGAAAATTTAGAAATACTTGGAAAAATAATAAAAAGAAAAACACATAGAACTTGTGTATTATAATGAAAACTGCACTCACAGGGAATTGCATGGTCTTAAATACTTATATTTGCAAAGAATAAGGGCTGAAAATTAATGAGCTAACTCCAACTAAAAATGTTAGGTAAAAAAATCACAACATATATCTAAAGAAAAAGGAGAAGATAATAAAGAAAAGAGCAGGCATCAATGAATGCGGGGGGGAATATCATATAGTAGAAAGAATCAACAAAGCCTAAGGCTGGTCCTTTGGAAACACTAATAAAATAGGCCAGTCTCTGGTGATATTGATCAAGAATAAAAGAAAAGGCAGAAATATTTAATCACAAACACAGCCGAATATATTTAACTACAAATACAGCAGAAAGGAAAAACATAAATGAATTCAATGAACAGTTTTATGCTGATATATTTGACGATTAGATGAAATAGACAAATTTCTAGAAAAATGTGATTTATTAAATCATGACTAAAGAAGAAATAGAAAGCTTGGATAGTCCTATCATTATTTTTAAAAATTAAAATTCCTTCCACAGCAAAACACCAGGCTCAGAATTTTACAGGTGAGTTCTTCAGACTTTCAGAGGACCTGTCACTCCAACCTAACAAAAATTCTTTTAGCACACAGAAAGAAAGAGAACGTACTCTCCAGCTCATTCTGTGAGCTCACTATAATCTTAATTTTAAAAATCAGGCAAGGTCAGTAAGAGAAAGGAAAAGTATGTTAATCTCATTCGTAAACATTGGTGCAAAATTCTTTTAAAAATTAGCAAAATGTATCCAGCAATGTTTAAAACAGATAGTGTTATATTATTCCAGGAATGCAAGGTTGGATTGACATGAGGAAATGTATGAATGTCATTGTGTAGTGAAGAATTAACTTTACCCAAAGACAGATCTGGCCTTTGTCCCAGATCCTGGGAGGTAACCTTTAAACTCATGAAATTTCCTGAGTAATAAGAGTGTCTTTGTTATGCATGGTGGGCCCCTCAGCCACGCCTGAGAGTTTACGCTAATAAAATGACTCAGGGTGGAGACTGGCCATGCCAGAAAGACCAACTAGGTGATTAGAGACTTGGGGCTTTGGGCCACTTGAATCCAGCCTGACCTGGGGATGGTGGGGAGACTGGCTGGAAATTGAAGTCAACCACGTGGACAATAATTTAATCAGCCAGACCTATATAACGAAGACTCAATGAACAATACGGACAGCAAAGCTTAGGGGAGCTTCCTGGGTTCACAACACTCGGCATATTGCCATACACTGATGCTGGGAGGGCCGTGCATCCCTGAGGACACAGAAGCTTTGTGTCTGAAACCATCCTAGTTCCATATTCTGCCTTCTGTATCTCTTCCCTTAGCTGGTTCTGTTTTGTATCCTTTTGCTATAATAAAACTATATAGAGCCTGTGATCCGCAACAAGAGAAGCCACTGCAACGAGAAGCCCACGCACCGCAATGAAGAGTAGCCCCCGCTCACCGCAACTAGAGAAAGCCCACGCACAGCAACGAAGACCCAACACAGCCAAAAATAAATACATAAATACATATAAATTTATTTTTTTAAAAAACCTGTAATAGTTAAGTATAACACTTTCCTAAGTCCTGTGAGTTGTTCTAGTGATCCTAAGAGTCCAGACCCCTGAATTTGTAGCCAGCTGGTCTGAGCGGAGGTGGCCTTGGGGACCCCTGAACTTGAGACTGGTGTCAGAAGTCTTGAGAAGACTTGGTAGTCTGGAGGACCATACCCTTCACCTTGAGTTTGGCTGGGTAGTCAAATGAATGAGAAAAAAACATTGGGTAATCTATCTCAATGGATGCAGAAAAAATATTGATAAAATTTTCTAATCATTTTGATTAAAAACAAAAAACTTTAGTAAACTAGGATTAAGATAAAACTTCCTTAGCCTGATAAAGAGAATATAAACAAACACTATAAACATCAAAATATTCAAAGTATTTTTTTTTAAATCAGGAGTGAGTCACAAATGTCACTATCACTGCTTTTTCTCCAAATTTACTGACATTCTAGAGCATGCAATAACAAGAAAAATACATTTAAGGCCTAAGGAGTAGAAAGGAAGAAACAGGACAGTTATTATTTTCAGATTATATGATTTTCTATATATAAAACCCCAAAGATAGATAAATAACTACTTTAAAATAGTAAGATAATTTAACATGATGGCTACCTGTAAGAGCTATATTAAAAAATCCGTTGCATGTCATAACATAGATTAACCCTGGAGACAAAATGCTAGGGGGAAAGAAAAGACCCAGAAGACTTATTGCAACATGATCCCATTTCTAGAGAGCTCAAAACCCAGCAAAACTAAATAATAAACAGCATACATACATTGGAGACAAATGTCTATATATTTAAAAAACAATGAGGTACACAAAAAAGTATATCCATCATAGTATTATTGGTAACAGCCTCAAACTGGAAGCAGCCTAAATATTCATCAACAAATAAATGGATAACCACGGTGACGTATATTCATATGAAAAATACTCCACAAGAAAAACAAATAACTGTGGATACTCTCAATAACATGGATGAAACTCAAAAACATTATGATGAACAATAATTTTTTTAAAAACTGGGCACAAAAGAATAAATATTGTATGATTCCATTTATATGGAATTCTCAAAAAGGTAAAACTAATTTATGGAGAGAGAAAAAAAGAATAGAGGCAGCCTCTGCCAGGGGAGAGAGGATTGGATGGAAGAGGATGCAAAGAACTTTCTAGGGAAACGGAAATATATTTTTTAAATGGGGTAGTGTTTCCATGGGTGTAAAGATTTTCCAAATCTCATCAGACTATACACTTAAAATCTGTGCATTTTTTGAATGTAAACTATACTTTAATTAAAAAAGGAATATATGGGGGAAAGTCATATCACCTAAAAAAAAAAAGAGCAAGGGCTTGATAAACACAAAATTTCAGATTGTAATTACCTAGGATGGGTATAGGGAAGTGTCATGCAGGTAGATACAAGTCATTGGTGAGACTCTAGCTCTTAGTTTGGGGGCTGGGTCCAAGTATTCATTATATTATTATACGTCAGTGAACACAATGGGTTATGTTCAATATTTTGCAAATATCAAATAATATATTTTTAAAGATATTGAAAGCGAATGATCACACTGAGACGGGAAAATTTTTTTTTTAAGATTCATGTAAAAAGTAGTACTTGAAGGAGAAAAAAGATGATTTTTGCAGACGGAGAGGGTCAGCGATAGAAACTGTAGATAGAATGCCAATTTCAGCAAACTCACAGAGGTAAGACCGAGCAGGGCTTTATTGAACTGAAGCGCTTGATTTTAATCTATTTTACATTGTTCTTGTTTCTAGTATGAAGATCTTATGTCACCAACAAGATGAAGTTTGTTGAACATCTGGAAGAGGTAAAATACTATATCTATATATATTTATATATTTATATATTTATTTATTTATTTATTTATTTATTTATTTATTTTTTTTTTGGCTGAGTCAGGTCTTCATTGCTGCACACATGCTTTCTCTATTTGCTGTGAGCGGGGGCTACTCTTTGCTGTGGTGCGCAGGCTTCTCACTGCAGTGGCTTCTCTTGTTGCGGAGCATGGGCTCTAGGCGCGCAGGCTTCAGTAGTTGTGGCGCACGGGCTTAGTTATTTTGCAGCATGTGGGATCTTCCCGGACCAGGGCTCGAACCCGTGTCCCCTGCATTGACAGGAGGATTCTTAACCACTGAGCTACAAGGGAAGTCCCCTAAAATACTATTTTTAGCATCTCTCAAGGAACCAAACATTTATACAGTGGTTGGTAATAAATGTATGCTGCACCTGACCGGATTCCACGATTGGTTACACAGAACACAAAAATTATGTTCACTTTCTTTCTCTGGTTACTATTGAATTAAATTTATATGGCAAGTTGAGGTAAATTTTTCAGTTGCTCGCACGCGCGCACGCGCACGCGCGCGCGTGTGTGTGTGTGTGTGTGTGATGAGAACGTTTACATGGTTTAGCTCAAAGAATACTACCATTTTTGATAAGCACATGGAATTATTGAACGTTTCTGTGATTTGCTACAACATATTTGAGAACCGGAGAAGTCCTGAGATCCAAAGTCATTAGGACCTGACATTGGTTGAATAATTGAAAATTTGGGTTACAGCAATCAATCCCAAAAGTAAAATATACAAACCCTAAACATTTTGTTTTGTTTTTTGAATTAGAGGTTTGTTTGTATTGGGGTTTCATGACCAAGCTTAACTCATTCATGTATGAAAGAATTACTTCCCGTTAGAAATGAATTCATATAATTCACCCCAGTAATAGATTAATAGAATTTAAAATAAGTGAAAGAGTATAAAACTGTTCCAACATGCATAAAGGCATTTGATAAAAGTCCAGTTTCTACCTTAAGGAGGAAGAGAACAGATTTGATTTGTTCTCCTTGAGATGCATTGTACTCTATCATGTGAACCTATCACACTGAGTTGATCTTTTGAAGAATATTAAGAAGCAATGACTACTGTCGTGCGTGGGTTTTAGGATATATACTTTTTCAATCTTAAGATAACCACTAAATTGTTTTCCAAACTGGACTAGTTCTACCGTCCCGAAATTAAGCATAAAGTTTATTGTAGATAATAATGCCAAGGGAATTCTGTTCTAAACATTTCTTATTGTAACTTAAAGTGTGTGAGTGAGTGTAGATTCACCCAACATTCTTGGGATGTAGGGCCAAACCAAGCTTTCTCTCTGCACATGGATCTGCTCACTGGAGTTCAGTTGCGTTTTGCGTGGACCCCTAGTGCTGTATGGTCTACGGGTCACAGTGGCCACACATCTCTGATGGGCACACACCCTCCCTGGAAACATCCCTGTGTCTGCCTTATCAGTCTTCAAGACATGCCCCCCACACTCTCCTTAATCGTGTACACCATTCCCTTTCTGAGTGGGAGCCCAGGACGGCAGCTCCAGCATCACCTGGGAGCATGCTAGAAACACAAGTGCTTAGAGGCCACATCAGACCTGCTGAATCAGGAAATTGGGGCCGGGGGCGGGGGGGGGGGGCAGCTGTGTATTTTAACACAATCTCCCCCGTGATTCTGACTCACGCCAACGTTTGAGAACCACGGTTCTCTGCTCTGAACCCTTCCTTCCTTTCAGCAGAACATCCCTCCTCAGCCTTCACTAAAAAAACAGAAGGGACTTCCCTGGTGACGCAGTGGTTAAGAATCTGCCTGCCAATGCAGGGGACACGGGTTCGAGCCCTGATCTGGGAAGATCCCACGTGCTGCGGAGCAACTAAGCCCGTGCGCTACAACTACTGAGCCTGCGCTCTAGAGCCCACGTGCCACAACTACTGAAGCCCGCGCGCCTAGAGCCCGTGCTCCGCAACAAGAGAAGCCACCACAATGAGAAGCCCGCGCACTGCAATGAAGAGGGGCCCCTGCTCGCTGCAACTAGAGAAAGCCTGCGTGCAGCCATGAAGACCGAATGTAGCCAAAAGTAAACAAAAAATTTAAAAAACCAGAAAAGTAAATGAACTTCCTGAAACCGAGTGGGGCCCTGTGGGGCTCCAGGGCTCGGAGACTTTTTTGGCTCCCATTTCTTGCAGGCAAGACTCCAGCCTCCATGACCTTCCCGGAGTTCCAAAGGGCAGATTTCAAACAGTTGCTAATCGGGAGTAGCAGCCATGAAACCACCTGAGGCGAGATTAAAGGGACCAGGGAAGCTCATCAAGATGAGGAGATGACCACCTGAGATGAGGTTAAGCAAGTGCAAGCCCTGCTCACACCCTAATCTTGTCAGAGACACCACCCTTGGACTGTTATAAAACCACTCATCAAATCCTCTGGGGTTGGGACATAGTGTTTTTCAGGGCAGGAGCCCGCTGTGTCTCCCTTTGCCTGGCAAAGTAATAAAGCTCTCCTTTTCTACGTCACCCAAAACTCTGTCTCTGAGATTTGACTTGGCACTGGTACACAGAGGCTGAGATTTTGGCATCATTCCCACTGCAGGAATCATGACCTTCCCATGTACCACACTCTCAATTCACACTCACATTGCGAGGACAGAAATGATCCTTTCTTTCATTTCCAACTTCCAATCCTTGATAGATTCCTGTTAGTCCAAAGCAGGTCCCAAGTCGCCCACGTCCGTGGACCTCCTTGCCTGCCCCCGCGTGGGAGCCAGGGTGCTGCAATAACCTCCTCCCTGCTCTCATCACTCCCACCACCAGCACCCAGACCCCAGCCTCCACCAGCACCCAGGATGCTCAAGGCGCAAATGGGATCCCACCACTCCCTGCTCAAACCCCCTTCTGATGGGTATCCCATGTGCCAGCAGTAAAAGTCGGAGCCTCTCTCTGGCTCTGAAGCCTCTCTCTGGCTCTGAAGGCCCTCCGCGCTGCCAATCCCCCTACATCCTGCACCGCTGGGGCTGGTATTCCTGCTCCCCCACCTCCAGCTACATTGACTTTCTTTCCAAAAACACACCAGGCTCATTTCCATGTCAGGGCCTTTGCACAAGCTATTCCCTCTGCCTAAAAGGTTCCCCATCAGCTCTTTGTGCGGCTGGATTCTTCTTGTCATTCAGATCACGGGGTTTTGGGTTGTTTATTTATTTATTTATTCATTCATTCATTCATTCATTGGCTGGGTCAGGTCTTAGTTGTGGCACACGGGATCTTTTGTTGCAGCGTGCGGGCTCCAGAGCACGTGGGCTCAGTAGTTGCAACATGCAGGCCCTCTAGCTGTGGTGCACGCGGGCTCAGTAGTTGCGGCGTGGGGCCTCAGTTGCCCCGCGGCATGTGGGATCTTAGTTCCCTGACCAGGGATCAAACACGCATCCCCTGCATCGGAGGGTGGATTCTTAACCACTGGACCACCAGGGAAGTCCCCAGATCACAGTTTAAATGACCCAGAGTCCTTCCCACCTGCCTAATGTCAAGTTACTAAACCTGACACAACCTAGCTATTTGTCTGTCTGCCTTTCCCCCACTAGACCCTCATGGGGCGGAGGCCCTCAGGGTCCTGTTCACCAGCAGAGCATCAAGAGCAGAGCACATAACGGGTGCTCGGTAACAGTAAATGATGAACAAATCTGAGTGGAGAGGTGGGGAAGCCGTTTCAGAATGGTTCATTGGGTAGGTTGCATTGTATGATGCTGTCTGCCAGCTGCTCACAAAGAGCTTGAGTGTAACCGGTGTGTATTTCTCTTGAAAGCATCTTAACGTCAGATCTGTGCTTCTTTTAGGTGTATCTCTGGGTTAAGATCAAGGTTTATCCATGTTACAGTTTATTGAGAATTTCTGAAATCTAGAAATCTACTGCTCTCCATAGATGCTGACCTACAGACAAGCCTGTCACATTCTTAGGATCTGCACCTAGATTAATTGCAACTCTATCATTTGCATTCTCAGAAGCCCAAGATTATATACACTTCTAAAGACCTCTATATCCTTCCTCACAGGTTCCTGCACTGTTCCCAGCTCCCTTCAACCTCCCCGTCTCTGCCCGGAGGCTTTCTTGCCTTTGTGCAGGCCTCAGGCCATTTCAGCTGCCATGGTCCTCCACCACCGGGCACGAGTTCCCCATGACTGCAAAGGAGCCTTTGAAAACATGCATCCGTCAAATCAGTTCCCCTAAGAAGAGCTCCAGCAACACTTCTGCCTGTAGGTAAAGTCCCGGAGCCACACAGCTCTGGGCAAGCTGGCACCTTTGCAATCTGGCTAGGACTCAGCACTGTGCCACCACTGGCCTCAAATCCACGGGACTCATTGCTGCTGTATTCTCCCCCCTGCCCCTGTCTGTCCCTTCCCTTGCTTTTCTGATGCCACCTGCAGTGCCCTATCCCCTCCCCTGCGAGGCCGTTGCATGCTGGACCAGCTCAGCCCTGGTGGTTAAGGCAGCCTCTGTGCAAGGAGCTGGATTCCGGATGGCAACTGTCCTGGGCCTTTATCTGCTCTTCCCATGGATTCCCCCCAAAAGGAAAACCCTGCCATGATGCTACAGGTGAGAACACAGAGGCTCACTTTGGTAACGTGCCCACCACTGGGGGATGATGGAGCCCCAGGTACACAGCCCTGACCATTGCCCTAGGCTGCTGACAACAGAGTGAGACATTGGGTAACAACTCTTGGTTGAGCCCTCCTGGCCCACCTGGAGTCTGCTTCTCAGGACCAAGGTGACATCGGCCACCTGCCTGTTGCGTACTCGGGCACCGTGTGTGCCGTGTGCAAGGCCTAGTCCTCCCTGCAGCTTGAGCAAGCGGGAGGGGACAGTCCCTGTCCTGGAGCTGACTCCCTCTGCTTTGTGCTGTTGAACCAAAGATTGGATGATGCTGGCGGGACACCGCAGATCCGTCATCCTTCACAGCAGGGCAGACATGTGGGCCTGCGTTTCAGGCAGCCCCTCCACATGGTTGATGAGGTTGAGTTTGAATATGTAAAACTTTGGTCTTTGTCACTTTTTATTTTTTTATGTTTTTAATTAAATTGCCTGGGTCACTGACCCCCTGCAGAGACGGTGAAACAGCCTTGTATTTTGTTAATGATACACCATCTGTTTGTTCACACTGTGTGATCACATGATCTTTGCTCTGCAGAACATCCTGTCTCACCGGCCTAAACCAGTTTGTGGGTGAAATGCTTGGGACGAGTGCCAGACAATCTCTTTCTTTTCTTTCTTTCTTTCTTTTTCTTTCTTTCTTCCTTTCTTTTTCTTTCTTCCTTCCTTCTTTCCTTCCTTCCCTCCCTCTCTCCTTTTTTCTTTCTTTCTTTTTTTTTTTTTTTTGCGGTACGTGGGCCTCTCACTGCTGTGGCCTCTCCTGCTGTGGAACACAGGCTCCAAACACGCAGGCTCAGTGGCCATGGCTCACGGGCCCAGCAGCTCCACGGCATGTGGGATCTTCCCGGACCGGGGCATGAACCCATGTGCCCTGCATCAGCAGGCGGACTCTCAACCACTGCACCACCAGGGAAGCCCTCTTTCTTTCTTTCTTTCTTTCTTTCTTTCTTTTTTTCTTTCTCTTTCTTTCTTTCTTTCTTTCTTTCTTTCTTTCTTTCTCTTTCTTTCTTTTTTCTTTCTTTCTCTTTCTTTCTTTCTTTCTTCCTTCTTTCCTTCCTTCCTTCCTTCCTTCTTTCCTTTCCTTATCTTTATTCTTTCTCTCTTCCTCCCTCCATCCTTCCTCCCTCCCTGCCCTCCTCTCTCTCTCTCTCTCTCTTTCTCTCACCCATTTTAAGTTTGCTCACTGACCCCAAACTTTCTGGCAGCATTGATGTTAGTGCTCATGCACCAAACCACCCGCTTCCATCGCAGTCTTTTAGCCTGACTTCTGGACGGTGCCAGCGGAGACCAGATAAGGTGGAGGCAGCTCAGACATGAAGGGGGAAGCCCACAGGGGGCATCCCGAGGCAGTACCACTTGCCTAAGGCTCAGAGGTTGCAGAGAAATCAGCTGGGACCCCCGGGGTAGTAGAGGCTGAGGCTGGAGAGCCCCTCTAACCTCACCAGCGAGTGCTGCTGACCCACCTTTACCTGCAACGTTTGTGATGACTGACTCATCGCCCACGGTAATTAGATCAAGTCCCTGAAGAGCGTTGTATCCCGGGTGCTTTAAAGAGCTTTAAATTCTATTCATTTCAGTGAAGACTGGGCCTCAAAAAGGAAAAGTAACGGAAGCACAGATTCTGACCATCTGGTGGAACTTCCATCAGAGAGACAGAGACAGGACACTCTGCATGTGTTTCACAGGTGGGGTGGGGAACCCAGCAAGGAGTGAGTCTCGGATGCTGACCTTGAAGAACCTGGTATTCCTGTGACAAGAAAAGGAAGGGTTTTTTGAATTATGGTTTTCTCAGGGTATATGCCCAGGAGTGGGATTGCTGGGTCTATGGTAGTTCTATTTTTAGGTTTTTAAGGAACCTCCATACTGTTATTCATAGTGGCTGTATCAATTTACATTCCCACCAACAGTGCGAGAGGGTTAAAAAGAGTCATGTACCACAATGTTCATTGCAGCTCTATTTACAATAGCCAGGACATGGAAGCAACCTAAGTGTCCATCGACAGATGAATGGATAAAGAAGATGTGGCACATATATACAATGGACTATTACTCAGCCATAAAAAGAAACGAAATTGAGTTATTTGTAGTGAGGTGGATAGACCTAGAGTCTGTCATACAGAGTGAACTAAGTCAGAAAGAGAAAAATAAACACCGTATGCTAACAGATATATATGGAATCTAAAAAAAAAAAAAAAGGGTCTGAAGAACCTAGCGGCAGGACAGGAATAAATATGCAGACGAAGAGAAAGGACTTGAGGACACGGGGAGGGGGAATGGTAAGCTGGGATGAAGTGAGAGAGTGGCATGGACATATATACAATACCAAATGTAAAATAAATAGCTAGTGGGAAGCAGCCGCATAGCACAGGGAGATCAGTTCGGTGCTTTGTGTCCACCTAGAGGAGTGGGATAGGGAGGGTGGGAGGGAGACGCAAGAGGGAGGGGATATGGGGATATGTGTATATGTATGGCTGATTCACTTTGTTTTAAAGCAGAAACTAACACACCATTGTAGAGCAATTATACTCCAATAAAGATGCTAAAAAAATAAGTATGGCTGTGAAATATTACTTATAAAACATTCAGAACTTTGGCAGCTCCAAAGTGTTGGAATGCCCATCCTCAGACACACAACTTTGTAGCCTAACTCTGAAAAACCATGGCTTGGTCGCTGTGTGACACTGTGTGATCAGGTGACACGCCATCCAGGTAAAGGAGTTTGTCCTGGGAGTGCACCTCTAAAGGGACCAGGGGACTGGAGCACCCGGGAGGCTGTGGGTAGGATACCCAGAGGTGGCTCACCCCACTGGCACTTTAAAGCCACACACACACACACACACACACACACACACACACACACACACACGGAGTCTCAGCAAGTATCTGCCAGCCATGGTTCCTATCGCATCCCCGCTGTCTTGGCTCCTTATGAGGAGTCCCTTGCGGCTGCCCTGCTCCCTCCCTTCTATCAGATTTCTCTTTCTGGTTGTGACTTGGGGCAGGGAGGCATGGGAGGGGGCACACACTATCTGTCTGATTTCACCACTTCCTTGCGGGGGGCGGGGGGCCTGATTACCAGGTTGAAGGTATGCATGTGCGTGTGTTTACACCAATAGATAGATTTTTTGTGTACAGAACATGGCCCACAGGGGTGAGTCAACCTCAGCTATTTCACACTTGGGGCTTAGGAAATCCGTCTCCAATCAGAGGAGAACCAATGGCCCAGAACTTCTCTTATCAACTTCTGATAGGAGTTTGCAGCCCATAAAACCCAGCTCACACACTCCCTGCAGAGAAAACATCTGCACCTGGGCTTCTTGGCCCAGAAGGTTGTTATTTAGTCGCTTGTGTGTAAAGGGCACCATTGTTCCTCCCCTTGCTTTGTCACTGAAGGTAAACAATCAGGCTCCAGGAGCCGGCAGCCCACAGGGGACCCTTGCTGGATGTGTGTTTCTCTGATAGATCTTGCAGCCCACGAGTAAAGCAGCAATGATGGTTTTCCTGGAAGAGCAAAGAGTGATGCTAATCAGTGTTTTCCTGAAATCCTGTCAACACCTCCGTGCTGACACTGTTTTGGTAAATTAACTCGTACCAGCCCTAAAACCATTCATATTATTTTTTCTGAATGTCACTAATGAAAATGACAGAAAACAGTGACGTGTGACACGCGGCGAGAAAGGGACACGGAACTCTTTTCAAACTTCGGTTAAGAATTCCCAGCCCAGGGGCTTCCCTGGTGGCGCAGTGGTTGAGAGTCCGCCTGCCAATGCAGGGGACGCGGGTTCGTTTCCCGGTCCGGGAAGATCCCACGTGCCGCGGAGCGGCTGGGCCCGTGAGCCGTGGCCGCTGAGCCTGCACGTCCGGAACCTGTGCTCCGCAACGGGAGAGGCCACAACAGCGAGAGTGAAAAGAAAAATCACGGCATTCATATGCGGGAGATAGCTGAGCAGAAACACGTAGAGTTATAAGCGTTTTTCCTCCCGGGCAGAGGCTGCAGGGACAGTCAAGGTTACAGGGCAGACAATGAAAATTTAATTAAGGCTTTGTGGATCACATACCATCTCTGTCACATTTTCTTCCTCAGTGTGTGTGTTATAACCCTTTAAAAATATAAAAACTATTCTTAGCTTACAGGCCATACAAAAACACAAACAGGCTAAGGCACACCCACAGGATGGCTATAATCAAAAAGACGGAATGACAAGGGCTGGTGCAGATGTGGAGAAATTGGAGCCCCGTACGCTGCTGGTGGGAATGTAAATGGTGCAGCTGTGGTGGAAACCAGTCTGGCAGTTCCTCAAAAAGTTAAATATAGAGTTACCATGTGACCCAGTGGTTCCACTCCAAGGTGGGCACAGAGAGAAATGAAAACATATGTCCACACAAAAACTGGCACATGAATGTTCATAGCAGCATTATTCAAAATGGACAAAAAGCAGAAACAACCCAAATGTCCATCAGCTGGTGAATGGATGAGTAATGTGTGCTATATCTGTACAATGAAATATTATTCAGCAACAAGAAGGAATGAGATTTGGATACAGGCTACAACATTGATGAACTTGGAAAACATCATGTGAATTTAAAGAAGCAGACACAGGAAATCACCTACTGGATGATCTCATTTATTCAAAATGTCCAGAACAGGCAAATCCACAGAGACAGAAAGTAGGTTAGTGGTTCCCTTGGGTCGGAGGGGTAAGGGGGGAATAGGGAATGACTGTTAATGGGGACAGGGTTTCTTTGGGGGGGGGTGATGAAAATGTTCCCAAATTAACTAGTGATGATATTTGCACAACTCTGTGACTACACTAAAAGCCACTGAAGGGGCTTCCCTGGTGGCGCAGTGGTTAAGAATCCTCCTGCCAATGCAGGGGACATGGGTTCGAGCCCTGGTCCGGGAAGATCCCACATGCCGCGGAGCAACTAAGCCCGTGTGCCACAACTACTGAGCCTGTGTGCCACAACTACTGAAGCCCACGCACCTAGAGCCCACGCTCTGCAACAGAAGCCACCGCAATGAGAAGCCCGTGCATCGCAATGAAGAGTAGACCCTGCTCACCACAACTAAAGCCTGCTCAGAGCAGTGAGGACCCAATGCAGCCAAAAATAAATAAATTTATAAAAAAAAATAAAAGACACTGAATTATATACTTTAAAAGTGTGAATTCTATGGTCTGTGAATTATCTCCCTTTCTCTCTCTTTTTAATGGTTTTGTTTTGTTTTTTCCTGACAGACTGTGGGCCATGGGTCTGTGACGTGACAGCAATAAGCAGGAAGAAAGGTGCCCAGAGATCTCCAGTCTTGGAGGCCATGGGCAGGGGTCTGGGCTCGGTCCTCCAGGAAATGGGGAGAAGCCATCCAAGGCATCGGCGTGGAAGGAATGTGGTCAAAGATGTTTAGGAAAGGCTGGAGGCAGGAAGACCACCTGGCAGCTGTCATAATATGGCAAAAGCGCTGAGGAGAGAGTGGGCTTGGGCATTAGGGGAGAGAGAGACATGGGAAGGCCCTAGATGTGTTCAGATGGAAGAATCAGTAGGCTAGAGACTCGTTAGTCACAAGTGTAGGTAAAGAGACCAGGCAGAGACGCCCGTGGTTTCTAGATTAGAAATCAGATCCTGCGCTGATGCCCGCGTCCTGGGACTCAGGAGGAGGACCAGGCTCACCGGTGGGACAGCAGGACCCTGAAAGCACATCTCCTCCCAGCCTGGCTCCCAGGACAGCCGGGTGGAGCGTGTGGGTACCAGGCGGTGGTAAGTTTGTGTCTACAGCCTAGAAGGACGAGAGACAGGCTAAAGATACAGATTTGATAGCAGTCCGTGTGGAGGTCAGGTATCTCGAGAAGAGAGCACATGGCAGCAGGATTTCAGAGGGCTAAACATGGGAGCTTTGGAAGCATCCACGTGTAAGGGGCAAGGAAAGGGAAGGAAGAAGTCCGGGCAGGAGAAAATGGAAATGGCCAGGGCACCAGGAGAGGGCAGAGAGATTCATAAAGGAGGGCTTTGAATATTATGGGGCAGCTGTGGACGGTAGGGGCCCCACTGAGCTTTAGGAGAGGCACTTACACATCCCTGTGGGGATAAAGCCAGCCTGCAGGGGACTGAGAAAGGAGCCCGGGGGTGGGGGAAGAGGGGCGCAGGAACAGG
>NW_006780198.1:2542669-2552826 GCF_000442215.2 Lipotes vexillifer | reverse complement strand
GGGGTGGGGGGAGTGCGGCTGGTTAGAGGGGAATGTGCTGTGTCCTGCTCCTAGGCAGAGGAGGAAACACCCCTGAAGGTGTTTTTCAAAATAGAAAGACTCAAAGATGAGAGGGAAGGAGGGCAGGTGGGTCTGGCTGTTCTGAAGCTCCTGCCCCTTGTCCTGCCTGCCAAGAGAAAACAGAGAAAATGGGGAACCGGGCCCCCCAGAAGAGGGAGGGGACAGAGTGGAGCTTCACCTCACATGGGAGTCCAGAGTTAGAAGGTCAGAAGTATAGTATTACACACTATATTTGTCTCGAGTGTGAATTTTAACCGAATCACAAACTTGAATGTGCAAAAAAAAGTCCCATTGATTGTTAGTTTAACGTGTCAGCTTGGCCAGGATGTCGTGCCCAGGTGTCTAATCAAACACCAGTTGGGATACTGCCCTGAAAGTATTTTTGTAGACACGGTCAACCTCTGCGATCGTTGGCTCCAAGGAAAGGAAAGGACTCCTGCTGACGGAGGTAGGGCTCACCCAGTGAGTCGGAGCCTTAGGAGCAAACACTGAGGTTTCCTGGAGAAGAAAGGATTCTGCCTCGAGATTGCGCCGTCCATCTGGTCCACCTGGGACGCACCCCACCCCACCCTATTCTTCCTTCCTCATCCTAGGTGGGACCTGGATTCAGGGGAGGTTTACACAGCATGTGGGAGTCACAGACAGAGATGGGCACAGCTGGTCCCTGGTGCTCTGTCCTGACCCCTCCTGAGACGGACCTGTCCCACCAGGTCTTGGGCATTCCCTCCATCCCCGTGGCCCTGTGATGATACCTAAGGGTCCATCGGGGCCTCTCGTTGTCAGATCTTATGCTCTTTGTTCTCAGTGACCAAATTTGAGGGTTCCTCTTGTCCACCTGTCCTCGAAGTCACTTCTGTGTCCCTCTCTGGCTGTGCAGACCTCCCATCTGTTCCTCCCCAATCACACTGGGCGTACAGGTCTCTGTAACGCTGCCCTGGAGCCCGTCTGCACAGATAACTTCCGTGGCCGTTGCTCCAGAAGCTTCTCTGCAAAGCTTCCACTCTCTAGGGCCAGGAGGATACAGGGTCAGGGGTAAGTGTTTTTAGGGTTGAAAATACCACACTCTGTGTATATAGCTCAGGTAATGATGCAAGCATTGTTAGAAAATTCAAAGGTCCCGGGATGTGGCCAATGCAGGCTCAGAAACTCTTTCTACGGAATTCCCTGGCGGTCTAGTGGTTAGGACTCTGAGCTCTCACTGCCGGGGGTCGGCATACGAAGATCCCGCAAGCCATGTGCCATGGCCTAAAATAAATTAATAAAATTTAAAACTATAAAATAAAATTCTAAAAAAAGACCCTCTTTTTTCAGATTGATTTGCGTTAATATGACATATGGAAAATAAATTACAAATTAATAAACCAGAATAAATATAAATTTCTTATAAATAATAAATATAATATAGTTATATTAAATATATATATATATATAAACCAGAATATAATTGCCAAGAGAACTGTTTTTATTCACACCACCTTTGACATCAAATGTGTGGGTTTTTTCTCACACCAACACCAACAGCGTGTCCAAGAACTCAATTCAGTTCTGACATTACCTGTCAGACACACAGTTAAGGGCTCAGTCCCACGTGACTGTCCTCACTTTGGTTGCCAGTCTCATAGCCCCAGGTCACTCGTCCTTCTGATGGACGAACAGATAAACCAGGGGTTCCCACCTGATTTATCCAAACCTCTTCAGGTGTGATAATTTGCTAGAATAGCTCAAAGAACTGAGGAAAGAGCTTTCCTTCCTGTTACTGTTTTATTATAAAAGATACAGCTCAGGAACAGCCAAATGGAAGAGACATACAGGGCAAGGTATATTGGAAAGGTGGGAGCTTCGTGCCCTTTCCGGGCTTGTCACCACTCCCAGAACCTGGACGTGTTCACCCACCCCGAGCCTTCCAAACCCTGACTTTGAGGGGTTTTGTGGCGGTTTCATTACAGAGGCATATGACTTATGAAATCTTTGGCCATTGATGACTGACTCGATCTCCAGTCCGTCTTCCCTTTCTAGAAATTGGGGTGTGTGTGTGTGTGTGTGTGTGTGTGTGTGTGTGTGTCTGCGTGTGTGTGTGTGTGTGTGTGTGTGTGTGTTTAACCCTCTAATTATGCCTTGAGCTTTCTGGAAACCAGCCCCCTTCCTGAAGCTATCTGGGGGCCCCCAGCCAAGAGTCATCTCATTAGCATTCAAAAGAGTCATCATTCCAGAGATGCCAAGGGTTTGAGAAGCTGTACACCAAGTACTGCAGACAGAGGCCTGTTCCCCACTGCACCACACCGAGTATACTGAATATTTGCGTCAACCAGTCTGCACCTCCCTTCCTAACTGTGAAACCTAACCCAGTCATCCAAGCAGATACTGCTCAGTTCATATAAGAAAAGCCTGAGACTCACGGAGGGGCATCATTGACCTGGAAGTAGCAGAGGGAACCTCCCTCCACCAGAGATGAACCCAACCTCCAGATAAGAGTCCTCCATCATTAGACACCCAGAGCTTCTTTACAACGTAGTTGACTGTGTTTAAAACAAAATAAACCTACGTCAGCTGTAGAGGCTGGAGGCCCAGGCATAAAGGATGAGGGCCAGTCAGGCCAGCCCAGGGGAACAGGAGAGGCAGCTGCTCTGAAGGCTGCGGGTTTGGTGGCAGGGTGACTGGGAAGAGAAGCGTGGAGAGGCTCTCCGGCCCTCGGAGGATTAGCCCGCATTGCAGCGCTGCGCTCCAGAGACCTCCTCCCTCCTTCCCTTCTCCTCTACCAACCACACCCTCAGAGAAGCGGAGGCTGAAACCAGTTGCTTCCGTCGGGACTCGGGGACCATGGCCATTGCCTTCCTCTCCCGGTCCTTCAAAGTCTTCCAGGAACCAAAGGCCTGGCTGGGCCAACAGAACAGATGCAGAGCAGAACACAAAAGAAGCAACTCGTGAGTTAACTACGTGTAAATCTCGCCACAAAAACCACATTGCTTTTAAAAAATGTTAAACCACCTGAACACAGTAAATGTCATTGGGGAATGCCAGGGTGGGCTCTTTTAAAAGATGGAATGAGGGACTTCCCTGGTGGCAGAGTGGTTAAGAATCCACCTGCCAATGCAGGGCACACGGGTTCAGTCTCTGGTCCGGGAAGATCCCACATGCCACGGAGCAGCTAAGCCTGCATGCCACACTACTGAGCCCGCGCACCGCAACTACTGAGCCCGCGCGCCTAGAGCCCCGTGCTCCGCAACAAGAGAAGCCACCATGGTGAGAAGCCTGCGCACCTCAACAAAGAGTAGCCCCTGCTCGCCCTAAAGAGAAAGGCTGCGCGCAGCAACAAAGACCCAAAACAGCCAAAAATAAATAAATAAATAAATTTATTAAAAAAAAATAAAAGATGGAATGAGGACCCATTGATCCTTATCAGTGCCTAGGATGCAAATGTCTCTAAACCTTGCCTTCCTAGGACAAGGGTCAGACAGATGAGCTGCTTATTCCCTTTCTAATAATCAAGGATTATGTCATTTTACTGCTTTTCCTCTTCTTACTCCATTTTCCTCTTTTTTTTTTACTATTATTTCAAAAATATTTCTATTTTTCAATAAATCTGTAATTAAAAAAAAATGTCTGACCTTGCACATAGCCTACATCTTTCCTTTCAAGAAAACATATCCAAGATGCTGTCCTAAGAAATGTCTTCCTTCCGCATCTAAAGAAATGGGAGGATCTCAAAGGACAAAAGCATAATCACATCGATCTTTGTTTTCTAGATGAAAAATGCAGTCTACATTTCTCATTTCTGACCACGGAGTCATTTCACATGTACTGTGGGTTTAGTCTTCACAAAATGACATTTGTATGTACGTATGGCGTGCTTTTACCCTGGGCTGTCCGTCCTAAGATAGAGCCAGCTGCACCGATAACAATTCCTGCAGAGTCCACGGGGGTCGGCGGGCAGAGAAACGCTTCTCATCCATCAACCCTGGCAGCTCAGCCCGCCAGAGGCCAGTGATGCTCCTGAACAAGTTCTTTGTTCTTAAGGGATGAAAAAAGTCCAGGCTTCATTTACCCCAGAGCTACCATCCGCATCTGAGTCTGCCATCTTTGTATACAATAGCAGGAAACTTAGTGATGGAGAATTAACACTCTTTATCCGGCTTGAGTCATTAGCCTTAAGATTCACTTAAAAAGCTTCATCTTTACCACCCCTTAGTTACCAAAAAAAAAAAAAAAAAAAGTTTCAAACTACCATCACACCAGAAGTGCCTCGGGTGGGGTTTCTCCTCAACCAGTCAAAATAAATACACTCCCCAGGACCGTCAGCCATCTATGACTAAGACCAAAATCACAGCAGCTGGGGTTCTGCTGATGGAGCTGTGGCCTTCCCCATCCACACTCATGGCACTTAGGCCAGCAGGATGTGTGACAAGATTTTCCTTTCATGCTGAATGATAGAAAGCTGCTTTTTTGGCTTGGGGCGGAAAGGTGTTCAGAGGGTCAGCAGGTCAGAGTTTCCTAGCCCTGTTCATGACTGATCTGTAAGCTGGCGCCCATCTCTCCACTCCTAGGTCAGCGGCCGTTGCATGAAATGGGGCTTTCTGTGTGGCTGCTCAGAGCCCTGCAGCCCAAACAGTTCCCGTCTTCGAGAGGGCGGTTGGCTGGAGTACGACAGCGCGGGTCACGCTGGTGGCAATCAGGCAGGCTGCTTGAAGGCAGTCACATGCCCTCCTCCTTCTGGGTGGTGTCCCCACCCACATGAGGATGAATGCCCTAGAATTTGGCCTGACCCAGGGCAGTAATTTTCTGTGAGTGGAAGTGTCAGGTGTATCACTTAACTGATATCAACCTGGGTCCTGGAACCAGCTCTGCTGGTAACTAGCCACATGCCAACGAGCAAACCACTTACAACTGTCTGGGTCCCTTCATCTGTAAATGAGGGGAGGGGGTCCCTGATGGGTAAAGTCCCTTTTATTCTAACATCTATGGTATCATGATTTCCTTTGCCAAAGCAAGGAAAGGAACAAGAGGATTATGTCCTAAAACCCTAAACCTCTCATAACAAGAACACTGCTTGTGTGTTGATTTTAAAAGTAGCCCTTTAAAAAACTTGAGCAGATAAGGAAATGTATAAGCATACAAAAGACATCTGGCCCAGTCTTGACACAACTTAGAAGCTGAGGGCAAATCAATATTCATAAAATTGGATCATGGTAAGCACTCATGCAGAAGAGAGATGTTTTCATCCCCTACCCCACTCTGTCCCACAGATCTGCCTTTATTAACTACAACGTGACATCAGACACTTCGGGATTTTTTTAAAATAAGAGGGTTGATACGAAATGTCTAGTGAAAATCCAATCAAGGTCATCCCCCATTATGTTGTCTGTCCCTTAGGAATAAAAATTGTGGGGCAAATTCATCCCCGAATCCGTCTGTCTCACCTGACAAACTGGTCTATTTCCTCTCTGCAGACAATAGACTGTGTAATCCATCCCTTGCTTGTTAGAGAATTCAGAATAAAAGTCGGCATTCAACTGAGTACTTTTTCTTATCTTGAGTTCTCCATTGTAATTGTACCTGCCACTTGACTCTTATTTTAATGGTTTTTGGTTTCACAGAGGTACTGATTCTTTTTTAATGAGTTCATTCATTCGTTTGAGCAGTTTTTTCAGTTTACAGAAAAACTGAACAGAAAGTACAGAGAATTCCCATATATCCCCTTCCCCTCCTTGTATACAGTTTCCCCTATTATTAGCATCTTGCATTAGTGGTACACTTACTACAGTTGATGAGAAGGTATTGATACATTGTTATTAGCTAAAGCCTAGAGTTTACACTTGGGTTCACTCTCTGTGTTGTGTTCTAAGGGTTTTGATAAACACATAATATCGTGTATCCACCATTGCAGTATCACGCTGAATAGTTTCACTGCCCTAAGTCTGGCTGCACATCTATTAATCCCTCCCTTCCCTATAACCCCTGGCAACCCTGACCTTTCTGCTGTTTCCGTAGTTTTGCCTGTTCCAGAAAGTCATATAGTTGGAATCATACAGGATATATGTAGCCTTTTCAGACTGGTTTCTTTCACTTAGTAATACATGTTTGAGGCTTCATCATGTCCTTTTGTGGCAAGAGAGCTCATTTCTTTCCTTTTTTTTTTTTATAAATGTATGTATGTATTTATTTGTTTATTTTGGGCTGCATTGGGTCTTTGTTGCTGTGCGCGAGCTTTCTCTAGTTGCAGTGAGCGGGGGCTACTCTTTGTTGCGGTTCGCGGGCTTCTTATTGCGGTGGCTTCTCTTGCTGCGGGGCACAGGCTCTAGGCGGTGGTCTTCAGTAGTTGTGGCGTGCGGGGGCTTCAGTAGTTGCAGCACACGGGCTCAGTAGTTGTGGCTCTCGGGCTCTAGAGCACAGGCTCAGTAGTTGTGGCGCACGGGCTTAGCTGCTCCGCAGCATGTGTGATCTTCCTGGACCAGGGCTCGAACCCGTGTCCCCTGCATTGGCAGATGGATTCTTAACCACTGTGCCACCAGGGAAATCCCAGCTCATTTCTTTTCATCACTGAATAATATTCCATTGTATGGATGTGCCACAATTTGTTTACCCATTCGCCTACCAAAGAACATCTTGATTGCTTCTAATTTTTGGCACTTATGACCCAAGCTACAATTTCTACTGATTTTCATTATTATTATTATTTCTACTGATTACTATTATTTTACTGTAAGCTGCCTCCAAGCCCTTTTGGAAGTAGATGGGAATACAAGTTAGGATTGAAATATGCTTAACAGATGGTTCACACTACAGAACATCACTTTTTAAAACCCTGCCGAAGAATATGACTATAATGGCATAGTAAAAGGGAACTTCTTTGTCATGATGGGATTTTCTGAATGTTGATTGTTATCGTAGTTATATGAATCTATACATTTGAAAAAATGCATAGAACTGCATACATACATACACACACATACCACAAATCTATGTCTATAAAAATAGGTGAAATCTGAATAAACCTGTAGTGTCCTTAACTGCATGGTACCAATGTCAGTTTTGTGGTTTTGATATTGTATTACAATCATGTAAGACACTGTCATTGTGGGAAGCTGGAGGGGAGAAGGGTACACAGACCTCTGTATTGTTCTTGCAGTTTCTTGTGTGTCTATAATTATTTCAAAATAAAAATTTAAAAATTAATAAATAAAATAAAATAATAAAACCCTGCCAAGTAGAATCAGGTTTACCACGGATCTAGCTAACAGAACTGACATGTGGGATGACTCTATTACCTATAGCTCTGGGAGCCCAGTGCACTCCCCGCACTTTCTAAATATGACGTGGACCAAGCATTGCTGCGCTAAGTAAAGAACTCGGCAGGGGTTTACCTCAACATGTACAAAAGTTACAGACAGCAAATTTTCCTGCTTCCTAGCTGGAATCAAATTGACGTTCATCAAGACTCACAGACGGGCTTCCCTGGCGGCGCAGCGGTTGAGAGTCCGCCTGCCGATGCAGGGGACGCGGGTTCGTGCCCCGGTCTGGGAGGATCCCACATGCCGCGGAGCGGCTGGGCCCGTGAGCCGTGGCCGCTGAGCCTGCGCGTCCGGAGCCTGTGCTCCGCAACGGGAGAGACCACAACAGTGAGAGGCCCGCGTACCGCAAAAAAAAAAAAAAAAAAAAAAAAAAAAGACTCACAGACGTAGAGAACAGATTGTGGGTGCTCTCGTGGAGGGATGGATTGAGAGTGTGAGATTAGCAGATGCAAAGTATTATATATAAAATGGATAAACAACAAGGTCCTACTGTATAGCACAGGGAACTATGTTCAGTATCCTATAATAAACTCTAATGGAAAAGAAGATGAAAAAGAATGTGTGTTTATGTATAACTGAATCACGTTGCTGTACAGCAGAAATGAACACAACATTGAAAATCAACCATAGTTCAATAAAATAAAACTTTTACAAAATTGCTTTTTATCAGACATAAGCAGACACTTTCTGCTATCGACGATACTCCGGAATTCTCAATAAGTAGCTAATTGTTTTTATTCCTAACGAGACGTTCTAATTGTGCACTTAGAGTGTGCACAGCTTGGTTATATGCCAGAGATAAAAAGGGGGCAGAAGTTCTTCATGGGGCATAAATTGGGTTACACTTGCTTTCTGCGAGATATGGGCAGGAGTTGAGAACCGAATAAAGACCCAAGCTGTTTTTTAATTTTTATTAAGGTGCAACATGGGTGTCTGATTCCTTTGGGTATTTCTTGACTTGTTTTGTCTAGTGTTAAAAGGCTTATTACAAAACTGAAACAAAACAAAAGAGCGATCTCTTGCCCCACTCAATTTCACTGGATACTTCTAACTCTTGCAGGTCTTTTTTTTCTCCTTTCTTCTTTTGTTCTCTTCTCTTGTGATTTGATGACTCTCTTTAATGTTATGTTTGGATTCCTTTGTCTTTTGTGTGTGTGTAGATTTGTGGTTTGCGGTTACCATGAGGTTTTAGATAGCAGTCTCTGTAGACACGTAATTGTTTTCAATTGCTGATCTCTTAATTTCAAAGCATTTTCAAAAATCCTGCATTTGTACCCTCCTCCCCTCACGATTACTATTTTTGATATCATATCTACATCTAAGTGTTTTGTGTGGATACTGCCATCTCTTAGCAGATTCTTCTGAGAGTTGCTTCCGTATTTTTGAGTACAGGTATAGTACAACTCTGTCTGTCTTAATTAATCTGTTATAGATACCATCTACTATACTTGAATAAAATAAAACTTTTACAAAATTGCTTTTTATCAGACATAAGCAGACGGTATAGCACTTTCTGCTATTGACGACATTCTGGAATTCTCAATAAGTAGCTAATTGTTTTTATTCCTAACGATATGTTCTAATTGTGCACTTAGAGTGCGCACAGCTTGGTTATATGCCAGAGATAAAAAGAGGGCAGAAGTTCTTCATGGGGCATAAATTGGGTTACACTTGCTTTCTTCTACTGTCTTCCCATCATGGTAGCTGAGAATTTAGTGCTCTTGGCATCCAAATAGAGTTACTGTATTACTTTTGGTTAGATCAGTATTCAAAATCTATACTCTTAGGACCATGTGAAATATTGTTCACGGCTGAGTCAAGTAATAAACTATGATTACAGTTCCTTTCTTTTGCAACGTTTTGTTTGTCTCAAAGTTAATAGTTGCCTTATATTTGGATTTCCTTCACTTTATTTGTGTCCGTGCTGTCTCCCTGCAGCCCTTAACATCCCCTCATTCCATCTGATAAGCAGTTGATTCCATTCTTGTTTCCTGGAGACTCCCTCCTGGGCCCCGCTCCCTGGTTCTGGCTAAACTCGGTTCCCGTGGCAGGTGCCATAAATTTGCCCTTGGATTTCCCCTCACCATCACCCTGGAAATTCCCTCTGCTCCTTGAAGCCCTCCTTCCTGGGATTTCCTCTTCCTTGCTCTTGGCTGTTCGGGTCATTCCCTCCCCCTGATGGACCACATTGTCCAACGGCTTCCTGAGAAAGTATACAGAGCTAACTGAGGGGCAGGTGCTGGAGTTAGAGAGATGGGGATCCAAACAGCAGCTTTCTCACTGCTGAGGCTGTTTGGAGGAGGTGGCTCCTTGTCTGCCGGCCAAGGGCACATCCTCCCTCAGCATCCTAGAATTAAGTGTACCCACTCAGCTGTGCCGGAAAGTGGCAACCTCCCCAGATGGGCGAGAGTGATGGGACACCTGCTCTCTGCAGGCCGGCAGAACCCAAAGAGTGGAGGGGGAAGGGCGCAGGGTGGAGTCCAGGTCCTTCTCCCTAGCGTCCCCAGCCATGTAAGTCACAGCCCCGGAGAGGAGGCGTGAGTGGAGGGGCATGGGCTGGCCTGAGCGTCAGCATTTTTAGAGCCCCTTAGGTGATTGGATGCAGCCATGGCAAGAACCTCTGGCTTAAGCAGAAGTGAGCAGGTGCAGAAAAGAAAAAAAAAAAAGGGAGGTACTTCCCTGGTGGCCCAGTGGTTAATACTCCGCTGGGCTTCCACTGCAGCGGGCACGGGTTCGATCACTAGTCAGGGAAATAAGATCCCGTGAGCCCTGTGGTGCGGCAAAAAAAAAAAAAAAAAAAAAAAAAAGGGA
>NW_006780198.1:2497750-2542614 GCF_000442215.2 Lipotes vexillifer | reverse complement strand
GGGGGGGAAAAAAAAAAAAAAAAAAAAAAAAAAGGCAGTGAGCAGGTGGTTTCTAAGGGCTCCTGTCTTCAGTCCCTTCCTCGGCCAGGCTCCCCTCTACTCCACAGGCTTGGGGCCCCACACCTCCATTTGTCCCCACTCCACCACTAGTGATGGTTCAGTTGTGTGATTCTCTCCTGTTTCATCTAGGACTGAGCGTATGTCTCAGTTTCTTCTTCTCATTTTGAGAGAGATTTCCACGCGTGGATGGAGGGGAAGAAAGGTATTCTCTGCCGTCTCAAAAACAGACTATGGAGCCAAACTGAATGATTTCTTTTACCAAGCACTTTTCTGACACTTTTTAGAAATGACCCGGAGAGATAACAAATGGGTCTATTTCTCTGAAAATATTTCTTGTTTTCAAAAGGGAGTTACAGACAAAGGGTCATGAATGTCCAGAGCCAAGAACGGACGGCCTTCAGCTCACACACACGTGAGGAGGGCAAGTGGGACCCGGACATGCACACGTCGGCCTCATGGAGCCTCTATAAATTACATGATATAGTTCAGTTTATTATGGCAACTTCCCCCAATAGCCCCTTTACTCAGCACCACACGGCAGATCCATTCATCTCCACGTGAGCAGGGAGTCCAGATTCTGGACTTCACCGGCAGCTACACGATCTTGGCCAAGGCATTAACCTCTCTGAGACTCGCTTTTAGCATCTCTGAAATAGATATACTGTTATGTGCACTCCATGCCTCAAAGAGCTAATATGAGGCACCGACGCAGTCACGTGTGGTGAGCTGGAAGGCGTTAATCAGATGTGTTACCATTACAGTCCACTGAATCCTTTTTCCTCCGAGGCAAGCAGGCAGAGCAAATGCCTCTGCATGGCCTAAATAAATAAATTAAAAGTTTCAATCTACTTTCACAATCAAATACAATTATCAGCAGAAGGGAAAAAACACACGTAAGTCCAAACATGAAATACCCTATATTTTTAAACAAGTGGTGCAGCTAAATTCTTATACAATATCCTGGGAAGGAAGAATTTAGAGAAGCATGCACTAGATTTAAATGTGAAATGAACTGGGGGCAAACTACACTGTAGCAGTCTGCTCAGGCTGCCATGACAAAATACCACAGACAGCAACAGAAATTTATTTTCTCACAGTTCTGGAAGCTGAAGGTCCAAGATCAAGGTCCAACATGGTCAGAGAGCTCTCTTCCTGTCCTGCAGATGGCCGCCTTCTGGCTGTGTGCTCACATGATGGAGAGAGAGCTATGGTGTCTCTTCCTTTTCTTACAAGGACACCAGTCCTGTTGGATTAGGGCCCCACCCTTATGACCTCATTTAACCTGATTTCCTTAAAGGCCCTGTCTCCAAATACAGTCTTATCGGAGTTTAGAGCTTCAACACATGAATTCAGGGGGACACAATTCAGTTCCTCCTCTCACATGTGGGTTCTGTCTGCCTGAATGAGCAATGATAGACAAGGTGAATTTCTGGGACTGCAGCAAGAGTCTAGTCTAGACCAGAAGTAGAAATAAACTGGAATTCACAGAATTAAAACTATGGATTGAGGCCAAGCTGGTCTCCTGGGCTTGGTAGAGCTTTCCAGACTCTGGGGTATCAATATGAACTGTCTCCTGAAAGCCCCAATATCTGCTCTCTGCGCGTTAACGCTTTTGGATATCGTCTGAACCCTTGTAAGCATTCAACCACTATCCTGAAGCATAGCTGTCTTCACGCCAATGATTCTGGAAGCATTTTCTTTTGATAACTCATTGGAGAAGGGCAATGGAAATATTACATTTCTGAATCTGAAACCACAAGAAGATTTAAGTCTCTGCATGTTGGCGGTGAGGTCAGAGGATCTGCCACCACGGAATTCAAAGTTCTTTGTGGTTTGACATAATAGCTACCTATTAAGTTTGCCTTCTACTTGACCTGTGCAACTGCCATTTAGAAAAGGGAAAGCTATCATCCATCATGTGTCTTTATAAAGAACTTCTTTAAACTTTATCTTATGAAACTGCTTTCATAATTATTTAGCTTAGCTCAGCTTCCAGAATGCTGTACAAGATGTACAAAGAGAGAAAAATTGCAGTGCTCTAGGATCAGGCACCTTCCAAACTAACAAGAATAAAAGGCATTTGTAATTTTTTTTTCTTGAAAAAGGACATAAATCATCATGAAATAAGCCCAAATTCAAGCCTACTTAAAAAAACAACAACAAAACTTCCAGATTATGTCCTGGTGTTAGTTGGGTGATTCATTCAGCAGGCATCATTCAATGCCCTTATGTTCACACCACTCTACAGTGATAACTAATGCTCAGAATGCTGATTCCAAGGCCCAGCAAAATCCTGAATCATGATTCATGATGAACAAATTTGCACCAGAAGACAGAAAAGAGCACCAAAATATCTGGTTTCTTGGATAATTTGCTGACTTTAAGTCATATAAAAACCATAGCTTTATGCATATTTTTTAAAGTTCATCATTATGAAGTATACTGTCAAAGTAGGAGGATAGGAAATATTTTGTTTAACAGTTTGTTCACTTGATTGATAATTTTAAAATTTGGACACAATATGTGGGTCTCGTTTGTACTTGCCCAGTCTCCATAAAGGTTAGGGCAAGCCAACTCCCCCACAACACTCCATTCCAGACTCCTTTTATCTTTGTGCTCTACCACCCTTAGCATGTAACCTTTGGCTTCATTTTTTTTAAAATTTTTTTTTAGATGTTGGGGGTAGGAGTTTATTAATTAATTAATTTATTTTTGCTGTGTTGGGTCTTCGTTTCTGTGCAAGGGCTTTCTCTAGCTGCGGCAAGCAGGGGCCACTCTTCACTGTGGTGCGCGGGCCTCTCACTATCGCGGCCTCTCTTGTTACGGAGCACAGGCTCCAGACACGCAGGCTCAGTAGTTGTGGCTCACGGGCCTAGTTGCTCCGCAGCATGTGGGATCCTCCCAGACCAGGGCTCGAACCCATGTCCCCTGCACTAGCAGGTGGATTCTCAACCTCTGCACCACCAGGGAAGCCCTGGCTTCATTTTTTTTTTACCTCATGGTCTCAAGATGGCTGCTTCAGCTCCAGCTTCATGGCCACATTCCAAGCAGGAAGGTGAAGACAAAGAGAAAGAGGATAAGGTGATGCTATATCACAAAAGCAAAATATTTCCAGAAATCCCTGGCAGACTACCTACACAAATCAGAACCACATCACCTGGCCACCCTTAGTTGAAAAGAACTCAGTAAAGGTAGTTATTTTAACTGGGTACAGTGCCACCCTAAACAAAATTGGGCTTCTGATAATTAGGGAAAAGGAGACAATGGTTATTAAGCAGGCAAGTAGCAGTGTCTGCCACACACAAGGGCCAAGAAGAGTGACTCCTAGGGGCGCCTGGTCCCAGGATTCATGGTTCACATGAAGCCTGCTAATCACACCTGGTTGACTGTCCACATCAGATGCTACAGGAAGGTCAAAGTTCTGACGGACTTAAACATGGAACCTGGGGTAGGGCTGAGACCACAGAAAAGGGGCCTTCAGGGAGCCCAGCTTGGAGCTGCTACAGAAAGAAGAGGCACATGGACCAAGGCACAAGGTTCCCAAAATTGTTCTAGAAGGCAACCCAGCAACTCATCTCAAAAGCTTTGAGGGGCTTCCCTGGTGGTCCAGTGGTAAAGAATCTGCCTTAAACTGCAGGGGACGTGGGTTCGATCCCTGGTCAGGGAATTAAGATCTCACATGCCATGGGGCAACTAAGCCCATGCGCCACAACTACTGAGCTCTCGTGCCTCAGTTAGTGAGAGAAAGCCCACGTGCCACAACTAGAGAGAAGCCTGCTCGCTGCAACAAAAGATCCCGCACGCCTCAACGAACATCCTGCGTGCCGCAGCTAAGACCCTACGCAGCCAAAAATAAATAAATAAATCTTTAAAAAAAAAAAAACCTTTGAGAAAATGGGAACTTCCACTTCTGAAGAGGCTGCCCGTTCATTAGGCTACCCAGGTCCCCAGAGCTATTCTGAGACCAGGGGACTCAGCTTCTCCCTTTCTGGGGGCTTCCCTATGACCACCCCACCTGTTCTTTTGTGCCTCCGTCAGCCAGAGTTGGTTTGAGTGGCAGCCCCAGATCTTCTACATCAAGAGCCTGAGGGGCAGGGACTTCCCTGGTGGCACAGTGGTTAAGAACCCGCCTGCCAATGCAGAGGACACAGGTTTGAGCCCTGGTCCTGGAAGATCCCACATGCCGTGGAGCAACTAAGCCCATGAGCCACAACTATGGAAGCCCATGCTCTTAGAGCCTGTGCTCTGCAACAAGAGAAGCCACTGCAATGAGAAGCCCGTGCTCACCACAATTAGAGAAAGCCCGCACACAGCAACAAAGACCCAACGCAGCCAAAAATAATTAATTAAATAAATAGTTAATTAATTTTTTTTAAGAAAGAGCCTGAGGGGCAGCATTCCAGTGGTGAGTGAGGTGAAGAGACACAGCAAATGCTGCCAGGCAGGATTTGCACAGCAAGGTGCTGGCATTTGCAGATTACTTTTTAATTAGGTTGCTCAGAGGGTAGTGGGGGGATTAATGGTAAATTTCTACTGCAACCCCCAAATCCCAACTTATAGAAAAATATTTATTTCAACTTTATCACTTTTAAGGAAAGACATATACTCTTTAATTTACTATAAATGAATTACATGGGGAAAAGTATGATTTATCAACAAATTTTTAAGTAATATATATATATATATTTTTTTTTTTTTTTTTCTTTTTTGCGGTACGCGGGCCTCTCACTGTTGTGGCCTCTCCCGTTGCGGAGCACAGGCTCCGGACACGCAGGCTCAGCGGCCATGGCTCACGGGCCCAGCCGCTCCGCGGCATGTGGGATCCTCCCAGACCGGGGCGCGAACCCGTGTTAAAGGTTAAAAGAAGTTTAGTCATTGTTCTACTTTAAAAAGATAGAAGTATACACTTTTCTGTCTTTAAGGATATAAACCTTTGGGTCCACCATGACAAACTTCATTTCCTCCCAAATCTCTTGCTCACATCTCAGATCCCCAAGCTGAGGGACCATCTTTTCAGCCAACTGACTGTTCCTTCGTCTAATTCTGGTCAGATGTCCTGTAATTTCTGTGACCAGAGAGAACCATTCAGCCGTGCTGTCCCTTGGCCAAGATGAACTAAGCCTGCTGTCCCCAGAGAGCTGGTAAGACAGCAGCTGTAGAAACATACAGTTCTGTGTTTCAAAATGCAAATGACCACATTTCCCTGACCCCGGGTGTCCTTGGAAACATTCCCCACCAATGATGATAAATCCTGCTCTTGGAATGCGGTAAATTGAGAAATTCAACACAAATACCCTAATCTGACAGTTTTCCTTCTGGCCTTTCATGGTGTTGTTTATGGAGCTAGATTTTAGAAAATGCATTCCTTTAGGTTCGAGGTTTTAGGGCTTTGTCCTTTTTTTCTTAAGCCCAGAAACTAAATTTTTTCATAATAGGAAGCTGGTTGTGGTCCTTTTGCTTTATGGGAAGGGAAAGGGGGCTGTTCTGGGCTTCAGTGCCCTGCAACCATCCTCCCATCCTGATGGCACCTGAATTTCCTTTTATGTAATTGCCTCTTCCCCTTTAGGGCAATCTGATGGTACTGGAAACCCCAGCATGTGCATCCCCCTGAGGATGTGGAAAGGACCTGTTTCCAGCTCTTCAGAACCGGAAATGGAACCGCATCATTTCCATTTCCCAACCCAGAGCCTCAACCGCACATCCCTTCTAAGAGTCCCTGGGGCCCTTCTGATGCATTCCCTTTTGCTTAAACTAGATAACCGGTGATCCCAGTGTGAACCACATGAGCTCATCCATATCTGCTCCGATCAGCTCCCTGGGCAGAACTTAGTTTTAGGTCAAATATATATTCTTCTTTCAAAAACACATGTGGGGACTTCCCTGGTGGCGCAGTGGTTAAGAATCTGCCTGCCAGGCTTCCCTGGTGGCGCAGTGGTTGAGAATCTGCCTGCTAATGCAGGGGACACGGGTTCGAGCCCTGGTCTAGGAGGGTCCCACATGCCCCGGAGCAACTAGGCCCGTGAGCCACAACTCCTGAGCCTGCGTGTCTGGAGCCTGTGCTCTGCAACAAGAGAGGCCGCGATAGTGAGAGGCCCGCGCACTATGGTGAAGAGTGGACCCCACTTGCCACAACTAGAGAAAGCCCTCACACAGAAACGAAGACCCAACACAGCAAAAATTAATTAATTAATTATTTAAAACAAACGAAAAAACACATGTGGACCTGTTAGATGCTGATGAGACTTTCTCAAACTTCCTGGAACTCTGGCCCAGAGATGCATCCTGACTGAGTCACAGTTCTTTACCAAAGTATTTTAATTGTTTTCTTTTCCGTGAAAATCTTCAAAGGATTAATACAATCTTCTTACTGTGGGATTATGGGCCTCACACCAAACTCTGTATCAAACATTCATCTTAAGGAGCATTAATCCAGAGTCCTAAGGTCAACAACTGCTGGGAAGCAAACTTTCCAGAACGTTGGGAATCTGGAAGCAGAGCTGGAGTTCAGGGAAACCCAGGCACCAACTCCAATTTCTCTTCCCCAGAGAGGAAGTGACCTGAAACTCAGTTTGGTTCAAGAAACAGGAGAGTCTAGTATTGATAAGCACTCTCTTGAACACAAGCATGATTTTGAGGATAATGAGCCCAGAGTGTAAAAGTTCAAGGGCACAGCAAAAACCACAGACATCATTGATGTGCCCTTTTGAACCCATAGGGGTGTCCACTTTGGTCCCTGGAGAGCCACTCTGAGATGTATCTCAGAATACATCTGCTTCCACCCTGGTGCAGGCAGGGGCACCCTATTTCCTATAAGCTTCAGGAGCCTTGGTTCAAAAAATTGGGAATGTAACCTAATCTTATAGTGAAGGGGTATGTGTGGGCTCTTCCCGCTAGACGTTAATCCAACAGGCATACAATAGTTGCTGTCAAAAATGAAATTGGCATCATCATGCTTACAATATTCAGCAAGTTGAAAGAGGAAACAATGAACTAACTATTGCCAAGATGAAGACAGACGAGCCCATGGTGTGAGGCCAGGGGTGGTTGAAGGACTGACACCCGTGGAATTTATCCAGTTCCCTATAGGAGACTGTTCATGCTCAGTGATGACTCAGATGAAGCGGACCTGGGGCAGGGTAGCCCACTGACTGCTTCCTGGCTTCTCCCAACCATATCAGCCTGAGATGTGGGACAGCTCTGGATCCCAAAGGGAGTCAAAACTTTAAGGAATCTTGGGTATTCTTGCCCCAACAGAACAACGACAAAAGACTGAATCTTATCAAGCTTCCAGAGCTCACTACCATTACACCAGGAGGACAGAATTGGTCACATTCAAAATGTGGGGAATTTCTACAGGACTTGCAACCCAGGTTCTCCAACAAATAAATGTCATGGAGAAAAAAGGAGGAGGGGACTATTCCCGATTAAAAGAGACATAAGACACCTAACAGTCGAATGCAATGTGTGGGTCTTGTTTGGACACCAATTTGAACAAATCAACTGTCATATCCTGCTATTGAGGAGGCCCTGGGGGGAATTTGAACGTGGACTGGATATCAGATGATTGTGGTGGCTTGTACTGTGTCATCCTGGCTAAGCTGGAGCTAGGTTACCCCAAATCCCTTTCTCGAAGTAAGAAGAGGGCAAGAGAGGAATTCTCACGAGACTTGGGAGGTGGAGGGAAGCAGGTGTTACTCTCCAAGGTTTCGATGAGGCAGGACAGACAGACACAGAGGGATCAGTGGATTCCAGCTTGTCCTCGTCCTCCTCTGTCCCCACCCAACACTTCTCCCCGACCATCAACTCTGCCAGCCAATAACGGCCCTGAGCCCAGCCCCAGATGCTTGGCTGTGGTCCACTTTGATCCAAGCAGTTACTATTAAGGGGTTTCGTTAATTGTGTTAGGTCGATAATGGTGTTGCACTTAGTTTAGCAAAAAGAAAACTTTTTCATCTGTCCCAGGCACATGCTGAAGTATTGATGGGTAAAATTATGTCTTGTCTGGAGGATGATGAAACAGCATTGAGAAACGGTGATGATTATTAAAGTTGGATGGTGAGCGTTGCTCTCTTCACTCTGTGTATCTTGTATGTTTGAAAAGCCTCATGACAAAAAGCAGGGGGGCTTGGGTAGTTAAGGAAATGGAAAAGACCCTGAAGACTCCCTGAAGATCCTCTCCTCAGATTACCAAAGTGTAAGATGGGGTGGTGGGCAGGGTGGGGGGAGAGCTGGAGAATTCTCTGATTCTTCCTGAGGTTTAAAAAGGAGGAAAAAATTAAGGGTGGCAGGAATCAGATGAACACACTCACACCCGAGAAGAAGAAAGAAAACCAATTAAGTCTTACTATTACTTTCAACCGTAATACATTTTAACATGTGCGAGCTGGTCTTGCGGTTCTTACAAGCAAGGCTAAAGAGATCTGTGACCTTGGAATTCTGAGATGTGTGTAAGCTGTCGAATCTTTTTTAAATGATGTTTGGAGGACAGGGTTTCAGAAGTAAGTATGTACTTTTTAAAAGGTACCTTCTAAATTGAATTTTTAGATAGTTGAGACATAGAATTGTTTTTAGGAAAAATGTAGAAATCCGCATTATCTCAGGCATTGTTTTGGTTAGGAGGGAAGATGACGGCACAGGACCGGAGCCAACTAAAACAGAAGGGCGGAGGACGGCAAGGAGCCCGTGGGTTTTGTTCACGAAAGTTCTTCTCCAAGGCTAAACTTCTTGGAAAGGGGTTTATTTTGTTTCACTCCGACCCAGCTCCACTTCTGGGTCATCTTAGGATCTCAGCTGGTGGCCACAGCTTTTGAGGTTTTTGAGCCAAGCCCCTTCTTTAAAAAAAACCAGAGGGGTGGGTATTATTTAAGAGGATGCTATATGAACAATATTAAACAGAAGAAAAGATGTTGTCTTGGAAAAATAAACGATCAATGTTCATAGAGTGTGTAAAATCAGTAAATTCAGACACAACATGAATCCGATAGAAACAAAGTCAAGAGGAAAAATACTGCACGATGTTTTTAAAGCGATAAAAGCCATTCCTAGTGCCTCAGCTCAGGATACAAGAGCAGAGAGGGAGGAAGGGGGAAAGTTAGACAGGAGGGGGTGCCCAAGGCAAGATGGAGGGAGCAGGAAGCGGACTCAGAGACACAGACAGGGAGATATTCAAGATGCAAAATGTCAACCCCAGAGGAGGCGTCGCTCAGTCCTTGAGACTGCCATGAGGCTCCTGTACCTCCTTGTCCCACGCTCGAGTGACAGTAAATTGGTTGAGGACCAAAGCACCAAGTCTTCGAGAAGGTTCGGTTCCTGGTGGTTTTCCCTGGGAAGCGGATCAGAATTCACCGCGCCAGAATATGCCTCTTTGGCATAAGGATTATTTTGAGTTGAAAGCAATTGAGAATCAGCAAATGCAGGAAGAGCTCTCTGCCCTCCCAGTAACTGCCTAAGAGCAGGGCACAAATTTCCAGTTGTGAAGGGGTGCTTCATCCCCACCCCCACTGCCCAGGTCCCACCCTCCCACCCCACCCTGTACCAGAAGAGGAGAGAACTCATGACTGAGGCGAACAATGACGCCAAGACAAGTTTGCATCAACGGACCTGACTGTACGAACCCTTACCTTCCATTACTTCCCCCATGTATTTTCTAGTTACCTCCCCATGATTTATCATCTCTTGAAGCCCAAACCCCCTTTCCTTTGTTAAAATGATATCTAAGCCCCCAAATCTACTGCTTCTTTGAGTTCCACGTTTTTCCTGTGAACTCCCACGTACATAAATGTTTTTAAAAATTGTGTATTTTTCTCCTCTTAAACTGTCTTTTTTTCGTTTAATTTGAAGGCCCTCTGGACAGAACCTAAGCAGGTGGAGGAAACAGTTTTCTTCCCCCAACACCTGCAAGCAAGGACTAACTAAAATTAAAACAAAAAACGGAGCCCTCTGGTTAATTACCAGCCCCCATGGAAACAACTCATTAAAGGTAGTTACGATCCTGAGGCCACGGTGACCTGACAAAAGAATTTATTTCTAAAATAAATTACTGGCCCAGACCCTTCCCAGGTCCAAACAGAAAGCCCGATATCAGGTTGACCTGTTCAGATTTTGACACAGCCAGCAATGGTAGTACTGGTTTTACCATTATTGTGAACCACATATATTTTTTTTAAAGAACTTTATTAAGACACAAAATAGGGACTTCCCTGGTGGCGCAGTGGTTGAGAATCAGCCTGCTAACGTAGGGGACACGGGTTCGAGCCCTGGTCCAGGAAGATCCCACAACTACTGAGCCTGTGCTCTAGAGCCCGTGAGCCACAACAACTGAGCCCTCGTGCCACAACTACTGAAGCCCGCGTGCCTAGAGCCCGTGCTCCGCAACAAGAGAAGCCACCACAACGAGAAGCCCGCGCACCACAACAAAGAGTAGCCCCTGGGGCTTCCCTGGTGGCGCAGTGGTTGAGAGTCCGCCTGCGGATGCAGGGGACGCGGGCTCGTGCCCCGGTCTGGGAGGATCCCGCGTGCCACGGAGCGGCTGGGCCCGTGAGCCATGGCGGCTGAGCCCGCGCGTCCGGAGCCTGTGCTCCGCAGCGGGAGAGGCCACAACATTGAGAGGCTAAAAAAGTATTTTTGGTGATCACAAAAGCTATGCGTGTTTACAACAAATCTTTTAAAAAAACCCAAAAAGCAAAAAAAAAAAAAAAAAAAAAAAAAAAAAAAAAAAAAAAAAGAGTAGCCCCTGCTCGCCGCAACTAAAGAAAGCCCGCGCACAGCAACGAAGACCCAACACGGCCAAAAATAAGTAAATAAATAAATAAATTTAATTTTTAAAAGACATAAAATAAAAGACATAAACTGTACGTTAAAAAGTGTACAATTAGATAAGCTTTGACATATGCATACACCCATGAAACCATCATCCAAATCAAGATAGTGAACAGTGCCATTACTCTCCAAAAGTTTCCTCACTCCCTTTTGATACCTTAGTATCTTTTTATATTAATTAATTAATTAATTAATTAATTAATTTTGGGCCGTGTTGGGTCTCCGTTGACGCACGCAGGCTTCCTCTAGTTGTGGCAAGTGAGGGCTACTCTTCGTTGCGGTGCACGGGATTCTCACTGTGGTGCCTTCTCTTGTTGTGGAGCACGGGCTCTAGGAGCTTGGGCTTCAGTAGCTGTGGCTCAAGGGCTCAGTAGTTGTGGTGCAGGGGCTTAGTTGCTCCGCGGCAGGTGGGATCTTCCTGGACCAGGGCTCGAACCCGTGTCCCCTGCATTGACAGGCGGATTCTTAACCACTGAGCCACCGGGGAAGTCTGATGCCTTAGTATTTTTAGGTACCAAAATAGAAATATGTTTGTGGGTGTAACAACATTATTTTAAACTTTTGTGGGCAATTTGCTTAGCTTTCTGGCTCTTCAATCCCTTTTTCCTGTGTACCCCTCCCAGCGCTCACCCAATTCGGGCACCCGCACTCCCAGCTCTCCCAACCCTCAGCACCACTTACCTCCTGCGACTCCCCACCAAATCCTCTTGCCCCCAGCCTGAAACAAAGCCCCCCACTCAGGGGCAGTGGATAGGGTCTGCAAGCTCACAGGGCTCCGAGGGCTCCTAGGGAGGGGTCTGGAAGTGAAGGAGGCAGCAAAGCCAGGACGAGCCAGACTCCAAGAGACGTAATATTTATGGAGGTTCAGTTTTATCTCCAGTTTCTCCATTTTATGAATTTGAAAACTTTTAAATAGAATTCTGATGCCATTAAAAATGGCATTTTGGGCTTCCCGCTCGCCACAACTAGAGAAAGCCCATGTGCAGCAACGAAGACCCAACACAGCCAAAAATAAAATTTTTAAAACATGGCATTTTGATATTACTTGGAATAAACACTAAAATACCAGTATTGTCATTTTACTATGATACTGGCAAAAGCACATCTTACTGGGACTGAGCCACCAGATGACCCAAACGAGGTAACTTTGACCTTTGAGGTGTTTGAGTTCTGAGGTGCTCATATAATCCACTCAAAGAGCTGGGTGTTCATATTAGAACTTTCTATGGTTGTCCTGGTCTTACTTCTATTTTATTTATTTATTTATTTATTTATTTATTTATTTATTTATTTATTTATTTATTTGGTGGCATTGGGTCTTGGTTGCAGCACACGGGATCTTCATTGCAGCATGTGGGATTTTTCGTGGCGGCGCACAGGCTCAGTAGGTGTGGCACGTAGGCTTCTCTCTAGTTGTGGCACCTGGGCTCTCTAGTTGTGATGAGACAGCTTAGGAGTTGCGGCGTGGGGGCTTGGTTGCCCCGCAGCATGTGGGATCTTAGTTCACTGACCAGGGATCAAACCCGCGTCCCCTGCACTGGAAGGCGGATTCGTAACCACTGGACCACCAGGGAGGTCCCTTTCTTCTATTTTAAAAACCCCTAAGATGTACCACTTCCCAAGGTAAGTGCAAAGTAAAATTAAATTTTCATCTGAAGTATGTTATAGCTCCAATAGTTCTGAGGGTTTTTTGGTTTTGTTTGTTTACCAATTAATTTTAATGGAACCAGACAATACTGGTTCAAGCTTCCTTTTGAAATGTTACACTTAAAGTTAAGTGGTACCTTTACACTTTCAAAGTATCTAATAATTCTTAGTGTTAACTCAGTTGTATTTTTCTGACATTCTTAATCAGCTTTAGGAAAGTTGAATTGAATAATACGGAGGTAATAAATATTTATACTTATTTAAATGACAAAACTATTTGAATAAAAAACAGTGGTGCTAATTCACATTTTAAAAAGTGGACAAAACCTTAAAAGGATATATTTATCTGTCTTTTCCCTTTCAGAGATACGATCTCATAATTGCACGGAATTACATCTGAGATATCAGATGTCCCATACTTATGTTCTGCATGCTCCTCTGGAGAGAGGCTAAAATGCTTCATTCTTTTCAGACAACTGGTCCCTCAATGATGCTGACAAACCGGATGGTCCAGAACTGCACACTCTGGAGCTGATTCCAAGGTGGCTGAGACCAGGATGGATGGATACAGATACGGAGGTAGAGAGAGGAGTCGAGAGGTGGCTGGACCAGGGACACCTGTGCAAAGTAGACCTGAATTCTGATGTGATGATAGATAATATGGTAACTTCAAAGGTGCAACCAAGAAAACGAAGCGAAAAAACTGTAAATGGCCCTTCCTGCTCTCCTTCACATGCCTCTTCCCCACCCTTCCCTTCTTCTTTCTCTTTCTCCCTGTCTCCTTCCCTTAGTTTCCTGTCCCTCCCTCAACAATTAAGTCCCCAAGTCACGAAGAGTGACAGAGCAAGGGAGGTGTCTGTGAGGAGAGGTGACCCAGAGGGGGGACTCAGAGCCTAGGCCTCTGTGTATGTTATGAACACAGATGGGGGGGGGGGGTCAGAGCCAGTAGAGAAGGGAGTCCACATGGGGGAGGGTGTGGTGATGGAGATTGATTCTATACAGGGCATGGATCAAATAAGTAAGTATACTTAGAAAAGTGGGATCCAGGTTTCTCATGGTCAGATAAAGGAGTTACGAATATGGAAATGAAGAAAACTAGAATGAGCCCTGTGGTGTTGGGCTGGAATTGAAGGTATTGATGTGAACTCAAGGATTTCAATAAAAATACACACAGCAACAAATGTGCATGTATTTACACACGCATATATTTTCTAGCTCTGTCTACCAAAAGGCTCTCGGTGCAGCCATAGCTCCATAGCAATGAGCACATCTAGTGCCCAGATCTTGGTTTCTAAATACCATTCTCCACTAAAATCTCCTTTCAGAAGTAGCTGATTCCAGGGCTAGGAGAGGGAACGTAGAAGCTGAACCTAGAACATCTGTCTGGGTCAGAAAATAATGGAAATGCTCAAAGGATGATTAGGAGGTGTCACAAGGACACAGAAGTCAGCTTGAAGGGGAACCAAATATAGGACAATTTGAGCATTAAAAAAAGACTGTAGGGCTTCCCTGGTGGTGCAGTGGTTAAGAGTCTGCCTGCCGATGCAGGGGACACGGGTTCGAGCCCTGGTCCGGGAAGATCCTACACGCTGCGGAGCAACTAAGCCCGTGCACCACAACTACTGAGCCTGCGCTCTAGAGCCCGTGAGCCACAACTACTGAATCCATGTGCTACAACTACTGAAGCCCACGCACCTAGAGCCCGTGCTCCACAACAAGAGAAGCCACCGCAATGAGAAGCCCACTCACCACAACGAAGAGTAGCCCCTGCTCGCCACAACTAGAGAAAGCCCGTGCACAGCAACAAAGACCCAACACAGACAAAAATAAAATAAAATAAAATAAACTTATTTTAAAAAAAAGATTATAATCTATTGAATAAAACAGAAAATCATGAATCCATACTGAATTAAGGATTTGATGAGGAATGGCGTGGTTTTCAGTTCCTCCCTCAAAATACATATTAATCACAGAGAGCAAAAGAGTGGCTTCACAGTGAAGAAGCCTAGCAGATGCCACTTATCTAATGATGGGACAGTTCAAAATCCTGCACCCCAAGTTATGAGGCAGTGAAAAATACAACACCACCTCTGAGATGTTTCCGCTAAAGATGCACAATTTAAATCCAACCACGAGGAAACATCAGAGAAATGAAAATTGAGGGACGTTCTAAAAATGTCCCATTCTCTTCAAAAGTACAAGGTCACAAAGGTCAAGGAAGGACTGAGGAAGGGGATATGACAACCCAATCAGTGTGTGACCATGAACTGGATCCTTTCACCATAAAGGCCATTCTTGGGACAACTGGCAATATTTGAGTGGAGTCTCAGGGTACGGTGGTGATGAGTCACAGCTAATATCGTGATGCTGGTGGTCACGTGGCAGTTACAGAGGAGAATGTCCTCCTTTGTAGAAATACACAGGGATGCGTTTGGGTTTGATGGGTCATCAGGTGGCAACTTACTCTTAAATGACTCAGGAAAAAGGTTTTTTTGTACTGTATTTGCAACCTTTCTGTAGGTTTGTGGTCGTTAGTAAAAATATAACAAAAATTTAAATAAATAAGGCATCATATTACTTTCTCTTAAATATATGTCTTAAAGGAATTCATTCACCACCTTAAAGAAGTCAGTCTAGAAGCAAACAGACAGTAAGAGGGAGCCCTTCCCTGGTCTGGATGAATCACTCCCACGTTTTGCCTTTCCCAACCAAAAGTCCAGGACAGAAGCTCTTCTTGGGAATTTTTTTTTTTTTTTTTTTTTGCGGTACGCGGGCCTCTCACTGTTGTGGCCTCTCCCGTTGCGGAGCACAGGTTCCGGAAGCGCAGGCTCAGCGGCCATGGCTCACGGGCCCAGCCGCTCCTCGGCATGTGGGATCTTCCCGGACCAGGGCACGAACCCGTGTCCCCTACATAGGCAGGCGGACTCTCAACCACTGCGCCACCAGGGAAGCCCCACCTTGGGAATTTTTGCATGACCCTCGACTTTGCCCATCACAGCATTTTTTATACTCTAATTGTAACTGTCCATTTCCTTATAAATTCAGTGAGATTGGGGACATTGTCTGACTTGGTCACTGCTATATGCCCAGAGATTAGGACAATTCCAGGTTGTTTAGGAAAAACACACTGTTTTCCTCTACCCCAATTCTTCACTTCTGACACCAGATGTGTATGGGTTTTCCCACACCAGACAATTCTCCAACCCTCCTGCAGACTCCAACTGCATGTCCTACAATTCAACTCAATTCTGACACCATCTGTCTGGAGGTAGCGTCAGATCCCACAGGGCAAGGGCTCAGTCCCATAAAAAGTCCCCCACTCCAGATACCAACTGCACATACAGGTTGTCATCTGTGCTTCTGACCAACTGGCCATAAATCAGGATTTCTCCAACCCCCTCCATGGGTTTGAGCAGGTGCTAGAACAAACCACAGAACTCAGGAAAACACTTAATTTACCAGTTTATTATACAAGAAAGGGTAACATATACAAATGAAGATGTACACAGGGTCCCAAGGGTCCCAAGCCCAGTAGCCTTTGTCTCCATGGAACTGGGGTCTGTCACTGTCCTGGTCTGTGGATGTATTCACCAACAGCAAGCTCACTGAACCCTGTACTTTGGGGACTTTTTATGGAGACTTCATCATGTAGACATGACCGATTATTAACTTTCTCTAGAGAATGGGGAGTAAGGCTGAAAGTTCCAAGTTTCTAATCATGGCTTTGTTTTCTGGTGACCAGGCCTTACCCAGGAGCCATCCAGGGGTCACCTCATAAGAACAAAAGGTGCTCCTCTCACCCAGGAAGATACAAGGCTTTTAGGAGCTCTGTGTCAGGAACCAGAGTCAAAGACCAAGTAGAGGAACCTGGGGCAGAAACATACACACACACACACACACACACACACACACACACACACACACACGGTTCATGGTAGTTCCTGAATAAGCATTTGCTGAATGAACAAAAGAATAGTTCACACTGACCCCAAAGAAGTCTTTCCTTGCAGTTATGGAATTCTTTAAATCCAATAATTAAAAGAGCAAGAGACACAGCTGAATTAGGTCTGATGGAGCCCTTCACCCTCCATCATGGAACCATCCCGAGGTTTCGCAAAGACCCTTGAGTCTTTGCCAAGGAGGCATGGAAAGGTCTGGCGTGAGTCACTGCTGTAGGTCACCACGACCTTGTTCTGCGAAGGGCCAGAAGTGGGGAAACCTAGAAAGGAAGAAAATCAGAGAGCTGCCAAAGCTTCTGAGCAAAAGCGTTCTCGGATTACAGCCCAGCCACCAAGCTTCAGACTCTTAGTAAACGAGGTTATCAAATGATGCATAATCCTCCATCCCTTCTCCAACTGTAGAATAATGCCCGGCCTTCTGAAGCACTCAGAAGAACTTCCTTTTAAGACAACTATTCTGCGTGACCCAAGGACATTTCAGCCTAACCTCCTAAAAGTCTACCAATTGCCCACAAAGCAAGTCTCGCTGGATTTTCTCACTGCCAATCCAGGCAACCTCGAGGGCCCGTGGCAGAGCTGACTTCTGTCCGGCCTCTCCACTGGAAAGAGTTTGTGTGAAAAGAAAAACAAACCAGTAGTCATTCCACAATGGGGGCAATTGTTCTGAGCTGCCACATTCCCTTAAATGTTTACCTTTTTGTTTCACAATTTCACAGGAAATGAGGGGGTGAAGGGTTTTTGATTCCCCTCTTCCCCTCTGCTCAAGACTTAAGGAGATCACTGTTTTTGCAGTTGCTCAAAAAGGAAATGGTAACAGGTAAGGAAATGAACACTTAGCCCGAGACCCCGGATGACAGCTTTGGGTTTCAACCCAATTCCCCAGCCCCTACATGAAGTGTTTCATAGGAATGACAGAGGGATGAACCTTGGTTGACCTTTTCCTGCTTTCGATGCGCTTCTGGGACGTTAGCAAGCGGGGCTGAACATTTTAACCATTTCTATTGATCCGCGTACGCCATCGCAGGATGAAAAGCCGGCCAGAGAGATTAGGTTCCTTACTCACCAAATGCACATAGGGTGGTGATACAAAGCTGTGAAGAATTGGAAAGGGGGCCCAGGGGCTTCACAATACTCTCTTCCTCCATTTCAGACTTATTCTTCAAGACCAGACCACTACCAGCTTTGGCTTCTAGGCGAAGTCAGTACTTGTGTGAAGGTCCATCGGTAGAATGGTCCAGCTGGGATGGAAACCAGACATGTGAATCCAGCTCTACCACAGAAAAGCAGAGGAAGACCTCCATGGGCTAGAGTCTCTTAATACCTAAGTTCAAGTCATGGAGTGGAATACCTTTTAGGGCACTTGTAGCTTTTTAATTGCCTTGAAAAATAGCACAAAATTATTTCAAAAAATTAGAAATTTGTAATTCAGTTTTAAACACGATTTTGTCATAACAACAAAATTAGGAGTTTTCAATATTTCTACATATTTCTGTATTAAATACTGAGTCTCTGAACTTACAAAGCTTGTGTTCAAATCTTGTCTCAGCCCCTAACTAGCTGGGTTAAAAGTGCTTAAAATTTCTGTGCCTCAGTTTCCACATCTATAAAATGGGGGGAACGACAATATGTATTTCATGGGTTTTTATGAGGATGAAAAGGGTTAAACAAATAAAGGGTTAAAACAAATAACCTGCCACACATTAAACACTCAATAAATGCTCACACTCATCATTGTTGTGTTGCTACAGCACTTTAAGAAAGAATTGTGTGTTTGGGAAAGAACGTGGATGTTAAAAAACAAAACAGAAAACGTAAAATGGGCAAATCTGCAGACAGACCAAAGATTTGTACTTTCAAATGACTTTTTATGAACACTGAAGTTCGACCTGCATTTTCGGATCACAAGGGGGAGTTCCCTATGGCTTTCCTAGTGGTACATACAGCGTACTTTCAAGACCCTTTCCAATGTAAATGATGCAAACTGAATTCATACTAGCTTAGGAAGACGAGGTCTAGGCAGGGCCAGGTAAGTACACCACAGAAGGCAGGGATAGAGTTTGCCTTAGGAGGTAGATGGGAAGCGTCTCTCCGTGTCCCCTGAATGTCCCCTTACTCTCACCTACTGGAGCATCAGTCACACTGCCTGGCTTTTAAGCCCCTTAAATCTTATCTGTCTGCAGACCCTCTCTCTCCAAGTAGCAGGAACCCTGGCTGCCAGCAGCTTCTGGTCCCACAACCTAATAATTCCAAGGGCACGGAGGAAAGTGGATTTTCCTTCTCAGATCCATCCAGCTTGAAAAGCCTTGAGAAAGAAGTATGATTGGTGGGCTTTGGGTCACCTAAACCCTGCGCCAAGACCTAAAACTGGCCTCTGGCAGAGAGGAGGGTGGCGAGAAGACGGAGACTGGTCAGAATAATGACAGAGAAGGAGACGAACAAAAGCATCAGGTGTCCACCATGACCTCCGTGACTCTCGGAGGACACCAGGCCCACTTTTATAAGTGCTTTATGAGTCAGAGTGCCTATGAATTAAAAGGATTTTAAATAATAAGTTCATTTGTATCATTTTTTTAGATTCCACGAATAAGTGATATCATGTGATATTTACCTTTCTCTGTCTGACTTACTTCACTTAGTATGATCATCTCTAGGTCCATTCATGCTGCTGCAAATGGCAATATTTCACTGTTTTTTTATGGCTGTGTGAGGAAAGAAATGGAAGAACAGCTTCAGGGCTGACAGCACATTTTGGCTTCTGTAAGAAACTTGCTTGCTCGCTTGGGGCGGGAAGAACCGGGTTCCTGATTGGCTGATTCAAAATTAAACAGCTCCAAAGAACAGCTTCAGGGCTAACAGCACATTTTGGCTTCTGTAAGAAACTTGCTTGCTTGCTTGGGGCGGGAAGAACCGGGTTCCTGATTGGCTGATTCAAAATTAAACAGCTCCCTCCCGCCTTGGGGACTTCCCGCCCTGTGAAGGGTGTAAAAGCCTCGCCCGACTGTTAGTCGGGGTCTCACTCACTTCTCTCCGAGTGGGACCCTGTCCGGACAGTTTGTGTAAGCTTCTATACTTGTATAAATCCTTTGCTGATCTTTCTACTTGGTGTTGGTGATTCTCGGGTGTCCTTGGTTGGGACACGGGTCGCATTTACCGGGGAACTTGACTCCAGGCGTGTGGGTCCCGGACTGTAACAGCTGAGTAGTATTCCACTGTATATTTGTACCATACCTTCTTTATCTGTTCATCTGCCGATGGACACTTAGGTGGCTTCCACAGACACAGAAAACAATCTTGATTTACCAAAGGAGAAAGCGGATAGAGGGATAAATTGGGAATGTGGGATTAACAGATACACACTACTGTACATAAAATGGGTAAACAACAAGCAGTATACAGTAGTATAGCACAGGGAACTATATTCAATATCTTGTAATAACCTATAATGGGAAAGAACCTGAAAAAAATAGAGACATATATGTAAAACCGGATCACTTTGCTGTACACCTGGAACTAACACAATATTGTAAGTCAATCATACTTCAATTAAAATTGTTTAAAAGAAGGATTTTACAGCAGGAAACCATAGTCATCTCTATAGCATGTATTAGGCTGCCCTGGGAACAGACTGGTTCATGACCATCCATCGTTCATCATTCTCGAGGGGCCCACTGGTCATAAAGTTCTGTTTAGGCAACCACCATGGGGTGCTGCCCGCCTACCAGACCCCAGACAGGCACTGGGCATAAAGGATAAACCAAGTGGTGCACTCCCAGGACACACAGAGAAGGGACAGCTGTCCCAGTCCTCAGGGAGTGCCTTCATTACCGAGCTGGGAACTGATGAAAACAAGCGTTTCAGATCCACTTCAAACCTCTGGATTTCAGTGGACTTTACGTTTGTAAAATTTCCACTATGTAACGCAGTTGTAAATTTGGGTTAAATGTGTTTTCTTGGTCTAGCTCTGTCCTCTGATTTCCTCACACTTTCAAGTTCGTTTTTAGTCCCTCAGGTCTGTCTGGAAGTTCTAAGAAAGACCTTTTTTATACATTTTGCTCAACGTTGCAAAGGAACGGTTTGTTTTGATTCGTCATGTACTGACAAAGGCCCACCTCCAGGTCTCTGGGGAACTGTATGAGGCATTTTCCAGAGTTATTTCCAGAATAAACAAGGCTGGAAAGGCCGGCCTCGCTTAACCACGGCCATGGCTTCACGTCTCCACTCCAGGCTGGAGGAGAGACTCTTTGACCCTCTGTAAATATTTCAACACAGCCAGTTCTCTGAGGAGTTAGAATTTGTATTTTTTTAACCCACTCTGAAACATCCATGAAAAAGGCCCCTTTTTTTTATTGCCGTGGGCACTTTAGTGATGTTGAAAAGTTCCAGCATTATATTTTTCCAGCTATTAACAAAGGAATTAAACAGCCAAACCTCTCGGGAAGAAAGTGCACAAAAGAAGCGTGGATGTAATGAGGTTGGAGGGGCCACAGTACCCAGCGTGGCCATGGGAAGAGCCCAGGAGCATTCTATGTGATTAAGAAATATTTCTGGCCGCCGGTGCCACCTGCTAAATTGGAAACACCCAACGCCCTGAACATGGAACTTAAAAAATGAAAACACTATGTTGGTATGAGGACAGAATGTTACCTACATATTAAAAGTATTTAAACTACTCAATTTGTCATTGACGCATATACCAGGGGAGAGGTGGTGGCCTGTGCTCAAAAAGGGATTCCTAGGCTTTCCACTGGCCCCCTCTCTGTCCACACACATGGGGGAAGACGTCTATATGTTCACTATTGTGGGAAAGGAACACCAAAGGTATTTTGAGACTACCAGTTAGTTTCGTGCATTGCAAAAGGCAGGAACTTGAACTCACCTTTGCCTTAGATGCTCCTCAGTTTGGGAAACACTTGATGAACCTAGAGTCACTCAAACAGAAGAAGCAAGTATAGATGGCGTTAGCCTCCTGGGGTCTGGGCTGTGGGACATGGGAGGGACCGTGGTGAGCAGGAGAAGACATGTCTGCCCCAAAAGACGGCCCTGTTCACCTCCAGACAACTGGTGCCAATGCACCATTATCGTGGTCCCTTCTTATGCTTTGAGAGAAACAAGAAATATTCAAATTTTTAATATTTAAAACTAATTAAAATTCAAAAGGCTGTGAGCCAATGCTGAATGGCTGTAGAGATAATCAACAACTTTCTGATCTTCCCGTGATGACTTCTTAACTACTTTCTCTGAAATCTCAAATATAAAGTTTCTTCAAAGGATGCTGTAGTACCCAGCCAGTGTGTCATCTTTGTCATCCCACACGGGGCTGCCCATGGAATAAGTGGAGGTACCAGAAGGGCGCCTGTGGTATCATATGAAATATATTTGGTCTTTGCCCCTTGTTTCTGGCACAGAGTTCCTAAAACCCTTGGAATTTCCTGAGTGATGAGAATGTCTTTTGTTATTCACTACGAGCCCCTTTTGACCACACCTGTGTTTATGCTAATGAGGTGACTCACGGTGGGGCCCTAGATCGCCTCTGATTGGGGCTGGTCACCAGAGAGCCAAAGGATTAGAGGGCTGGAACTTTCAGCCCCACCCACCAGCATCCAAAAAAGTGTGTGCGTGGTCGGGGAAGGGAGGGAGCGGAAGATTAAACTCTATAAAAACTTGAACAACAAGCTTTGATGAGCCTCCCAGTTGGTGAATGCAGGAAGGGGCTGGGAGAAGGGTGTGCCCAGAGAGGACAATGGCAGCTCCCAGCAGCCCCCCACCTCCCCATGCCTTGCCCCAGGCATGTCTTCCATTTAGCTGTTCCTGAGTCTCATCCTTACAATAAACTATAAGCATCAATGAAGTGTCTTCCCTAGTTCTGTCAGCCGTTCTAGCAAGTGATCAAAATTTAGGAGGGGGTGGTAGTGAGAACAGGAAGTGGGCAGGGCACAACCTTTAAAAGAATGACACAGCTGTTGAGGACACAACATAAACAGGTTAGAACCAACTGGGTCCAAGATGGCAGATGGGTCGACTTCCACTAGACCTTGAGCCTCAGTATACGCTCACTGTAACACATCAGCACGCTAAATGACACACCCACAGGCGCCATGACAGGCCAACCATAAAAGGCCAACAAGTGGGCAGTGACCTAATTCCTGGAAATTCCCGTCTCTTCCCCAAAACAGTTGGAATACTCCTCCCACTCATTAGCCTATGAAATTACCAACCCCTATAAAAACCGCAACCGCATAGCCTGGTGCCCCTCACCTTCTGAGATGGCCCACGTTCTGTCTATGGAGTGTGTATCTCCCTGAATACCTAACCTTCTTTCACTTTACGATGGCTCACTCTTTAATTCTTTCCTGTGCGAAGCCAAGAACCCACATTCGGCGGCCATCCTAGGGACTTGCCTGAGACTTGGAACGTGACCGTCCTCTCCTGCCCCACTTTCTTTCCTGCAGCAGTGGCACCCCTGATTTATAGCCAGTTGGTCAGAAGTACAGGTGGTCCAGGACTTGCACTGGCTTCTAACGTGGGGGCAGTCCTGTGGGACTGAGCCCTGAAGCTGTGGCGTCTGCATTAACTCCAAGCAGTAGAGTGTCTGAACTGAATCGAATTGCAGGACTCCCAGCTGGTGTTGGAGTGGTAGAAAAAATGTGATTGACATTGACTCCAGAACACTCCAGAACACCGAAACCTCGAGGCTTGGACCTCAGTTTTCACAAGTCAGTGTTATTTTGCACCCAGTTTTAAGCTTCCTAGTATCACCTGTTACATCAAAGTCTTGGTAAAGTTTTATTGAAAGTAATAGCCTGGTCTTTGCTAACTTGCGGGAAGGGTGTGGAAAGTGATGGAGGTGCCCGGCAGGAATGTATCAAGTGAAGACTGGAATCATAGCCTGACGGCCGACTCACATGGATTTGTATACAAGTAAGTGAACTTGGGGAGAGGAACCTGGTGACAAACAGGTCAAACAGAACTTCCTGCAGGTAGGCAGGTAGTGTTACTGAACTCAGGTTCAGCTGTTTGTGGCTCAAAAGCCAATACTCGAGAGGCAAGTGTTGGTTGGTAAGGAACAGTTACTTTATTCAGGAGGCTGGTAACCTGGGGAGATGGCAGACTTGTGTCCAAAAACCAACTCCAAGTGTTCTGCTTGACCATAAACTTTTTTTTTTTTCGCGGTACGCGGGCCTTTCACTGCTGTGGCCTCTCCCGTTGCGGAGCACAGGCTCCGGACGCGCGGGCTCAGCGGCCATGGCTCACGGGCCCAGCCGCTCCGCGGCATGTGGGATGTTCCCAGACCGGGGCACGAACCCGCGTCCCCTGCATCGGCAGGCGGACTCTCAACCGCTGCGCCACCATGGAAGCCAACCATGAACATTTTTAAAGGGAGAATTATTTGGGGAGGGCGTCAGAGTCTTCTTTAGCTTCACTGTGTGCAGACTTTCTTCTGATTGGTTGGTAGTGAGGTAACAGGGGTGTTGCAGGAATCATGTGCTCGCTCGGCCTGAAGTTACCATCCTCCACCTGGGTGGGAACCTTAGTTCCTACAGAAGAACTCAAAGATATTGTTATGTCTATTCCTTTAGGAGAAACCGGGACCCTGCCCTGTTTAAATTTTATTTAATAGTTAAAATATTTAAATAATGAAACACTGTGTTCCATGAATGTAAGGATGGTTTAACAACAGAAAACCTACCTATGTAATTCACTATATTGATTTTTCTAAATTATTTAATTTATTTTTGGCTGTGTTGGGTCTTTGTTGCTGTGCACGGGCTTTCTCTAGCTGTGGCGAGCAGGGACTGCTCTTCACTGCAATGTCTTCTCTGCAGCCCATGCTGCAGTTGCAGAGCATGGGCTATAGGTGCACGGGCTTCAGTAGTTGTGGCATGTGGGCTCAGTAGTTGTGGCTCGCGGGCTCTAGAGCACAGGTTTAGTAGTTGTGGCACACGGGCTTAGTTGCTCCGTGGCATGTGGGATCTTCCCATACCAGGGCTCAAACCCACATCCCCTGCATTGGCAGGCGGATTCTTAACCACTGCGCCACCAGGGAAGCCCTATATTGATGGTTTAATGGAGAAAATAATACTATTATTTTAATAGAAATAGAGAAAGCATTTGATAATGTTCAACAATTTATGGTTTAAAAACAATTTATTGGGTAGGCTGTATACCAAGAACATAAAAACAAATATGTGTAATAAAGAAATTTTAAATCCAAAAAAAGTAAACATTAGACAATTGTAAAATGTATAAAGGTACACATGCACACAAATCTGTAATCTCACTGTGGTTGGCAGAATTCCAAGATGCAACCTGCCCACCAAAATTCCAGGCTCCTGGTACATACACACACCTCCTTCTAGTTATTCAGTCAAACACTAGGTACTGCCAGGAAGAGTATTTGCAGATGTAATTAAGGTACCAAACCAGCTGACCTCAAAATAGGGAAAATATTCAGGTGGGCCTGACCTAATCACATGAGCTCATTAAAAGCAGTGTTTTCTCTGTCTGGTCACAGAAAAGGAAGTCAGAGATTTGAAGCACAAGGAGGGTTCACTGCACCATTGCTGGCTCGGAGAAGGAGTGGGTCCCATGACAAGGAATGTGGGCAGCTTGTAGGTACTAAGAACAGCCCCCAGCTGATAGTCAGCAAGGAAACAGCGCCTCAGTCCTACCTCCCCGAGGAGCTGAATTTTGCCAACAAGAAAGAGCTTAGAAGCAGATGTTCCTGTTGAGCCTCCAAACAAGAACTAAAACCCAGTCCATATCTTGATTTCAGCCTTGTGTTACCCTGAGCAGGAAACTCAACCACACCATGACAGACTTCTGAACTGCAGAACCATGAGTCAGTAGATGTGTTGTTTTAGACCACTAGATCTGTGCTAATTTGTTATATAGCAATAGAAAATGAATACTCCCTCCACCTGAAATTTTTTCAAGAGCATTTATGCGTGCAGTGAATGTGCATATTTTCCTTTTACAAAATGAAATCTTATTGTATGTACTATTTTACAACCAGCAAAAGGTTCAGTTTGGCAAATTCTACCAAACCAAACAAAACACCGTTTTGAAATTTTCACTGGAATAACATTAAATCTATAAGTCAGGGGAGAATTGATATGTTTAAGAGGTTATGGAAATAAGTCAGACGGAGAAAGACAAATACTACGTGATATCACTTATATGTGGAATCTAAAAAGCCAAAATCATGGAAACAGAAAGTTGAATGGTGGTTACCAGGGGCTGGGGGGGTGGGTGGGGAAAATGGGAAGATGTTGGTCAAAGAGTACATACTTTCAGTTAGAAAATGAATAAGGGGGCTTATCCACTGTGGCACAGTGGATAAGAATCTGCCTGCCAATGCAGTTTGATCCCTGGTCCAGGAAGATCCCACATGCTGTGGAACAACTAAGCCTGTGCGCCACAACTACTGAGCCTGCGCTCTAGAGCATGCGAGCCACAGCTACTGAAACCCGCGCGCTTAGAGCCCATGCTCCGCAACGTGAGAAGCCATTGCAGTGAGAAGCCAGCGCACTGCAACAAAGGGTAGCCCCCGATTGCCTCAACTAGAGAAAGCCTGCATGCAGCAACGAAGACCCAACACAGCCAGAAATATAATTCATTAATTATTTTAAAAATGAATAAGATCTGAGGGTCTAATGTAGAGCACTGTGATTACAGATAACGATACTGACTACATACTTGAAATTTGCTAAGAGACTAGATCTTGTATGTCCTCACCACAAAAGAGAAATGGTAATTATGTGACATGATGGAGGTGTTAGCTACTCCTTTAGTGGTAACCACATTGTAATATAAGCATGTATCAAAGCAACATGCTGTATTTACTCAATGTTAGATGTCAGTTACAGCTCAGTAAAGCTGGCAGAGAAAAAGAGGGAGGTTATGTCTTTGAAAGCATGCTATAACTCTCCATTTGTTTAAGTCTTTAGTATCTGTTGGGCAAATTTTACAACGTTCTCTACAAAAGCCTTGCTCATTTTTATGATACTTATTCCTAAGTACTACTGCACATAGAATTGTTTTTATTACCTATTTTTAACTATTGTTGGTGCAACAACATTGTAGAAATAACCTTTGGATTTTGTTTATGTTACCACTTTTCTAAAACCCTTTACTAACGTATCTGTATATTCCTTAGGATTTTCTAAGAAGACAGTCAAATGCATCTTGAATGGTTTCTTTGTTAAAAAATGTTCTTAAAGTTAGTTGATTTACAATGCTGTGTTTAATTTCTGCTGTGCAGCAAAGTGACTCGGTTATAATATATATTCTTTTTCATATTCTTTTCCATTATGATTTATCACAGGGTATTGAATATAGTTCCCTGTGCTATAAAGTAGGACCTTGTTGTTTATCCAGAATGGCTTCTGCTTTACTTCTTCCTTTCCAAATCTCTCAAGTTCTTTTCTTTATTGTCTTACTGCCCTGATTAGCATCTCCATCACCACGTGGATCAGAAGAGGTAGGACTTGGTGTCTTTGAATTGTTGCTAGTTTTAAAGAGAACGCTTTTAATGTTTGACCATTAAGTTTGAGTTTTGCAGTAGTTTGTTTTGTTTTGTGTTTTTTGCGGGGTGCGGGGCTGAGGTGCAGGGCATGAGGAATCTTAGTTCCCGGACCAGGGATAGAACCTGTACCCACTGCAGTGGAAGTGCAGAGTCAACCACTGGACTGCCAGGGAAGTCCCAAGTTTTGCTGTAGTTTTGTTTGTTTGTTTGCTTGTTTTTTAAATAAATGCCTTCATTAAGTTATGGATATTCTCTTATACTCAGTCGAATATATTTTAAAATCATGGATGAATATTAAATTTTATAATTTGCTTTTCTACATTGATTGGGGGCAATCACATCATTTTTTTCCTTTAATCAACTGATGGGGTAAGTTACAACAGACTTTTCCAGGATAAACTTTATCTTTCTCATATATTCCTTGATTCTGTTTGCTAATATTTTGCTTTTTACAGCTATATTCGTGAGTGAAATGGGTTAGGAATTCTCCTCTCTTGTACCATTTTTGTCTGGTTTTGGTAACATGGCTATACTAATTGATTCGAGTTTCAATAAATTAGTTAAGGCATGCTCCCTTCATCTCTATTAGTTGGAAGAGTTTGTGCAAAGTTGGAATTATTTCTTCCATGAATGCCTGGTAAAAGTTATACGCAGAATCATGTGGGCTTGGGGGCTTCCCTGGTGGCGCAGTGGTTGAGAGTCCGCCTGCCGATGCAGAGGACACGGGTTCGTGCCCCGGCCCGGGAAGATCCCACATGCAGCGGAGCAGCTGCGACCGTGAGCCATGGCCGCTGAGCCTGCGCATCCGGAACCTGTGCTCCGCAACGGGAGAGGCCACAACAGTGAGAGGCCCGCGTACCGCAAAAAAAAAAAAAAAAAAGAATCACCTGGGCTTGACATTTCCTCGAAGGAAGATTTTGCCTTGTGTTTCAATTTCTTTAATGGGTTTAGAACCAGTCAGGTTTACTTTTTCTTCCTGAGTCACTGTTGGTAAATTATACTTTTCTAGGAATTTATCAATTTGTGGTCCTAAAGATGTTTGTAATATTCTCTTACCATTTTAAGCTCTGCTCCACCTGTATTTATGTGCCCCAATTCAGTCTTAGTATTGTTTATTTGCACCTTCTCTCTTTCTCTCTTGATCGGTTTTATTGGGGGGCGTGTTTGGCACATGGCACGCACAGCACTTGGAATGAATAATAAATGATTCTTCTATTACAGCATGTCTGTAATTTTCATGTGTATATTATGGTTATATACATATGGTTAGCTATATATACACAATATGGCTAAAGTATTATATCTTGTACCAGTCACTAAATGTCTTATTTTAAGCTACACAGCTGTTTGAGTGGAAGGTGTGAGGGGAACACGATCTGTATGTCTCACCGGTTACAGTCAGAGTCAATACCCTAAGCTACAAAGGGCCATATCAGCGATGTAGAGCCTATAGACAAATTCTTGCTGTCACACAGCCCAAGATCTAATTTCTGCATAAAAGATTAGAAAAAATCTTCCGTTTTACTACATACCAACTTTGCCCAGGTCTTTACAACACAGTTCCATTTTTCATAAGGACACCTGATGACTGAATCAAGAAGATAATCTAAATTCTTGATATAGTCCATGGGTCACAAATCTATTTTGATTTTAAATGGGGAAAAAAAATCTCACATCCCCCCACTCAATTTTCCTTTTCCCTGACTTGACCTCATGCAAAACAGGTTATTACCACTGGACTAGATAATTCATTTAGTAGTCAGTTATGGCCTAGAAACGAAATTAAGAAGATAGACTAAATGGTCTGAGAGTCTTGGTTCAGAGAAAAAGAAAAGGTATCGATTTTAAATAGAAAGGCCATTTTTTGTGTTTGTCCTGAGGACCAGAAAGACAAGTAATTGGCTAAATTTGTTCATTCGTTCACCATGTATTCATGTAATATGAATAATGCAAATATAATTTGTCGTATCTCCAGCATCCCTCCAGGTGACCCACAGCATTCTGTTTGACTTGGTAACTATGATTTGTAGATCTCCTTCCCGTGTTATAATCAACACCTTGAGCGGCTTCTTCCTCCTAAAAATAGTTTAAATTATATTTCTTTAAATATATGTACCATATACTTACCCTCATGGTGCGCACCTACTATTCGCCCAAATCCCTCAGACTGCCCTTGCAGCTGGTTCCCATCACCCTGAACTTTCAGGGTACCATGGCCACATCACTTCCCCATGGTGCTCATTTGGTAATCATAATACATGCTTAGCACATTAGGGTCCTTGATAAACATTGAAGTAACAACAGATTCTTTCCTTGATAACTACTGACTTCAAAAAATTAACGAGACGGTTGTCTTTGTACCTCAATACGGGCAATACAAACCATAATTACCTGCTGCTATGAAATCTACCTGTGGCACATGTGTCTTAGCTGCACGTCAAGCTGTGAATTCAGGCATATCAAGGTGTGTCAGAAAAGGCAGATCAACCGGACACAGGAAGTAGGGGTCACTGTGTCCTTGAGGGCCTCAGGCAATGTCCTAGTCTCATTCCTACTGACTTTCTCCCTTAGTGAAGGGACTTCCTTCCCCCCTACACACACACACCGTTCTGTTAAAAGGAATTTTCTTTACCTAAGATGTTTTTTCTTCCCAGCCCGTGGGTTTCTCAATTTTGCAGCCAGTTTTAAACTCTGGGCAAAGAGGAAATGTCCCCACTTCAAGAAGGTAATGGTAGAATAAGAGTTGTGTTGGTGGTACCAAGAAATGACAGGAGTGACAGCTGGGACCACAAACAGTACGGTCAATGCAGAAACCAGAACGTCTGCAGACAAAGAGCCATGTGGCAAAGAGGAGGTTCCATGTGCTTTTAAGAAGTCACTCTAATACTGTAGGATTCCACTAATAGGAGGTACCTTATAGAGACAGCACGTAGAATGGTGGTTGCCAGGAGTGGGGGAGGGGAAATGAGGAGCTGTTGTTTAAGGGCATAGCGTTTCAGTTTTGTAAAATGAAAAGAGAGTCCTGGAGATTTAAATGCAACTTTACTGAAGAAGAATTTACATAAAATAAAATAGATACACTTTACGGCTTCCCTGGTGGCACAGTGGTTAAGAATCTACCTGCTAATGCAAGGGACATGGGCTCAAGCCCTGGCCCAGGAAGATCCCACATGCCGCAGAGCAACTAAGCCCGTGCGCCACAACTACTGAGCCTGAGCTCTAGAGCCCACAAGCCACAACTACTGAGCCCACGTGCCACAACTACTGAAGCCTGTGCGCCTAGAGCCCGTGCTCTGCAACAAGAGAAGCCATGACAATGAGAAGCCTGTGCACCGCGACAAAGAGTAGCCGCCGCTCACCGCAACTAGAGAAAGCCCGCGCGCAGAAACAAAGATGAAACACAGCCAAACACACACACACACAAAAGATACACTTTAAATGTACAATTTGATGAGTATTGACAAATGTATAATACAGCCATGTAACCACCATCACCATTAAGATACAGATCATTTCCATCACCCTAAAAGCTTCTCTTGTGTCCCTTCCCAGTAAATCTGGACCAAACACACTTGACCCAAGGCAACCAGAGACCTGCTTTCTAGACTCAATTTGTCCTTCCTAGAATGTCATATGAATAGAATCATACAGTAGATACTCTTTTGCATCTGGCTTCCTTCACCCAGCATGTTTTTAGAAATTCGTCCATGTGAATCATTAATTTCTTCCTTTGTATTGCAAAATAATATTTCATTGCTTGGAGATGTCACAATTTATTTATCCATTCACCCATGGATGGACATTTTGGTTATTTCTAGTTCTTTGGCAATTATTATGAATAAAGATGCTACGATCATTTGTGTACAAGTTTTTGTGTAGACCTATGTTTTCATTTATCTTGGATAAGTAACTGAGAGTGGAATTGAATCATACATATAACTTTATAAGAAACTGCCAAGCTGTTTTCCAAAGTGGTTGGACCAGCAGTATATGAGAGCTCCAATTGCTTCACAGTCTCATCCACACTGGTATTATTATCATGCTCTTAAATTTTAGCCATTCCAGTGGATGTGTGTGGTTTTACTTTGTGTTTCCCTGATGCCTAATGACGTTGAGCATGTGTTCATGTGCTTATTGTATTGTAAATACTGTCTCCAGGTCTGTGATTACTTTTTTTTAATATAAATTTATTTATTTATTTTATTTTTGGCTGCGTTGGGTCTTCGTTGCTGCACATGGGCTTTCTCTAGTTGTGGCAAATGGGGGCTACTCTTTGTTGCAGTGCTTGGGCTTCTCATTGCAGTGGCTTCTCTTGTTGCAGAGCATGGGCTCTAGGCATATGGGCTTCAGTAGTTGTGGCACTCGGGCTCAATAGTTGTGGTGCACAGGATTAGTTGCTCCGTGGCATGTGGGATCTTCCTGGACCAGGGCTCAAACCCGTGTCCCCTGCACTGGCAGGCGGATTCTTAACCACTGTGCCACGAGGGAAGTCCCAATAGAGCCCATTTTTTAGTTTTTTTTATAGTTCATGTTTTTGTGTCCCAGTTAAGAAATTTTTGCCTATCCCAAGGTTTCAAAGATTTTTCTCCTATATATTCATCTACAAGTTTTATATTAAGGGACATGATCAATTTTGATCATGTCCCTTAATTTTGTGTAGGGCATAAGGTAAACATCAAGGTTCTTATTTTCCATGTGGATGCCTAGTTTTTCCTGCACAACTTGTTGAAAAGAGCCTCTTTTCTCCCAACTGAATTATCCTTTGTCAAAAGTCAATTGACTAAATATGTGTGGGTCTATTTTTAGTACTCTATACTGTTCCATTAATCTAAGTGTCAATCTTTATACCGATACCACACTGATCATTGTAGCTGAATATTACATCCTGAAATCAAATAATGTGAGTCTCCCATCTTTGCTCCTTATTTTCAAAATCTTTTTGGCTTTTCTAGGTTCTTTGCATTTCCATATAAATTTTAGGATCAGTTTGCCGATTTCTACAAAAACCTGCTGGAATTTTTTAGGATTGCAGTGAATCTATAAATCAATTTGGAGATAATTGACATTTTTTTTAAATTGAGTCTTCCCATCCATGCACATGGTCTACCTATATATTTATATCTTTAAAAATTTCTTATAGTAATATTTTGGAATTTTCTGTGTGCTGGTCTCATACATATTTCAAGATTATCCCTGAGTACTTCATGATTTTAGAAGCTCTTTTAAATGGCATCTTTCATTTGAATTTTCAATCGTACATTGTAAGTATTGTATATAGAAATCCAATTAATTTTTGTATATGGACCTTGAATTCTATAACCTTACTAACCTCAATTATATCTAATGACACTTTTTTTTGTAGATTTCTTGGGATTTTCTACGTACAAGATTATGTTGTCCATGAATAAAAAGTTTTACATCTTTGCATTGTGTATAATTTTAATTTCTTTTCCTTGCTTTATTGCACAGTACGATGTTGAATAGGAAAGGTGAGAGTGGACATCCCCACCTTTTTCCCAGTCTCAGGGAAAAAGCATTCTGTGTCTCACCATGAAAGATATTGTTAGCACTAGTTTTCTGTGGACGTCCTTTATTACATTGAGGTAGTTCTTTTATATTCTCAGTTTGCCAGCAGTTATGAATAGGTACTAAATTTTGTCCAAAATTTTCTTTGGGGTGTGTGTGTGGGCTCCATCTGTGGACATACATGTAACAAAAGGGTTAACATGGCAGGCTGAGACTGCTGTCCTTTGAAAGGCCTGTTTGCAAGGTTAGCCTTTGGCTGCAACCTGGACATAGGTTTTGGGAGGTTTCCCACTGTTCCCCGAACCGGTGAGTGGTTCACTGTGCCTAAACTGTTTGTACAAGCAATGTGGTTTATGCTGAACACCTGCTTTTGTTCTGGAAGTCTGGAATTTTGGTATGTGCCAAGTAGACTGTCTATGTGACTAGCCCCCCAAGAAAAACACTGGGCAGAGTCTCTCCTGAGCTTCTCCAGTAAAGAGCATGCTGTGACAACACGTCGCTACAGGAATTAAGCACAGAGAGAGGACTTTTGGAAGCTTACACCTGGTCTCTTCCAGATTTCACCTCATTGCTGACTTTGGTTTATATCTTTTCACTGCAATAAATCTTAACCATGAGTATGACTATATGCCGAACCACAAGTCCTCAAGAATCATTGAATCTGAAGGTGGTTTGGGGACCACCAACATAGATATCACATAGTTTTACTCCTTTATTCTATGAGTCGTATTTGTTGATTTTGAAAATTAAACCAGTCTTAAATTTCTGGTACAAAGCACATTTGGTATATATCCTCCCTGTATATTATCCTCTCTGTCTCTCTTCCTCTCAGTATATATTTATATATATATTGAAAGAGAGATTTGTTAATGTATTGTTAAGGATTTTGCCTCTATGTTAATAAGGAATATTGGTTTATGGTTTTCTTTATTTATAATAATTTTGTCTAGTTTAAGTATCAGGGTAATCTTAGCCTGATAAAATGGGTTGGAAAGTGTTACTTCTCCTTCTATTTTCCAAAACTTTGTGTAGGAGGGGAATTATTTCTGTCAAATATTTGATAGAATTCTTTTTTTTTTCCAAGTGTTTCCTACCCAATTAACTCATCTGTTTTTTTAAAATTATTATTTATTTTTGGCTGCATTGGGTTTTCATTGTGGTGCACAGGCTTCTCACTGCAGTGGCTTCTCTTGTTGCAGAGCCCGGACTCTAAGCCCATGGGCTTCAGTAGTTGTGGCCCACAGGGTCTAGAGCACAGGCTCAGTAGTTGTGGTGCATGGGCTTAGTTGCTCCGCAGCATGTGGAATCTTCCCAGACCAGGGATCGAACCCGTGTTCCCTGCATTGGCAGGCGGATTCTTAACCACTGCGCCACAAGGGAAGCCCTGATAGAATTCTTTAATGAAGTCTTCCGGGCCCAGTGTCTTCTTTGTCAGAAGTTTTTAAATTACAAATTTAATTTATTTAATCAATATAAGATTTTGCTGTTTCTTCTTGAGTCAGTTTCAGTAACTTGTATCTTTCAAAGAATGTCTGTTTCATAAGTTATCAAATTTCTTGGCCTTAAATTGTTCAAAATATTCTCTTATAATCCTTCTATTATCTGTAGGATCCATGGTGATGTCATTGCTGATATTGGTAATTTGTGCTTTCCCCCTTTTTTTTTAATCTTGATCATTCTGGCTAGGGGTTTGTCAACTTAATTAACCTTTTCAAAGAACCAGCTATTGGCTCCATTGATTTTCCTCTATTGTTTCCCATTTTCTATTTCATTTAGCTTCCACTCTTCTCTTTACTTATGCTTATGTTTGGTTTAATTTGCTTGTCTCTTTCTAGTCTCTTAAGGTGGAAGCTTAGATCATGAATTTTAGACACTTCGTTTCTAATATATGTATTTAATGCTATAAGCTTCCCTCTAAGCACTGCTTTGGCTGCATGACACAAATTTTTTTTTTAATATATTTATTTATTTATATATTTATGTATTTATTTGGTTGCATTGCTGCATGCTGGATTTTGCTGCAGCATGCAGGCTCAGTAGTTGTGGCATGCGGGCTCTCCAGTTGTGGCACACACGCTCTAGAGCATGCAGACTTAGTTGCCCTGCGACATGTGGGATCCTAGTTCCCTAGCCAGGGATCAAACCTGCATCCCCTGCATGGGAAGGCAGATTCTTAACCACTGGACCATCAGGGAAGTCCCCATGACACAAATTTTGATATACTGTGTTTTCATTTTCATTTGGTTCAGAATATTTTCTAATTCCCACTATGATTTCTTCTTTGACTCCTGGGTTATTTAGAAATGTGTGTAATTAAGAAATACTAGAAATTTTGTTTCCCTAATACTTAGATATTTTTCAGAAATTTTTCTGTCCTTTGTTATTATTGTTGGTTTACTTAATTTTGGCTAAGTTCCAGTGGCAGGGGATTGGTAATAGTTGGTGCCGTCCCTCGGCTGAAAGCTTCTCAGGCATTTAAACTATTTAATATACTTAGCAGATAGATTTTTTTCATGGCTACTGCAAAGGTAAATTTCAGACACCTGTTCTGAATTAATGAAATCTTAATATGAATGTTGACATTTAACAGTTAATATTATATGCTTTAAGTAAAAATATTAATGATTTTTAACAACCATTACATTTAAGTTAAACACTTGGATTCTTGCGCTTTTTAAAATTTTTGGATTTTAACTCATATTTAGATCATTAAATTTAAAACTAAAAAAAAATGATCTCAATAGGCAGAGCACAGAGGTTTTGAGGGCAGTAAAACCTCTATGTGCTACTGTAATGGTAGATACATATCTTTATATATATTTGTCCAACGCCAAGAGTGAACTCTAATATAAACTATGGACTTTGGGTGATTATGATGCGTCAGTGTGGGTGCATCGATTGTAACAAAGGTACCACTCCGGTGAGGGATGTTGATGGTGGAGGAGGCTGTGCATGTGAAGGGTCAGGGGGCACATGGCCTTCCTGTACTTTCTGCTCAGTTTTGCTGTGCACCCAAAACTGCTGTAACAAATAGTCTATTTTTTAAAAAAAACAATAATGAGATCTGGTGACATTCCAAATGCTAGATTAACGTTTCATACTATTTTTGCATTTTTTGCTGCTACTAAATCATTTGTTTCTCCAATCCCATGTGGTTTCAAATGTGACTTTTAAAAAATCCCCCTTAAACTTCAATAAGCTTTGCCGGGGTGACAGTAAAATTACTTAGATTAAGCCCATATTATTTCAGAAATGAAGCATTTGAGGAGTCAACCAAGTCCCTGGGATGTGAGTCAGCGATTAAATTAATATCTTAAGGAAAAAGTACCCCCTTTTACTGGTCACTCACTACCTTCCCTACTGAGAGTATAAGATCAACATTTCAAGTGCCATCCAGCTGCCTCTCCTAGGAGCTCAGTGGAGCTTGGTACATAATATCAGAACTGAGTCATTTATGGTTGAATGACACAGAATGAAAAATAAATGCCTTTCATCCAGTTCCTGTTGCCTAATACGGACTAAGAAATAGACACTTTAACTAAAGTGCCCCACCTGTGACCAAGTGAACCTTTCCCTGCAAGGGTGCTGATCTGATTTCCTGATCAAAAACGGAATCCAAAGATACTGTAAATGATCTGTCTGGACCTGAAAGCAGGCCTATTTTCTTTTCTCCAGGGCTTTGCTTGTAAACATCAGTCTATCGAGCTTATTCCTTCACTAGCTGAGGGCGTTTTGGTTTTTTTGAAGAATTTCGGTTAAATCTGCTTTTTCATCCTAGCAAAAGGTCGTTTGGCCCAGCTGTCCTACAGGTGGCTAGAGTTTATTGCATGCAGAGGCAGAAACAAGATAACTGAAAACAGAGAATTCATATTTAGAACTTGGGGAAGAAAACTAGGAGTGGTATTTTTACAGGGTTTTTTCAAAACAACTGTCCATTCAACTGTGACTTATAAGCCCAGAAGAGGGATGTTTCAGATAATTTACATCACTAGTCCCTAAGCCTTCTTACCCACTAATAAAGGTGAAATTTCTTCAAGAAGTAGGACAAATGAGGTTAAGATGACAGCTTTCAGATAACTGAATTAAACTTTTAAAAGCCATAAGAAAAGGGAGCCCTTTCGCAAGGACGTGACGACAGATTCATAAACTAGATGACTCATAAGCTGCTTTCAAATTGCAAAACTGATTATGAATCACTGAAGAAAAACTTAAAATCTCCCCCAAATCTGAGTTCTCTTTTAAAAATCAACAAATGCAGCCTCTACTGTTCATTAACATAGTCTTATTCACCGACCTGAAATAACCTTTGGGTGATCTTAAAATAGGTCAGCTTTTACAAAACACTGCTTAGAAATACGTGTTTAAAAACTTGATTTGGCTCTAGGTTTCTTCTGAATGAATCACAAGAGACTGGATGATAAAAAGAATTATGTGTAGAAAAATGTATTAAAACAGGCATGAGATAAAAAATAATAGAAATTTCTTTTGGTAGAAATCTGTGTGTTTCTGAATCTTTCTTCAGAAGGTAGTGCCCTTGAACTAAGATGCTGGTTGGAATGTAAACGTGGTAAAGGAGGACTTGGCCTTGACCATCATGGCTACCAATTAAGAGGGGGAAGTGTTCAAAAGTAGAGACCAACAAGGCGGTTCATTAGGTAAAAAAACCATTAAGAATAGATACATGGGGATCTCTCTGATGGTGTAGTGGTTAAGAATCTGCCTGCCAATGCAGGGGACACGGGTTTGAGCCCTGGTCCGCGAAGGTCTCACATGCGGCGAAACAGCTAAGCCCGTGCGCCACAACTACTGAGCCTGCGCTCTAGAGCCCGCGAGCCACAACTACTAAGCCCACGTGCCACAGCTACTGAAGCCAGCGCGCCTAGAGCCTGTGCTCCACAGCAAGAGAAGCCACCGCAATGAGAAGCCCACGCACAGCAACGAAGAGTAGTCCCCACTCACAGCAACTAGAGAAAGCCCGCGCGCAGCAAAGAAGACCCAAAGCAGCCAAAAATAAATAAATAAAGTTATTTATTTTTCATTTACAGAAAAAGAATAGATACATGTATATGTAAAACTGAATCACTTTGCTGTACACCTGAAACTAACACAACATTGTGAATTACCGCAGGTGGGATTCTCAAGAGATCAGAATCTCTATCACACTGTTTAAGAATCTACCCTATCACAGGATATTGAAGAACCTACACTAGGCTGTTTCAGAACTGGAAACTGATGGGAGCCATTTTCCAAGAAATGGTGAATAACGTCCACGCAGAGAAGATTTTAATCATTAACTGCAGGGTAACCTTAGACTTTTGTCCTATTTCAGGGACAAGTGAGAAAGGACAGTAGTAGCGAAGATGGCATATTATTTAACTGCCGGAAAGGCTTGGAGACCGTGAAGGCACATAAAAATAATATTGAGTGTTGGGAATTTTTTTTCATGTTTATATAAGGGCAGTTTTACTACCAGTAGTTAGGAAACTGAAATAGAAATAAACAATAAAAATTTATCTAGACCATGTAAACATTATGGGTTTTACAATTTGGCCTGAAAATCTCATAAGATTTGCTTACTGGATTTCCAAGCGATAACCTCTTTGGATCTGAACCCCCCCAAAGGGGAAGGGTGGATGAGAAGGCATCTTGAAACCAAAGGGTCCTCAGCTCTGAAGTCTATTGGTCAAGAGGATTTTAAATTCCCTTCACTTCAGGGTAGAGGTAAATTTTCTTCCATCAACCTAGCGATGAGTCTGTTCTTTTCTCATGGAACAGCTGCAGTATTGGAAGAGCAGAGCATTTACAACCTGGAGACCTGGGTTTCAGTCCCTATTCTGCCATTTACTAGTAGGAGATTAGGGAAGTTATGCGACCTCCCTGAGCCTCAGTTTCCTTATCTCTAAAATGGGGGGTGATAGGGAATTCCCTGGTGGTCCAGTGGTTAGGACTCCTCGCTTCCACTGCTGGGGGCCCGGGTTCGATCCCTTGAGGGAACTAAGATCCCTCAAGCTGCGCAGCGAAGCCAAAAAAAAAAAAGTGGGGGCAATAAAAACATCTCACAAGGCTGCTGTGGTCCCTCAATAAGGTAAGATATGTGAAAGCCTGGTGTGAGCACCCTGTGAATATTTAGCTGATGTGAATCTTAAAGCAAATGGGAATCCTTACTTTCTGTTTGTGGTATTTCATGTTAAAATCTTTTGAAAATCATTATTATTCAGAGAAAAAAAATACTCTCAGTGTCATTACCAAAGATACTAGTTTCAAAGATTGTATCTGTGAAGACAGCATTGCACATCCATTCTAAACACTCATCTGCAAACCCTTGTAATAACCTTAGCAACTATGAGAGGTAAATAGATAGATTCATTATATGGAAAGAGCTGAAGCTGTGTCTGCTTTGTGCGGACAACAATCTTCTAACCATAGTAAATACCCTACAAGTACGCACGGAGACGAGTGTTTACAAGGAATTTGGAGGGATTCCGATGTTTTCCTGCCTCCCCCACTTCAGCTCACTCCCCTGTGGAAAATGTCGCTTTTACTGACCACGGATGAGCTACCAGCCCCTTCTGATTTATAGCCTTTTCCTGTGAACCACCTCTCTCAGAGCTAAAAGCAGGATGTTACATTCATATTTGTTTTACCTCTCCCCTCTTGCCAGGAGTTGAAATCTACTTAGATTAAGAAACCAAAATCTCCACTATCCTTTTTATCTATAAATTTATTTATTCATGTTTGGCTGCGTTGGGTCTTTGTTGCAGTGCATGGGTTTCTCACTGCGGTGGCTTCTTTTGTGGAACATGGGCTCTAGGTGCGTGGGCTTCAGTAGTTGTGGTACATGGACTTCAGTAGTTGCGGCTCACAGGCTCTAGAGCGCAGGCTCGGTGCCTGTGGTGCATGGGCTTGGTTGCTCCGTGGCATGTGGGATCTTCCTGGACCAGGGCTCGAACCCGTATCTCTGCATTGGCAGGCAGATTCTTAACCAATGTGCCACCAGGGAAACCCTCCACTGTGCTTTTTGATCTTTGGTTGAAGTTCAATGTGTCAAACCTACGCACTATGTAAGGTCCTTTTGCCCTCTCCTCACCTCCAAGGATGATGTGGAAATCACTGGGTCTCAGAGAGAAATACAGAACCAGCTCATGTTTGGGGAGCGGATGTTTCTCCCTCTGGGGACTCTCATGAGAGTGTGGCATTCAAACTTTTAGATTCCCTTCGAAAAAAAGAGTTATCGTTAAATCTCTGCCAAGATTTAAAAAGTGGATGGAGTGACTTCATATTTGAATGAAAGAGGCAGTTCATTGGGTGGAGTTAATAAGGGCAGAGGTGAGTCATGGAGTCCTGGGTTGTGAATATAATTACAGCCCATTTAGAAATGAGCACGTATATACATGACCTTTATTCTCCACCAAAGCTGTACAAACATTCACTTCCAAGCTGACACAGACAACCCGTGGAAATACATCCATACAGCAGGAGCCAGACATCTGATCACGTTCGTAAAGATTAGATGGCTCTGAGCGGATGAGGCATTGAGAAACACCACAGTCCCATTAATCACACACCTAGAGGGCTCAAGGGACCCAACCTCGAGCAGGCTGGTCTCCACGACCCAGGTAATTTGAGTTGATGATAACTCTCCAGGTTGAGATGACATCTCTCAAATTCCCTATTCTGGGATGTTCCCTATTCCAGCTTCACATTGATTCGAACCCTTGGAGAAATCGTTACCCCTTCCTTCCCTTCAATAATCCCTGGTATTTGGATGGCTTTTCACAGTTCAAAGACCCAACTTGTGTTCATTTTCTTCTGTGACATCTCATCTCTCCTCGTATGTTCTCTCCTGGTATGATCCTCTCTCCTCACCTCTAATACTATTACAAGAGCCTCCACATTTCGGCTTTCCTTCACCCTAGAGTTTATCCCATACATCACTGCTGGCTTTGCGTCCCCAAAATACCCTTTGCAAATGTCATGGCTCAACTCAGAAATTGTTAGTACCCTCCACTGTCTGCAAACTCCTCTGCCTGACTTTCAAAGACAAAATCCAGGGACTTCCCTGGCAGTCCAGTGGTTAAGACTCTGCAGTTCCAATGCAGGGGGCAGGGGTTCGATCCCTGGTCTGGGAACTAAGATCCCACAAAATCCCGCCCAAATCTACTTGGCCAGGTTTTTCTCCTGGAACTCCCTCGCTCCAGGATAACTGATGGCCACCCCTCTATAACACACCCACCAGGTTTCAGGCCTGGCTCTTGGCCTGTAATGTCCTTCTCTTGTCTTCTCTGTGCCCAGGAAGTCCCATCCGGCAGGTGCAACCCCTCTGAGAAGCGTCACCCAACCATCACTCGGCTTCTTAATTCCTTCAACTTGAATGCACTGCCGGCCAGCTGCTCAGACATCAGCTCTTCCACAAAGCAGCCCTGATACTCCGAGCCGCAGGGACTGTCTCCACCCCCAACCACTCATGACCGCTCATGAGACATATCACCAACTGCCTGATCTGAGAGTTATTTCCCTGTTAGATTATAAGCTCATTGGCGATAGGGACCGTGTCTTAGTCATCTTTTTTACGCCCTGCAGCACCCAACATAGTATATGATTGAAAAATATCTGTTGAAGGAATAAACAAAGCAGTTATAAGGGGCCCTGTCAGAGCAACAGACATCTTGACCCCAATTCATAGAAGTCCTCCTCAGAGCCAAGGTCACACCAGTTATCCCGTGTCTTTAAGAAAAAGCCACCATCTCACAGAAACAGTCCAGACAAAATAAGCTGGGAACAGTAGAGGTAATTTTCTAGACTCTTTGGACAGATAATCTTGCTTTAAAAGATAGCAAAATAGAATAAAGGCTTTCTGAATTACTTTTTAAAAAAAAAAAGGAAAGGAAAGGAAGAAAGAAAGGAAGGAAGGAAGGAAGAAAGATACACCATGGTCCACCTCATTATTCATCCAAAGTTGTGGCCAATTATATGAGATTTCACAGTTCTGTTTGAGAAATTAATGTGTAATAAGGAAAATAAATATCACACATTTCAATATGCCTACGATTACCCATGGCATACGTGTTAGAGGTCAACCTTGCCAGTATTTTGAACGTGCTGCTCAAAAATACAAGTTATCTGAACAATATAGAGGTTCCTTAAAAAACTAAAAATCGAACTACCATATGATCCAGCAAACCCACTCCTGGGCATACATATCTGTAGAAGACCGTAATTTGAAAAGATACGAGCACCCCAGTGTCCATTGCAGCTCTATTTACAATTGCCAGGACATGGAAGCAACCTAAGTGCCCATCAACAGATGAATGGATAAAGAAGATGTGGTACATATATACAACGGAATATTACTCAGCCATAAAAAAGAATAAAATAATGCCATTTGCAGCAACATGGATGGACCTAGAGATTGTCGTACTGAGTGAAGTAAGTCATACAGAGAAAGACAAATATCATATGATGTCACTTATATGTGGAATCTAAAAAAATGATACAAATGAACTTATTTACAAAACAGAAACAGACTCACAGACTTCGAAAACAAACTTACAGTTACCAAAGGGGAAAGTAGGGTGGGGGGGATAAATTAGGAGTCTGGAATTAACATATACACACTGCTATATATAAAATAGGTGATCAACTAGGACCTACTGTACAGCACAGGGAACTCTACTCAATATTCTGTAATAACCTATATGAGAAAAGAATCTGAAAAAGAATGGATATGTGTATATGTATAAATGAATCACTTTGCTGTACACCTGAAACTAACACAACATTGTAAATCAACTATACTCCAATATAAAATAAAATTTTAATTAAAAATTTAAAAAATACAAGTTATCCTAGTCAGATATAAGAACAGAGTACTAATAAGGGAGAAGGTATCACATGTACTGAGAGCCATATTCTGGCACCGGGAAGTGATGTACTAAAGTACACACACTCTCTCTTTTTCCTTCATTCTCCTAGAATGTCCATCCCTTTATAAGTAGCATTACAAAATCCCTGGTTGTATACATCGAAATGTCCTGAAATTAAATGTCATCCCTCTTACCACCCATCTCTTTCCAAATTCACACCAGTCTCCTCCCGACCGCCCGTGGTTTTTCCTGTCCGTGAACATTTTTCATGCTAAAATGCCATGTGTTTCTTATAATAACAACACTAATGGGTCCCTACCACAGTTCTGTCATGTGGATTTCAAAGACACTCAGAGTTACTTTATGACCATCAGATTATTAACGTGATTATATAATGATTATATAACGATTATAACTGACATAGTAATTCCATAAAGTAATTAATAATGATGTCTCCACTGAGGAAACTAAAGCTCAGAAAGATTATGTCATCAGCCCTAGGATATTACAAGGTCAAAATAAGACCGAAAGTGGAAACAAGGTCTTCTAATTCAGTGCTGTACTTGGAAGGCAATGCTTTCTTATCTTTCCCCATGGTGTGCTCTGAACGATACAATAAAAAACCCGGAGCAGGGCATTGTTTTTTAAATGCTATGTTCTAAAAATAACATCACACATTTAATCCCCAAATGCCCAGTTATCTGAACAATTACCGTGCGTTATTTTTTCTTCTTTGGGGAGACCTGACTTGTCTCTAAACATTGGGAACAGTCTTTCCCTTCTTCAGGAGAATTTCTGTTCTTCTTTCTCCGGTTCAATAAAGCCTCTTAACTGCTCTCTTTGCTTCGGGTGCTAAGACACAATTCAGATCATGTCACTTCTCAGCTCAAAAACCTCCAGTGGCATCCTCCATCATTAAGAGTGAAAGCCAAAGTCTTTACCTGGAGGTTTTTTATGGTGTGGCCCCTGTTCCATCTCTATCCTCATCCCCAACTACTCTCCCCATTGGTCACTACATTCTAGCTGTGCCCTTGTGTTCCTCAGGCACACACCTGCCCCAGGGTCTTTGTACATGCTCTTCCCTTTGCCTGGAATGTTCTTCCCCAAATGCCCATATGACTCACATACTACCGAGGTCTTGACTCAAATGTCACCTCCTCCATGATGCCTTCCCTGACCACTCCATATATCATTTCAACTGCCTTCCTGCCTCCAGCCCAGCATGTTTAAGATCCTGTCCTTGCCTATTTTTTTTTTCCCCTAGCACTTGACACCATCCAACACATTGTACTGATTTATCTTGGGAGTTGTCACAACCTAGTACATCCGTCCAGTGATCGCAGTGGAACAGAAACACACATCTTTGTGTGGGGGTTACTACGTGCAAATGTGACTAATGCTGTCGTAAACTGTGCTCAATCCCTCTTTATACTACTGTTAAGCACTATTACAAAGTCACTTGTGGTTGGAATGACTTTAAAACTCGGAATGCTATTAGTTTCCGGTGAATAATTCCAAGAAACATGGTACTTGGGGAAGAATTAAAATGTTTTCAGAGCAGCACAGAAAGCTGCCTGCTGTGGATCCAGGGGAAAAGACCATCCTGCTGAAGTCATTTTCCTGTTTAGGAAACCACAGCAGACAGCTAAGTGGATATTTGGAGATTTACTGTACTCTGATTCATTCAAAATGAGATTTCACATGATAATATGTTTCTTTAAAGTGTTTTGGAAGAAAGTCATTTCCATTTCAATTTGTATTTTTTTTATTAAAAAAAAAATGTACCATTTCCAAGTTTAGAAGTTACTGTATTGTACCAAAAAGTTTCTTACGGGTTACTCCAAAAGATTTTTAAGAGAAAGAGAGAGAGGGAGAGAGGTTTAAATGGACACACGTAGCTGGGGAAACGGGACAGCTACATGTAAAAGAATGAAATTAGAACACTCCCATAACACCATACACAAAAATAAACGTAAAATGGATTAAAGACCTAAATGTAAGTCCGGACACTATAAAACTCTTAGAGGAAAACATAGGCAGAACACTCTGACATAAATCACAGCAAGATCCTTTTTGACTCACGTCCTAGAGTAATGAAAATAAAAACAAAAATAAATGGACACACCTATCCAACTAAATTCAGCATCCACTGGGTGCCTTCCATGGTGTGTCCCCAAGCAAATTATGTAGCCACCCTTTTACCTTATTTTGTGCACATATAAGAGGTGAAGGAGCCTTTCGCCTTATACGGATACAGACTGTGTATGCCCCCCTGCACCCCATGAAAACAAGGTGGGTACAGCACTGGTTTGCCGGTTCAGCCCTGACTCTGCTCCCATCGCATCTTGGCAGCTGCCTCCAGAGCTGAGAGTTGGTGCCAGGGGACTAAATGCTCGCCAGCGCCATCTCCCACTTGGCCATGGTGCTCTGGGCCCTGTGTTGGGTTTCACTCTGGTCTCACTTGTT
>NW_006780198.1:2490814-2497740 GCF_000442215.2 Lipotes vexillifer | reverse complement strand
GATCCAGTCCACAGCCCAGAGCTTGCACCACAGCTACAAAAACCAACGCACGGTGTTACCGTCAGAACGACTGTTTTTGACAATTACTGCACGTCTCATGAGATTTGGAGGAAACCAACGAGATGATGATTGAGAGTCTTCAAGGAAAGTTCTCTCTGATGGCATCCTCATGTATCTTCAGTGCCCTAAAATATCTGCCAAGCAGCCCTCTGTCTGCTTCATGCCTGTATTCCCAAACGCCCAACACAGTAACTTGCATATAATACATGTTCAAGAAATAATTACTGAACCAGATTTTTGTTGGATGAATTTTTCAACGTTAAATATCATAAGGGATATTTATCTGCCTATACAGAGAGAGTCTAATCATCTTTGAACACTGAGCTTTTTGAAAGAAAAACACCATGCATTTATGCAAAAGGCAGTATATATATAGCTAGATTATTTTAAATAATTTAAAATGCATGGAGCATGGCCCCTGTAACACCAGAAGAATCGAAGAAGCAGATGTAAAAAGGCTAACTGCACGTACACAGGAAACCTTCACTTTTCATCCCTGCATTTCAAAACTTGATTACCAATAAACTGTGGTATATTTAAACAATGGAACTCTACCAGCAGTTACAGCAATAAATACTGCAACATGGATGTATTTCAAAAACATTGGGCTGCGTGAAAGAGGCTTTACACAAAAGAATACAATGATATGGTTCCATTTATATGAAGTTTCAGAACAGGCCAAACCAACCAACAGTGGAAAAAAGTGAGAATACCAGTTGTCTCAGAGGCTGGAGCAGGGGGTAATTGGGGTAGGCGTCTGAGGGAACATTATGAGGTTATGGTAAATGTTGTACATTTTGTTAGGGGTTTGCATTAACAAGTGCATACATCTGTCAAAACTTACCCAGTGGAGCTTCCCTGGTGGCGCAGTGGTTGAGAGTCCGCCTGCTGATGCAGGGGACGCGGGTTCGTGCCCCGGTCCGGGAGGATCCCACATGCCGCGGAGCGGCTGAACCCATGAGCCATGGCCGCTGAGCCTGTGCGTCCGGAGCCTGTGCTCCACAAGGGGAGAGGCCACAACAGTGAGAGGCCCGCGTACCGCAAAAAAAAAAAAAAAAAAAAAACTTACCCAGTGATACACTTAAGATTCGTGCATTTTGTTGCAGGTGAATTTTACCTTAAAAGAGATCAAGAGAGAAATGTAATCATACATGAAAATTGAACTCTAGTTAATGATGGACATGCTGAAGTGTTTAGGGGCAAAGTGTACTGATGGCTGCAACTTACTATGACGTAACTCAAAAAGTAAGATTCATGTGAGAAAGGAAAGGATATGTGGAAATGTTCATGGATTTGCTCATTTCTGTAAAATAAACATAGGAAGGATAAATCAGAAACAAATGAGACTGGTTACCTGCAAGGAGTAGATGGAATTCAGGGGAAAGAGCGTGTCTTTCTACACAGCCCTGACTTTAGAATCACAGCAAAGTTTCCCATGTTGCCCCTGCCAAATAATAAATGTAAATATTTAAAATCAATCAAGGTACTTCCCTGCTCAGGGAACTAGATCCTGCATGCCACAACTAAGACCCAGCACAGTCAAATAAACAAGTAAATATTTTAAAAAGTAAAAAATTAAAAAATCAATCAAGATGTGGAGGAAACCCCAAACGGAATACAAACAGTAACAAATGAACCTAATCGTACTAGAAATGAATAACACAATCACACAGAAGAGGGTGGTGAAGAAAAGAACTAAGCTAAGGAACTTTGAAAAACAGTATTTTGTCTATAAGCTAGAATGCTAAAGACAAAAAGAGCTGTATACAGATATTGTACATGGGTTAGCAAATGTGTTTCTCATGGAGGTATGGATTAGCAATTCCAAAACTACTTTATGTGTATGCTAGGACTGAATGAATAAGTAAATATATTGCGGATAATGAGAACCGATTTTTTCACTGCTGGAGAGAGAAATTACTAATAAAGAGGAAGTCCAGAATGAACCTATGGTGCTGAATTGGACTAAAGGCATCAGTATGAATTCATGATTTCATATAGATATAAATGAATATATGCACATATATACTCACAGAGATGGATAAATACAGAAATGTAGATGCACGTGTAGATATGTATAGGTGTTAATCTACATAGATGTCCTAGCTCCATCTGCTGAGACGGCCTGAAAGCAATGACACCCCCATAACAGTAAGCAAACTTAGTGCCCAGATCTTGCTTTCTAAACACCATTCTCCAATTAAAGAAGCCAAAGCTCCTTAGAAAAAAGAGGGAAAATACAAAGTGAGCTTGCAACATCTTGCAGTGCCAGAAAGTAAGAAAATGCTCCCCCAAATGCAGGGCCATGTTAAAAGGACTCGGGAGCTAATCCAAAAGGAGCAGTCAATGATCAAACTGAGACAACTTGAGCCACAAAATAAATAATTATAATATTGGATTAGAACCCAAAGAACAAAATAAATATCCCTGACTCCATCCTGATATAAATAAATAATTGAATAAATAAATAAATGGGAAAGAAGGGACATCTCTTCCTTACAGTTCAGTTCCAGCAAATGGGACTTCCCTGGTGGTCCAGTGGGTGAGACTCCACGCTCCCAATGCAGGGGGCCTGGGTTCAGCTGGGGAACTAGATCCTGCATGCATGCTGCAACGAAGATCCCACATGCTGCAGCTAAGACCTGGCGCGGCCAAATAAATACATTTTTTTTTTAAATTCCAGCAAATGATGAAGAACGTAGAAAATTGCCACTTGAGAACCACAGAATAACTGCTGCAGGCAAAATCCTGCAATGCAATGAGTAGGTGAACATTTAAGGAGAAGAAGGATATTTGCATGGTCTCAAAGTATCGCCTCCAAAATACTTATTATTTACAAAGTGACAAATTGTCACGTTACAGCGGAGAGACCTGGCAGACAGCCCCTTACCAAGTGATAAAAAATAGCATCAGTAATCAATCATTAGAGAGTGTGCCATGACATACCCTCCCACCAAATACAATGAACTGAGAAAAAGGTATAATCACTCTTGTATAATCACATTCCTGTAAAAAGTGCACAATCTCAGTCTAACCATGAGAAAACTTCAGACACAACCAAACTGAGGGATGTTTAACAAAATAAATGGCCAGTGCACTTCAAAAGAGTCAAGGTTATTAAAGACAAAAACTGAGGAACTATCATAATCGGGGGAGGCTAAGGAGACACAGCAACTAAATGCAGTGTGGGCTGCTGGATGGATTTTGCACCAGTAAAAGGACATCAGTGGGAAAATTGATGACATTCAAATAAGATCTGTAGATTCATTAATAAATAGTGTTATGCTACTGTTAATTTTCATAATTTTCGAGGCTTTGATCCTTGTATTATGGTTTTGCAAGATTCTAACATTAGGGCAAGCTGGTGAAGGGTATTTGGGAGCTCTGTATTCTTTTTGCAAAGTTTATTAAGCCTAACATTATTTCAAAATAAAAAGTAAAAAAAAATAAGATGGCTTGATGGATGAATAGATGGTTATATGACAAATAAATATACTAAAATGCTAACTGTAGACTCTAAGTGATGGGTATGGAGGTGATCACTGTACAGTTTTCTCAACTTTTTGGTATATTTGAAACTTGTAAAAGTAAAATGTTGGAAACATCCGATTTTTAATAAACTAAACTTAACTTTGATTTAAGTTTAAATGTATCTGTTCCTAACTGAACATAAAGAGCTTTGCAGTCAGTAATTTGACCTGAGTAAAGTGAAATAAGATGACTTTTGCTGATCAGGATGACACAGGGCAGGAGACGCACATTCTGCAGTTAGGAATCAAACAATATAATCTCAACAACAAAGGATCAAGTAAATGAGAGCAACAGAAGAAAGCCCAAAACCTTAAAAGTGAAAACGGACTTATCAACAAGAGAGCCTTGCCTATATTTTTAGGTTCAGAGACTCCTCTTGCTCTAGATGTCCCTTAGTAGAGACACGGTCTCATTAAGAATCTCACGCTATATCTCTTGGTCAAGGCCTATCCCTGTGAGTACAGATCAACCCTATCAAGCTACTGATTAGAAGGAGGAGGTGGTAGAGTCAGCTAAGCCAGGGCTGGTGTAAGTTGGTACAGTTGCCTTATTTAATATTATTTAATAAGTTAAATAAGCTGATTCAGTGAATCAGCCCCACAGTAAAATGATGTAACAAGCAATTAATCTGCACTGGTAACCTTTGGTGTTCTGTATGAATGTGTACACTGTAACCCACGTATTTATCACTGAATGCGGGAAACAGTGGAGTTGTAATGAAATACACACGTGTTCCTTGGAGACTGAGAATCAGGCGATGATGAAGGGAAAAACATGATCTTCATGCTCTAAAGATTCACAGATCAGGAAACGTCCTATGAGATAATTCAGAAAGCTTCTGGTTCCCCGTATAGAACAGGAAACGCCAAAGGTCCAATTCAGCCCTACGAGGATAATTCCAAAACCTTCCTGGGAACTCAGAAAGGAATCAGACCCAGAAGGTGGAGACTTCATCGGCTGCTAAACGTATCTGGTTCTACAAGTTAATTGTGATTGCTTGAAAACTTTGTAATACACAAATCCGTTTCAAAGCTGGATGGAAGTAAAAGACACTTTCCCAGGGATGAATGGTTGTCTTTGAACGTGCATAGTATAAAACTTGGATGTCTCAGTCTAGAACCAGCAGACCACATGTGTAGAGAAGGAAATGTGGTCCATGATGATAACCCTTTCAGGTCCAGTGTTGGTGACAATTTCCCTAAACCCTCCTCCTGCTTTCCAGCACACATAGGAATCCTTCTTACACATGATTTCATATGTGAAAGGAATGTTTAGTGTTTCCAATTGAATCTGAGGAAGTCAATAATTCTAACTAATAATTTTTTAATACAATAATACCAAATATTCATTAAATACAATGTACCAGGCACTATGCTCAGGAGTTATTTGTATTAACTCATTTAATAATAATAATTTCTTCCCTGAGTGCTAGCTGGACCTCAGCAGGACACAGAGCTGACCTGTCGTTTATTGGCAATTCTAGGAGATAGAGTAATGACCACTGAACATAGCCTTTGAACCTCCTCCATAGCTTGCTTGCTTGCTTTTTTTTTTTTCTCGTACACACTGAAGGTTTGCCAAGGGTTGAATCGAAAATGATTCCAGCTGCATCTATTTCAAAATTGCCAAGTAGAGCCACTCCTCCAGCCAGTACTGCGCTATTCATTTCTAAATCAAACATGGTGTGCTCAGACCACATGTCTCCCTCTGATCTTCAAAAAACATGCATTTATAGAGAAAAGTCATTTTGTGACAAAGCTTTACTCAAATCTGGAAACGAATAGGAGACATCACAGATACGCATATTCACTCAGAGATTCTGCAATAAGAATCTGATGTGTTAAAAAAGCAATCAAAGCATACTCCATGCTAATGGGTATTCCATAGGTATACTGTTTTTTAAAAAAAGGAGGGGAGGTGAACATTAATCCCTTCAGATCATTTTTTCAAAGGCCAATGACCTCTAATTCTTTTTCTGAATTAGGACATTAAATAAGCACATTTGTTGGGATTGACATATTGACACTACTATATATAAAACATAACCAACAAAGACCTACTGTATAGCACAGGGAACTCTACTCAATACTCTATAATTACCTATATGGGAAAGGAGTCTGATAAAGAACAGATATATTTATAACTAAATCACTCTGCTGTACACCTGAAACTAACACCACATTGTAAGTCAACTGTACTCCAATATAAAATTTAAAAATTTTTTTAAAAAGCACATTTGGTTTGATAGATCTGACACACAATTTCTCATTGTGCTTTTCTTATTAAACTTTAAAAAATGAGTCTGTTTTTAAAGATGCTTTGGAGTCAGTGGTATTCCTAAAGCTGGACCACACTGAGAATTAAAAGCAAATTAACATGCCATCTGTAATACAGGCTTGTGTAGGTACGTCGTCTGTAAGAAAATGACCCAGTTCTCCCAAGTGGTAAAGCAAGTCTCTGAGTACGTCACTCCCTTCCTCACTCTGCTATCCCCTGACCGGCCCTGCTCCCAGTGGTAGAGCAAACCACCGCGTGGATTCAGAAGAAAGAAGATGGCTTCATAGAGCTCGATATATCAACTTGACATTTGGACTGTTAAAACACCCTGACTGGGCTTCCCTGGTGGCGCAGTGGTTGAGAGTCCGCCTGTCGATGCAGGGGACACGGGTTTGTGCCCCGGTCTGGGGCCGCGGAGCGGCTGGGCCCGTGAGCCACGGCCGCTGAGCCCGCGCGTCCGGAGCCTGTGCTCCGCAACGGCAGAAGCCACAACAGTGAGAGGCCCGCGTACCGGAAAAAAAAAAAAAACACCTCCCTGACTCTGTTTCCAATTGTAAAACTTAAACGTGGACTTTGCGGGGACTTCCCTGGTGGTCCAGTGGCTAAGACTCCACGCTCCCAATGCCGGGGACCCAGGTTCGATCCCTGGTCAGATCCCGCATGCTGCAACTAAAAAGATCCGGCATGCAGCTAAGACCCCACACAGCCAAATCAATCAATAAATACAGTTAAAACAAACAAATAACAATCATGGACTTTCACGCGAGGGACAAGGAGGCAATGTTCGTGCATATGCGCGGACGACAACCGTGTCCCTTCCAGGAGCCATCTCGGAGCTTATGCAGTTCCTCCTCCAGAGCTGACACTGCCCTACTGTTTCGGTGGCTACAGCCTCACCCCTAACACATCAGAACCCCTCTTTGTGGATCAAGCCTTCAAGCCTCAACTTGGCTCCTTTCTAACTATAAACGTACCTATACATTATCCTCGCCTTACAGGGATCTGTGTTTCTGATTCTACTTGCCATATATCCCCTGCTGGTTTTGATTTCTTCAAGT
>NW_006780198.1:2489925-2490804 GCF_000442215.2 Lipotes vexillifer | reverse complement strand
CCACTCCTCTTCCCCTCGCCTACAATTAAGCTCCAGCGCTCAGCCCCTGAAAAAAAAAAACAACTTTACTTTCTGCAGGATGTCCCTAAATCACTGTGTTCTCCCTCCTACCTCCTGGCACTAATTTCAGCTCCAACCTAGTTCTTGAATCCACCTGCTTCTCTTTACCGTCATTGCCAGGATGATGGTCCAAGCTATCATTCGTTCTCACCTGGACTCTTGATTCCAAAACGAAAAACTGATTGCGTTCCACCCTCCACACATCAGCAGTCTCCTGCTTGTTCTCAGACTCAGAGCCTCCCTATCATTTAAAAGACCCAGCAGGGACTCCCGTCACACCCCTTGGCTCTGTCCACCCTCTTTCCACGTTGCCCGGAATATTCTGCTCCCGCTGCCCCTACCCCCGACTATTTTACTCCTATTCGCCCTTGAGGTCTGAGCTCAAACCTCCTCAGGACCCTTCTTTGACCTCAGATGAGATCATGTTCCGTGCGGGGCACCGTGTTTCCTCCCGCCGAAGCCTGACTCAGTTTGTGACAATTCACTTACTTTGGGTCACTATTTGATCAGCGTCTCTCTCGCATGAGACTCTAAGATCCACAAGCACAAAGTTTATGTTACCTTGCTCACATTTGTGTCTACACTGAATGATACAGGTCCCAACCCTTCTCAGGAACTCAGTAAATATTCACTTTTGTCAAATGTCAACCTTCCAGAAAGAGAAGTCTGGACTTACAGTCCCTGCTCCTGATTCCCATTCTCTACTCATCACAACACCCCTTCCTGTCACACCGATGACTTCCTAATGGTCCCTCCTCCCTGCCATCAAGACACCAGGCTCTCCACACCCTCCTGACTTCCGAGATAGATTTCTGCCTT
>NW_006780198.1:2482044-2489915 GCF_000442215.2 Lipotes vexillifer | reverse complement strand
TCCTTTACTCTTTGGTCTCTTTCCCTGTCTCCTCTCTGCTTCCTCCTTACATGCTGATTTCCCCTCAGTCTGACCTTTCTGCTCTTATCTATTCCCATTCTACACCACTGATTCGTTAACCTTTGGATACCTCTCAGAGACTGATCAAAGTTACGGACACACTCCACCCCAGCACGCCAAGTGGAAACTCATTGAAAACATTGCTTATAATTTCTGCTGGTTATAGAGACTTGAATCCTAATCACCAAATCACCGTGGATCCTAGTTAAGGACCCCATTCCACATGCTCTCCTGACACCATCTCCAACTTCTAACCACTACCTTTGTCTGCTGAATCTCTTTCCAGCTCCGAATTCTCTTGAAATCAAGCCCTGACTTCAGATGCCTCTTTCTATCGCTTCCTAAGTGTCCTAAAAGCACCATCAACAAGGAAACTCATTTCCTCAAACCTGCTACTTTTTCCTGCTTTTCCCATCTCGAGCAGTTGCCCCAAGCTAGATATCTTTCTGATTTTAAAGAATATCTTTTTTTCATCCATTGCATTTCTACAAAACCAGCCAGGATTCTTCCCACAAAAAAAAAAAAAAAAAAGAAAAAAGAAACATTAATTTTCTCAATCCAATTTTCTCGTGGTTGTTGTTTGTTTCTTGGTTTTTAATTGAGGTATAGTTGACTTACCACGTTGTGTTAGCTTCAGGTATCAATCCAATTTTCAAATCGTTTTTCAAAACGCATTCAACCTCTTTCCTGAAAACAAACCAATTCCAAAACAGACTGATGAATAAATTAAACATGCAAAGAAAGAAATGATGAAATCATCTTAACAGACCTCACCCACCCCACGACACCGCCAAGAAGATAATAAATGTGCTAAGGAACAATTGAAGAAGACAGTGTCCTGGGCGTGAAATAGGGAAAAAAAGAAATACCATGAATGTGGCCCGCATCGCGACCACAGCACCTCTGGAAGCGCTCTTATTTTATGAGCCATCCTCGTACCACAATTATGCTCCAAAACATATTGGCCGGCCTCCTCCCTGACCCCTTATTTTGTCAAACTAACCCTCAGTTCTGCTGTGATCATTCCACCAAGCATGCGTCTCCACTCTGTTCTGACTTTTCCAATTCTTCTCAAGGCCCAGGACAAATGATTCATGTATGGGCAGCCCATCACCATCCAATGAACCCTCTCTGTCTAAAGCAGAACCTAAGCTCCACCTTCTCAAAAAAGCCTTCCCTGATTCAATTACATCAGCAAATGCTTACCAAGCCCTGTTATGTGTACAGAGCTGTGTCCCGTGAAAGGATTGGTGGGGAGGTGGGCCGGGGAGGGGGAGCTGCTGAATGTACTAGAAGAGAGAGGAGATAGAAAGATGAAAATAACGTAGCCTCCAACTCAAGGTGTCTATCATCCAGTAGAACAATTTTTCGGAAACAATACTAAAGCCAAGTGAAATGCTAGGCCGAAAGGCACAGGCCTTAGGGTCCAAGCGGAGGCAAAAATAATTTCTCCTTTCTCTGAAATTGTATCTTATTTGTACTCGTTTGTGGTTCTATGATTCTTATGTGTTAAATATCCACAACTGGTTCAGAAAGCTTTCTGAGGGTAGGGACTACATTTTTCCTGTCTCTAAAGATATCTCAAGAACTGGCCTTTGATTGGAAGAGAGTGAGGGGGAGACAGAAGAGATAAGAGATCACCCCATTCAAAGGACAAGTGTTAATAAAGGGAGCTCATCTCATACTTACCGTGAAGCAGGAGCAAATAATAACCAAGCCCGAAATGAACCACAACCTTTATTTTTCAAGGGATGCATCATTTACACAACAAAGGACATGCATCAGAATTTTCAACAATGTCATTGTCAATTACGTTGGCCTCAAAGCATCCTCAGTTGAAAGTCAAGATAAAATATGTCTTCCGAGATCTCTTAGTAGTGATTGAGAGCTACATTTGAGGAAAAATGAATCAAAGTATATCCGTGTTTAAACCCCACCGTTATTATCCCGTGAAGGTGATAGCAATGGTCCAAAGCAAAGCAAGCCAGGTCAAGTTGAAGCAGGACCTGCTCTGGGCAGCCGACGTGGTACATGTCCAGCTGGTACAGTAGGTGGTTTGCTCTGGCCTATGAGTCACTCGGAAAGTGCAGTTCTCCACCAGGATTGTAGGCGCTAAGATCCGGTATTTGCTTTTAGACCGTGGGAGCAAAGACTAATAAGGAAACTACAGCAGAACAGCTGGGAAACAAGTTCCCTTCTGACTGCACAGAAAGCACTACTGCAAAGTCATTTTCCATCCTAGAGACAGGGGTCCAAGAGGATGTGTGCTTTCCTGTCCTTCAAATTCATTTCGTTTGCCTCACTTTTAGCTTTACATTCCCCCCCCCCACCCCCGCCCCTTAAAATGATACCAAGCTTCGACTCTGCTTGGTAACACGAAGCATGGCAAAAATACATCACTGGACAAGCAGCTAAAAAAATTTTCGTTTTAGTGTTTTTCTCTTCTCCTTTCAAATACTGCCTATTCAGCAATTTTGAGATCCCAGCTATATGTCAGTGTTAGCTTGTAGGGTGGCATGGTTTTACCTCTTCCTACCAAGATAATTTTCTAATTTCGTATGATCCTTGTCATCTGTGTGACCGAAATGAACATTTGGATCTCATCAAACACTACTGGACAGAGAGAGAATTCTAGAATCCTAAGAGAATGCAAATTAACACTCACCCCTTCTCTTGATTTCAAGAGAGGGTGAACAGCCTTGTGAGGGTGATTGATGGTCAGGAAACCATCAATTCTCTTGGAAAACCACTTGGATTCCAGCAAAATCCCTGAACAGTTGGAGTAAAGCAGCTGTCGGAAGAACTCACGTGTTTTAGGAACTATAGTTTATTGTTCAGTGCTTAGAATTAAAAGTATTTTTTTGACCAGGCAATTTTTAAAAAATTTATCCCAGTGATAAATCCATTTTTCTGGGTACAATGATCTAGCAACACATTTTCCTTTACTAACATTCATTTTTGTGCCATGCTCAGTCCTGCAGTTTCAGTAACACTTTTCCTGACCTGGTTCTTCCTGTGAGATGTTAGTTATGAACAATATGTATTGGGGTGTTCCTATGGAAAGGATGCCACCTTTTATTAAATTAATTTATTTTATTTATTCTTTTTTTTTTTTTTGGCTGCGTTGGATCTTCGCTGCTGCGTGCGGGCTCTCTCTAGCTGATGCAAGTGGGGTCTACTCTTCGTTGAGGTGCGCGGGCTTCTCACCGTGGTGGCTTCTCTTGTTGTGGACCATGGGCTCTAGGCGCACAGGCTTCAGTAGTTGTGGCACACCGGCTTAGTTGCTCCGCGGCACCTGGGATCTTCCCAGACCAGGGCTCGAACCCTTGTCCCCTGCATTGGCAGGCAGATTCTTTAACCACTGTGCCACCACCAGGGAAGCTCAAGGATGCTATTCTGGTAGAGAATCTGCAAAATGTATAATCTCATTGAGGAAAAGTATACAAACTAATTATGCCTAGACATAAGTTATTTTTTTACCCAGATGGATCTGATCGACTTATAGCCTTTCAGCATCATCCTAGCCCTGTACCTTTCCTGGCCCACAGTTCTGCTAAAATGAAGGAGTAAAGCTGCTGAAGAGAAAATGCAAAATTAGTAAATATCTCACTTATTTTCATGGCAGCTTCAGTTGATTGGAACTGAGAAGAAGAGAAAGGAAAAGAAGGGGTGATTCCCTGGGGAAGGAAAGAAAACTAACAAGCCAGTTTGGAGGCAAAAAAGCTCTAACGCTCTCCAGAGACCTCACACGCCTATGCCTATAACAGGATAGAAAAGCCACCAGCACATAGTAGGACCTCAGGATGCTGAATGATGGAAAACGACTGCTCTAAATGATGACCCAAGACCTCAGTTATGAGATCATTCTATTTAATCGTACTTAGGTATGGCCAGAAGCAGAGAACACTTTACAGTTTTTTTTCAAAAAGCTTTTTATATAATAAAGCAAACATCAGGCATGGACAATGGTTCTGTTGGTTCTAAAACAGAAACCAGGTTGTTGTCTAAGCGAAATGGAATTGTGTTGTGTTCCAGCAGGAAATGGCCAAGTGTAGAAGTCTATACAAAAGGGCAATTTTAATTTCCGTTCCTTTGGGGCAATGTATGGTGTTTCTTTTTTTTTTTTTTTAGTTTATTTATTTGATTTATTTATTTTTGGCTGCATTGGGTCTTCTTTGCTACAGATGGGCTTTCTCTAATTGCTGTGAGCGGGGGCTACTCTTTGTTGCGGTGTGTGGGCTTCTCATTGCAGTGGCTTCTCTTGTTGTGGAGCACAAGCTCTAGGTGTGTGGCTTCAGTAGTTGTGGCACATGGGCTCGGTTGTTGTGGCTCTCGGGCTTTAGACCGCAGGCTCAGTAGTTGCGGCACGTGGGCCCTAGAGCTCACGGCCTGCAGTAGTTGTGGTGCATGGGCTTAGTTGCTCCGCGGTATGTGGGATCTTTGCGGGCCAGGACTTGAACCCGTGTCCCCTGCATTAGCAGGCGGATTCTTAACTATTGTGCCACCAGGGAAGCCCCTGTATCGTGTTTCTTTACTGCACATACAGATGAAAGAAAATTGCTCTCTTTTTTTTTTTTTTTTTTTTCCCTGCAGTACGCCGGCCTCTCACCGCTGTGGCCTCTCCCGTTGCGGAGCACAGGCTCCGGACGCGCAGGCTCAGCGGCCATGGCTCACGGGCCCAGCCGCTCTGCGGCATGTGGGATCTTCCCGGACTGGGGCACGAACCCGTGTCCCCTGCATCGGCAGGCGGACTCTCAACCACTGCGCCACCAGGGAAGCCCAAAAGTGCCCTCTTTGACGTATTACTTCAGAATTCAAAAACATTCTGGATAACCAATAGGCATCTCACGTTTGTGGAAGCTGAGGTCCTCGCCTGTCTCCCCAAAATTGCTCTCCCACAGTCTCCCCATTTCCTTATTGGCAACTCCATCCTCTGGCCACCCAGGCCAAGCCCCTGGGAATCATCGCTTTCCCTGACATCTCACACCCGATCCATCAGCAAATCCTCTTGGCCCTTCCTTCAAAATAGATCTAGAATCTAAACCCTTCTCAGCATGCCCACCACTAACACTCTGGGTCAAATCACCTCCATCTTCTGCCTGGATTATCCAAAACCTCTCAACAAGCCTTCCTGCTTTCTGTCTTGCTCCCTTGAGTCAATTCTCCAGATATAGTTCAGAGGGATCCTTTTAACACATAAGCTGGACTTACACCCCTCCTCTGCTCAGACCCTCCAATGGCCCCCTTCTCGTGCAGAATAAAACTGAAGTCCTCAATTCCTCCTGCTCTCTCCCCAGCTCACTCTGCTCCAGCCCGCCAGCCTTCTTGCTGGTCCTTGAAAACGCCAACACCAGCTCTGCACTGCTGTTCCCTCTGTCTGGAATGTTCTTCCCCAAACATCCTTCTAGTCTACTCCCTCACCTCCTGCAGGCTCAGATGCCACCTCCATGAAGCCCTGCCTACTAACCTATTAAAAATGGAAACATACCACCTACCACCTCACCTGGTGTTCCCCGTCCTCCTCTCTTGCTCTCTTTTTTTAATTTTTAAAAAAGTTTTATTGAGGGACTTCCCTGGTGGTCCAATGGTTAAGACTCCGCGCTCCCAATGCAGGGAGACCGGGTTAGATACCTGGTCCGGGAACTAGATCCCACATGCCGCAATAAAGATCCCACGTGCTGCAACTAAGACCAGGTGCAGCCAAATAAATAAATATTTAAAAAAAAATTTTATTGAAATATAGTTGATTTACAGTATTGTGTTAGTTTCAGGTGTCCAGCAAAGTGATTATATATATATATATATATTCTTTTTTAGATTCTTTTCCATTATAGGTTATTAAGATATTGAGTATAGTTCCCTGTGCTATACAGCAGGTCCTTGTTGTTTATCTATTTTATATATAATAGTGTGTATCTGTTAATCCCAAACTCCTAATTTATCCCTCCCCCCACCTTCCCCTTTGGTCACCATAAGTTTGTTTTCTATGTCTGTGAGTTTGTTTCTGTTTTGTAAATAAGTCATTTGCATCACTTTTTTAGATTCCGCATATACGTGATATTATATGATGTTTTTCGTTCTCTATCTAACTTACTTCATTTAGTATGACAATCTTTATGTCCATCCATGTTGCTGCAAATGGCATTATTTCATTCTTTTTTGTGGCTAATATTCCTTTGTGTATATATATATATTAATAGCACATCTTCTTTATCCATTCATCTGTCGATGGACACTTAGGTTGCTTCCATATCTTGGCTATTGTTAATAATGCTGCTATGAACATTGGGGTGCATTTATCTTTTCAAATTAGAGTTTTCTCCAGATACATGCCCAGGAGTGGGACTGCTGGATCACATGGCAACTATAGTTTTAGATTTTTAAGGAACCTCCGTACTGTTCTCCATAGTAGCTGCACCAATTTACATTCCCACCAGCAGTTTAGGAGGGTTCCTTTTCTCTCCTGCCTTCTTATTCTCCAACACTTGCCATCAGCTAACATGCTCCATACCTGGCTTCATTTATTATCAGGCTCTCCCTACTAGGATATAAACCCCACGAAAGCAAGAACGTGTGGCTCTGTGTTCATTGCTGTGTCCGCAGCCCTCAGAATGGTGCCTGACACAGAGTAAGGGGATCAGTAACTGAATGAATGACTGCCGTGATAGACTCAATGTTCTGTCTTGAGCTAGGTGGCTGTATCACTTCTAGTTCAGGGAACACACACCTGGCACCTCTTGCATGAGGCACACCCTGTGCTCTTCAGGATCTAGGGGTGTAGAGGTGAACTGGAGAGACCACCCTTGCCTTTGTGGAGCTGACAGTCTGGTCTAGCGAAGGAGACATTAGAACATCGCAAGCGTCAGGAACAGAGATGTTCAGGAAGCAGGTCACAAGGACCCTCCTTCTAGTCTAGGGGCTCAGGAAAGGCCTACCATGAAGAAGTGACATTAACACTGAGACCTGGTTGACAGTACAGCTGGCCAGATGCAAAGAGAGAAGAGAATATTCCAGGCAGAGGAAAGAGCATGACAAAATCTGAGGCTGAGAAAATTAGATCCAGCTCATCGGAGGATAATGAGGGAGGACAATGGCAGAGACAGAGACAGAGAGACATAATATGGAGAACCAGCTCCAGGAGGATCCTGGGCTTTATTCCCGGGCAGTGAGAAGTCAGGCTTTAAGGGATATGATCAGATTTGCAAGTTTTTAACATTTGCTCTATATTAGGGGAAATGACTTGAAGACAGGCACGAATGGATGCAGCGAGATAATTTAGGTGGCCAGAGCTGATAGGGGTTTGCCCTAGGCTAGTGGTCATAGGAAGGACGTACCAGGAACGTAGTATGAGTTTATATAAAACTATCATCCTTACTCAGGTACTCCATCTCCCTCAAACCCTCATGATTCAAATCACCCAACAACCTGAACAATGAGAGAGGATAGAGGTGTAGATGAACTAAGATAAAAATGGTTCTATTATTACAATTTTATGTTTATTTTAGAAACATATTGCAAAGTATGTTAATATTGTCTTGTTATTAATATTGCAGGAATAATCAAAACAAAATATTTTAGAGCATTTGCCAAATTAAATGTGCCATTAACAAAGAACAAAAATGGTGTGCTTAACGGTGTTAAAGAAGATGAAACCCAGAAAAGTATTTTCCTCCATTTTACAATTGAGGAAATTGAAGCTCAGAGAGGTTAAGTCACTTCCCCAAGGTAATACAGCAAAAAAGTGACAGAGCTAGGACTTAAACCTAGTCTTCTGGACACCAAGTCTGGTTTCAATCCACTGACTTTTCCCT
>NW_006780198.1:2443100-2481952 GCF_000442215.2 Lipotes vexillifer | reverse complement strand
TTCCCTACAGTGCTAAGTGTTCATCAGAGTCCTTTGATGTATGACTGTCTGATTTAATGCCTCCTTCAGGATTTTACTTATGAGAAATAGTTTCACTTGTTTATTAAGTGTCCCCCATGTGTACAATGCCAGGCTCTGTGGACACATGATGGGTAAGACCAGGTCCTGACCTCAAGGGACTTACAGCCTTGTAAACAGTGATAACACTGTCTGCAAAATGCTAAGAGTACAGGATGGTAGGGGCGTTTCTGGAGAGAACAGAGCTGGGTGTGGGAAGGGGTAGGGTCAGGGGAAACTTCCTTGAGGAATTTCATCTAAGTTACCCAAGCGGGGCCCTTCCCAATGCCCCTAAAACGTCGCTCCAGAATGAATTCCCAAAGAGGATGCACTTTCCTGCCTGTCTCATATTTTCTTTCCAAAATAATGATTACATGTTACTTGTAGAAAGAGCTTTATTTTTCTAAATTATTTTTTATGTTTTTTCTTTTTTTAAAAAATTTTTGGCTGCGTTGGGTCTTTGTTTCTGTGCCCGGGCTTTCTCTAGCTGCAGCGAGCAGTGGCTTCTCTTACTGAGGAGCACGGGCTCTAGGCGTGTGGGCTTCAGTGGTTGTGTGCACAGGCTTAGTTACTTCGAAGCATGTGGGATCTTCCCAGACCAGGACTTGAGCCCATGTCCCCCGCATTGGCAGGTGGATTCTTAACCACTGCACCACCAAGGAAGTCCCAGAAAGTGATTTTTGCATACAGTATCTCATTGGATTCCCACTACCATCCTAGGGAAACAGGCCACACAGATGTTATAATTTCTATTTTATAAGTGAGGAAAACGGGGACTCGAGAGGCTGAGTGACATTGTGCAATTTCGCACATCCAAGCAGGGAGCCCAGCCTAGAACCCGGGTTCCTAGACTTCTGGTCTACCGCTGTTTCCATTAAATCCCAAATGTCTCGGGGAGTTTACATTCTCTCCTTCCTGACAGTTTCTTCCCACCTATTTTCTTCCCTTCAGGCACTGTGTACAGCCTGGGGCCTTTAAGCCTGTGAGCTGGCTGGCGAGAGCATTTACAGAATAATTCCCATATGACAGGAAGATAAGTTAGTGCTTGGTAGGTAAATTCCTAAAGGAACCAATCAATTTAATTCAAAATAAACATACCCTGGGCTCACTCCATTAATTAAAAACTTTCCAACATGACTTTTGATGATAATTTTGAAGGGAAGGGAGGGAGAAAGAATGACAGGAATGAACAGTGCAGTTTCCTCCTCTTTATCATGCCTGGAACAAGCTGTACTCCTAAATTCTAGGAGTACATGTTGTTTTTATTTAACTCATTAGTCACAGGTTAAATGAAGCAACTGAAAAAGAAAAAATCTGGCAAGAAGGAATCCACATGCAGATGCTGGTCATCAGAGAAATAGAAATACACAAATCGCAAACTATGAAAAGTAGGAAAACAAATTCATCTGAAATAAAAATGGCAATTTCAAGGTCACTTTTACTTAAAGGGTAATCTCACGATAAATGTGAAAGGAATCCACCACTCTTAGAAAGACTAAGATTTGTGAACTAGATCACTGACGTTTCCAAATTTACTCCCAGTATACATGGAGATGCTGTGGAGTGAGGACTTGGGGTGTCAGTTATTATGCACAGTCCTAGGAAATCGGGGAATACGGGCTTGGATTTACGGGGTAAAGTCTGTTCAAGGGACTTCGGGGGCCCGGCCTCACTTTCTAATTCTAGAAATCTCGAGAATTCATTTTCTACAGGTCCGGTCTGACAGTGCAGGCAGATCCAAGCACTATTTCTCTTGAACAAAGGAGTAACCATGCCCAAAGCCCAGTCCAACCTGAAATACCAGATTTCCTAATGAGAAGTCAGCCCAGAGGCCTGTCCCAGCAACTTCCTACCTTGTTTAACCCCTTCCTTCCCTCCTGCGGGGCCCCGGAATTCTACCTTCAAATACCATGAAGATTATTTGAATTTAAAATACATGTATATCTCTGAAAATCCTCACATCTAACTACGTTTTAGATATAAGTATGCATAACACTCTTCATACACACATCATTATTCTAAACAGTACTGAATGAGAACACTGCAGGACATAGTAAATAGTACCACCAATCACTACAAAGTTATATATTCATCTTTCTAATTCATATACCTTTTTGGATAAAAAAATTAATTAATAGCTCTGATCATTTTCCAAACTATATCACCAAGAAATTTTGAGCTGGTTCACAGATAATATAGATCAGATGTCTCTTAAATCACCAAAAGTCTCTCTATTACTAAACTTTACACATTCCCATCCAGTAACTGAAAATACAAAGTTCCAAACTGAGTTTCTTTGATTCCAGTTGTTGAGATTCTTGTTGTCTTTTTTTTGTTTTTGGCTGCTCTGGGTCTTAGGTGTGGGAGGCGGGCGCCTTAGTTGCAACTTGCCAGCTCCTTAGTTGTGGTATGTGAACTTTTAGTTGCGGCATGCGGGATCTAGTTCCCTGAGCAGGGATCAAACCCTGGACGCTGAATTGGGAGCACAGAGTCTTAACCACTGGACCAGGGAAGTACCCCTGTTGTCCTTTTTGTTTGTTTGTTTATAATTTATTTTTGGCTGCATTGGGTCTTCGTTGCTGTGCGCGGGCTTTCTCTAGTTGCAGAGCATGGGCTTCTCATTGCGGTGGCTTCTCTTGTTGCGGAGCACAGGCTCTAGGCGTGCGGGCTTCAGTAGTTGTGGCACGTGGGCTCCATAGTTGTGGCTCGCGGGCTCTAGAGTGCAGGCTCAGTAGTTGTGGAGCACGGGCTTAGTTGCTCCGCGGCATGTGGGATCTTCCCAGACCAGGGCTCGAACCCGTGTCCCCTGCATTGGCAGGCGGATTCTTAACCACTGCACCACCAGGGAAGTCCACACCTGTTGTCCTTTTTGAATGTCAGTCTTTAGGCTCTGGAGTTTAGTCTTGTGATCTTTCTTAATCTCAATGCATGTAATAGCAGTATCTCTTTCTCCTCTTTTGTTTAATTTATGTAGGGTTTTTTTTTTTTTAAGTATTAGATATGAAGAGTTTTGGTTGTTAAAAATCCTGTGAACAGAAAAATAGTAGACTCTGAAGCATACATTTTTTAGTTAAAACTAGTAAAGAAATGTAAATGAGAATGAAATATTTTTCTCCCGTGCAAAAGCGAGCTATACCGTTTCTCTTTTTCCTTTGCTTCTTCCTTTTTTTTTCTTTTCCTTTTTTGCCTATGAAGTTAGGAAAGATAAAAAAACAAATACTCTTTGATAGCAGAAATGTAGAGGAAATGAACACTTTCAAACACTGTTGGTAAGAGTATAAATGAGTAAAAACCTATTTGGAACGTAAGCTAGCAATTAGTATACAAAGACTCAATCATTTCCTTTGATCTGATCATTCTGCTTTGATCCATTTATTCTAAGGAAATAATTAAAGATGCACAAAAGTTTTGCATAAAAGATGTTCATTTCAACATAATTTATAATGGTAAAAATTGGAATCATCCAAGGGAGAACTGAAAAACTAAACTGCAACTCCCTGATTACTAGTGGCCAAGGAACCAGCCAGACATCTTTACTTCTTACTTCTGGATCTACTCTGCACATTAATGTAACTTAATCTGTGCACTGGATTCTTCAGAAACCGAGTCAATGAGTTTAATAAATTGTAGATAATCTGCCAATCAGTCAAGGTTCTGACTTAAATTACTAAAATTCAAGAACTGTATTAAACTTTTCTGCCCAAGAGTAAACAATTTCTTTATTTTTTTAAAATTATTTATATATTTTTTTGCAATACGCGGGCCTCTCACTGTTGTGGCCTCTCCCGTTGCCGAGCACAGGCTCCGAACGCGCAGGCTCACTGGTCATGGCTCACAGGCCCAGCCGCTCCGCAGCATGTGGGATCTTCCCAGACCGGGGCACGAACCCGCGTCCCCTGCACCGGCAGGCGGACTCTCAACCACTGCACCACAGGGAAGCCCAACAATTTCTTTATTTTAAAAGTTTTTCATTTTCCTGGGTAAGAACCCTACCAACAAACAGCAATTTGTTGCGATTGATATTAACATGATCCAATTTGTTCTCTTACAACAGAATACAGCCCTATTTATTTATTAACATTTAACTAACATAATTAAATGAATAATTTAAAAATAAAATATTTTTAAAGTACTTTCTCTGATGAGATCTATGCAATTCACATGACAACTTCCTCGGAACGAGCAATGTGACAATTAGCTTGTCACAGGCAGTGAGTGGTGCAAGAATTTTACGTGCATTGATGCACTCCAGCCCTAGGAACTGGGTGCTGTTATTATCCCCCTTTTACACACGAGTAAGCTGAAGTATGAGAGCTTCGGTAATTTGCCCAGTAACCCAGCTAGGAAATAGCAAAGCTAGAATCGGAACCCAGGCAGTCAGCATGGAGGTCTCAACCACCTGCCACATCGCTATTAAAATACAATAATTAGATACAAATGAAATAATTAAAATTTATGTAACCTAGATTAATATTGAAAACACATTGGGCTTGTGGTTAAATCGAAGCAGAGGAGGGAGGGAAGAGATGATCACATAAGGTTTATCAAGAAGGTAATGATGCCAAAACCTTCACTGGGCCTCAGGGAGGGGAAGTGGCTGGTGAAGAACATTCTAGGCCAACAGCACCATGTGATCAAAAGAACAGGCTCAGGAGTGATGAGCTTGTCCCTGAGGCTGGAACACCAGCGATGAGGAGGAAGGAAGGGCAGACAAGGATTAGAAAGCAAGGACTGTCTTTTATCTTGTCTCTATATTTTGTGTCTCTTTATTTTGGTTTTTTATTTTATTTTTTTCTTTCTGAGAGAAATAAAGATGGAAGAATTTTAAGTGGCAGAATGACACAACCAGGTATGTTTTCTAAGGAGTCATCGCTCTGGCAGCAGTGTGAAAGGTGGGTGGGAGAATGGAAGATTTGGGGGCCAATAAGACCAGTTAAAAGGCAAGAAATATAAGTAGCTGCAGAGGACTTCCCTGGTGGCACAGTGGTTAAGAATCCACCTGCCAATGCAGGAGACATGGGTTCAAGCCCTGGTCCCAGAAGATCCCACATGCCACGGAGCTACTGAGCCTGTGCTCTAGAGCCCATGAGCCACAACTGCTGAGCCCATGCACCACAAGTACTGAAGCCCGTGTGCCACAACTACTGAAGCCCACTCATCTAGAGCCCATGCTCTGCAACAAGAGAAGCCACCGCAATGAGAAGCCCGCACACCACAACGAAGAGTAGCCCCTGCTCACTGTAACTAGAGAAAGTCCGTGCGCAGCAACGAAAACCCAACACAACCAAAAATAAATAAATTAATTAATTAAAAAAAAAAAGAACGTTCACCAAAAAAAAAATTTTTTTTTTAATAAATAACTGCAGGGCAGTTGGATTGGAGAGGAAGGGACAGAGTCAAAGCTTCATTTAACAGATAGAATTCAGGGCTTTGATCACCAATTAGATGTGAGGGATTAAAGAAACAGTGATGTGACAGGTAATTGGTTAAAGAAAATTTACTTAAATACATATATATGCATATGTTTTAGAGTCACCATACTGAGTAAACTACTTGTCAGAAGACCATGTAAGTTCCAAAGAGGGGAATTTGCTTTTTTTTCCTTCCTTGTATTTCCCCTCCTTATAACATCCTGAATCACAGTCGTTCCATTTTCACTTTTAATTACTGAGTCACTTCAAGGTAAACACAGTATGAAAGACAGAATTGGTTTCTCAATCATCTTTCCATAATCAAGTTTCCTTTGAATTTGTTAAGGACCCAAGAATGCACATCGAATACAGACAATTCCTAATAACCTTGTTTTTTAAAACATAAAAGTTGTTTTTAAAGTATAGATCTGACTCTGACATAGAAATGCAAATACCATAAAAATTTCCGTTTTACCTCTTTCAAATTTCACCCTTTAAGTAGTCAGTTTCCTGAAACACATCTAAAGGAATACAATTATAAATTTATGTTCTAGACGAAAATTAAACAATCAGCTTGAGTATCTTAGTTGATAGTAAATGTGCCTTTGTCTCATCCAATTTGCAATTCTGTTCTAACTGAGGAGCACAAGGTGTCCAAATAATTGTCAAAGACTGATAAAATGAAGAACTAAGAATTACATATTTAAATTAAATAATAAAAGCCTTTGAAAACTACTAAAAGCACTAAAAAGCAATGATCTCCGAAGAACCAGAGAGTGGCATCTGAAAACCCCATACAAGAAACAGTAAGGATGACACACCAGAGAAGCATGTAACAAATCCACTGTTCTCAGAGACAGGACACAGATGTCTGCTAAAGCTGCATGTCCCGACCTCCATGGCTAGGAGGCTGAGTTACAGCCTAATTAGAGCCACAGAAGAAGGCTTTGTCTCTTTCTTCTCCCAAGAGATGCAAAGGTAAAGCTGGAATTGTAATTTGCTGGGCGGCCTGGACCAAGCATAGTTTTGCACCATTCTCTAAAGTAAAAGAAAAGTATATGAAGGAAAAGCCGTAATGGAAACATAAGACATCAGAACAATGACAAAGAAAGCTTGTTCAGAAAAATGACAGAGTACATGTATTTTCTAAATCCAGTAACATTCCCTTTTATCAATAACTGCTGTTACTAAGTATTAATGGGAATAAGAAAAAGTACACTGGCTTTTAAGTCAGACAGACCACCACCACTTGGGAGCTGTGTGATCTTGGGCAAGTTACTCAACCTCTCTGATACTTCATTTCCTTCATCTGCAAAATGGTGGTAATGATACCCAGAATTATACCTTTCAAGAGATGGTATAAAAATTAAATGAAGTAATAAATGTAAATAAGTAAAACCTCTAACATAATGCCTGGCATACAACACAAATGGTCATTCCAATATTATGCCTGAAGGTTCTTCACTGACCTTGTATTTGTAAAAAATAAGTCATTAGAGATCTTTCTCCCTTTTAGCACCAAGTGAGGCAAAGTTGACTCTTCTCCTGCCTGTCCAACCCGGCCTCATCTTATGATTTGAATCATGGCCAAAAAACAAAAATAAAAACAAACCCCAAACAAACAAAAACACTTGAGTGCTTACTGTGTGTGTCTAGGAGCATGCTAAGTGCCAGGCTAGATACAAAAGAAGAGAAAGGACGTTTTCTGTCCTCAAGGGCCCTGCAACAATACAAACAAGAAAGTGAGACCTCCATAGATGAAACAACTGGAATCAAGCTTAAAAATATAAGGTCTGGGGGCTTCCCTGGTGGCACAGTGGTTAGGAATCTGCCTGCCGATGCAGGGTACACAGGTTCAAGCCCTGGTCCAGGAAGATCCCACGTGCCATGGAGCAACTAAGCCCGTGCACCACAACTACTGAGCCTGTAAGCCACTACTACTGAGCTCACGTGCCACAGCTACTGAAACCCGCACACACAGAGCCCGTGCTCTGCAATAAGAGAAGCCACTGCAATGAGAAGCCTGTACACCACAGTGAAGAGTAGCCCCCACTCACCACAACTAGAGAAAGCCCACATGCAGCAAGACCCAAGGCAGCCAAAATATATATGTGTGTGTGTGTGTGTGTGTGTGTGTGTGTGTATAAGGTCCAGCACGAGATTACAGGATATCAACTGGATAACCATGGCGACTCCCAGTGGGAAGAACTGATGTGGGTTAGAGCACTGATGCTCAAACTCTCTGCGGTGAGAGACCACTTTTGTTTTCATTTCCAATCCATCATGAACCAAGAAGTGGTCCTATTGCCCATGGCTGCAACACAGCTCAGGCTATATCCAGTTCATCACCTAAGTTTAACAGCACTGAGGGTGCTCTATGCCTTGTCAACAAGACAAATTCATCAGTCACGTGCTTGGATGCTGGGGTAATGCTAAATTGCCAAAAAGTTTTTAAATGCTATGCTCTATTTCTCTGCTCATACTGTTGCAGACCAGTAACAAACAGTTTCTGAACTAGTTTTGAACTTGTAGTCTGTGGGCTACTCTCCAAGTTTTCCGGAGCTGGACCTAAGGGGAAGGGTTTTGACTGTTCCAGAAGGAGCAGTGGCAGACAGAGAAAGGTCTGGGGGCTGGGATGAGCCCTGCATGTACTGGGATAATTATTTTTATCACAAGTTGGAACAAATCAGTAGAATTTGGGGCAGGGTCTAAAAAAGTAAAGCAAGCACCTCTATATCTCATAATGCAAGGGAACAATTCATTCAGTAGGGATCCCGAAAACAATAAAAAGGAGAGGACCTACAGGAAGCATTCCCAAACTGTCACCTGATTGGCTTATGAACTATTGAGGAGTAGAGTCAAAGGCACACTCCTCAGTAAGAACATCAACACTTTGTGTCTGTGGGTACATCTCAGGGGTCCTCTTAGTCGTCAAGGCCAAAGAAGCAGGAAGGGGTTCAAGGTTTGGGGCAAGTTCTGCCTGTTACGCAGCAATGAGCACAGGCTCTCAAGCCACACTATCGGAGCTCAAATCCCAGCTCCTCCATTTACTTGCTGTGCCATCTTGGGCCAGCAGCTTGATATTCCTTCACTTTGGTTTCTTCAACTGTCAAGTGGGGGTAACAATAGCACCTTCCTCACAAAGGGTTATTGTGAGAACTGAATGAGGTCACGCATGTAAATCCCTTAGAACAGTGCCTGGCACCCTGCAACGGTTAGCTATTATCATTATTACCACCACTACTACTCATTATTATCAGACTTTTCCCCTCTGACAGGTTCATCCCCAAGGCCAATTTTAGAGGTATTTAAGAAGTCTTTATCCCACACCCTTGAACTCAGACAATGAACCCCTGATATTCAAAAGCCCCCAGTCCAATAATTCAAAAAGATGCATGCACCCCTATGTTCATAGCAGCACTATTCACAATAGCCAAGACATGGAAACAACCTAAATGTCCATCGACAGATGAATAGATAAAGAAGATGTGGTACATACGTACAATGGAATACTACTCGGCCATAAAAAAGAATGAAATAACGCCATTTGCAGCAACATGGATGGACTTAGAGTTTATCATACTAAGTGAAGTCAGAAAGAAAAACAACATATGATATCACTTATACATGGAATCTAAAATATGACACAAATGAACGGATCTACGAAACAGAAGCAGGCTCACAGACATAGAGAACAGACTCGTGGTTACTAAGGGGGAGAAGGGGAGAGAGAGGGTTGGATTGGGAGTTTAGAATTAGCAGATGCAAACCACTATATATAGAATGGATAAACAACAAGGTCCTACTGTATAGGGCAGGGAACTATATTTAATAGCCTGATTTGCTGTACAGAAGAAATTAACACAACATAGTAAGTCAACTATAAATAAATAAAATTTAAAAACCAAAAAACAAAAGCCCCCAGTCCAAACAGACAGCTTGAAAAGACTTCTTTCCTTGGCCCCCTTTCCCAGTTAGTTGCTACTCGGGCCCTTCAAAGCCCAGTTCAAATGCACATAAGCTGTATTCATTAGGAATTGCATGCAACTGTGTGGAGTGGAAACCCAGCTGCTGTGGCTCCATCAAGAAAGGGCTAATTAGGGCTTCCCTGGTGGCGCAGTGGTTGAGAGTCCGCCTGCCGATGCAAGGGACACGGGTTCGTGCCCCGGTCCGGGAAGATCCCGCATGCCGCAGAGCGGCTGGGCCCGTGAGCCATGGCCGCGGAGCCTGTGCTCCGCAATGGGAGAGGCCACAACAGTGAGAGGCCTGTGTACCACCAAAAAAAAAAAAAAAAAAATTCTGATTGCTATCTTCTTTGATCTATCCCAGAAGGTCAAATAAGATGTTATTCAGCAAATAGTTACTGAGTGCCACTAGGTCCCGGGCATTGTCTAGAACAAAAACCAAAAATCCCAGCTTCTCTGTGTGGCACTTTCACAGATATTTTTAGAATGTTCCAGGTGGTGGTGTCACCCACCAGGTACTTCTGACAGGATTATTCCTGCTTCCCTAGTTCCCAAGTTCTTAAAGAATTCTAAATGGTGACAGCCCTACTTGAGTTGTTTGTAGGCTTTGATATTCCTTAATTAGAAATTGTTAGATATTCTCACATTGCCTAGAAAGAGATCCTGAATCCTGCTTGAAGGCAGTATTTGCTGGGGATGAATAAGTGGGAAAAGGCTGCCTCTGTTTTTTTCTTACTTTGTCTTTGAGTCATCAAATTTGTATTTATGAGTATTCTTGTTACTCAAGTTAAAAGCAGTATGTGGTTACTGTTGAGGCTCCAATTCATTTATGACTGAAATTGTCAAGTTTAAGCTTGAAGTATTAAAAATTTGAATGAGTGCTAGCTCTGTGTGCGTGAATACAGGTGTCCCTGCTGGGTGCTGAGGCGCAGTGGTTGAGAGTCCGACTGCCAATGCAGGGGACATGGGTTTGTGCCCCGGTCCGGGAGGATCCCACGTGTCGCGGAGCGGCTAGGCCCGTGAGCCATGGCAGCTGAGCCCGCTCATCCCGGGCCCGTGGTCCCCCAAGGGGGGGGGCACAACAAAGGGGAGGGCGTGGGACCCCCCAAAAACAAAAAAAAAAAAAAAAAAAAAAAAAAAAAAAAGACAGAAAGGGCTAATTTTCAGCACCTACCAAAAAATCAGGGGGTGGAAAATCTGGGGCTGGTGCAGCAGGTCTTCGACATCATCAAGACCCCGGGCTCCTTTTATCTTTCTCCTCTACCATCCTTAGCATGTGACATCAGTCCCCATGTCAATCCATGAACATCTCCATCAGGCAGGAAGTGGAACAAAGAGCACCTGTACCTGGAAAATAGCACCCACCCAGCATTCTCGTTGTTGGAGGCTGTGACAGGTGGACATCCCGAGTTGTAAAGGAGGTAAAAAAAGGAGTTTTTAAAGCTGGATAGTTTGCTGATCCAAACACAATCTGGATTCTGTTCATAACAAAAAAGGAAAGAATGATTATTGGAAAGATTATCAGCAAAGATGCTTTCCTTGATGCCTAAAATTGTAAGATATTTTCAGAGCATCATACACCCTTCCTTTGTGAGTCACTTAGATGTACATTGTAATTCAGTCATTTCTTACGTGAATAACTTTTAATATCTTTCTCACAACAGAACATAAGCTTTAGGAAGGTGGGAACCATGTGTCTCCTGCTCAGCTGACCCCAGGACCCCCAGGGCCTAGCCCAGTGCCTTAAATACAGTAAGCACACAATAAATAGATGCAGAATTGGCCAAAAAAGCCCAATAAAAGCTAATGAATATACTTATTAGCTGTAGACAATTAACTTCACTTTATTCTTGTTTAATCTCAGGCTAGAAAATTTTATATGCCTTATAAGGTTAATGTTATGAAGAATATGTGAAAAGAAAATCAAGAGACACTGGGAAAATATGTTGGGTAAAAACTTGATCCATGTGGTAAGAGAAAAAAACAGAGCCTTACTATTCATAAGGGATACGCTTTAAGGTCATGGGAATACAGAAATGTCACATAGGAAAATGCCAGGAATATCACTATATTACTTGGTATTAAGTACTGGAGGTACTGAGGTAGAGACATATTTAGATATGGCTGCCTTTTTCTTTTCTCCTCTTTCTCTCCTCCCAGTAAAAGACAGACATGTTTTTATAAGCTGAATTAAACTACTCAGGGGAACTCATTTACCAGTAGAAGGGTATCTTTGTTCACTCACTTAACCAACACTTGTGGGAACATGCCCTGTATTAGGTCCCAGGAGAGCAATAGTCCTTAAACAAACTCGGTCTTGACCCACATGACACTTAAGTGCCCGGTGGGGTAGTAGGGCAAGACAATAAAGAAGTAAACGGGGGCTTCGCTGGTGGCGCAGTGGTTAAGAATCCGCCTGCCAATGCAGGGGACACAGGTTTGAGCCCTGGTCCAGGAAGATCCCACATGCCACGGAGCAACTAAGCCCACGAGCCACAGCTACTGAAGCCCGTGTGCCACAACTACTGAAGCCTGAGCGCCCGGAGTCCGTGCTCCACAACAAGAGAAGCCACCACAATAAGAAGCCCACGCACCGCAACAAAGAGTAGCCCCTGCTCGCCACAACTAGAGAACGCCCACGCACAGCAACGAAGAGTAGCCCCTGCTCGCTGCCACTAAAGAAAAGTCCATGCGCAGCAACGAAGACCCAACACAGCCAAAAATAAATAAATAAATTTATATTTTAAAAAACTAAACAGGGACTTCCCTGGTGGCGCAGTGGTTGAGAGTCCGCCTGCTGATGCAGGGGACACGGGTTCGTGCCCCGGTCCGGGAGGATCCCGCGTGCCGCGGAGCGGCTGGGCCCATGGGCTGTGGCCACTGGGCCTGCGCGTCCGGAGCCTGTGCTCCGAGGCGGGGGAGGCCACAGAAGTGAGAGGTCCGCGTACCACAAAAAAAAAAAGTAAACAGATTTACTGCTGGTCATAAATGCTATGAGGTGCTGTGCATAGAGTAATGAGAGGGAGGTGACATTGCAGCCACCACCCGAGAATGAGAAGGCAACCATTGGAACAGCCAGGGAAAGAACGCCAGGTGGCCAGAACATCACGGGCAAGGCGAGAGCTTGATATGGTCCATTTCTCTGATGGCATCTCTTACCACTCACCTTGACTCACTGGCCAACCCTGCTGGTACTTGAACATGCCATGCGTGCTCTTGCCTCAGGCCCTTTGCACATACTGTCCTGCCACACTCAAACACTCTTCCCCTGCACCTTCCTGTTATTCACTCTGATTCAGATCTCTGCTCAATAAAGTAATAGGGAAACGGATGATGCTACAATATCCTTTCCTGCATTAATTCAACACATATGGATTGAACACTTATTATGTGCCAAGTACAGCCTTAGGACCTGGGGATATAATGATCAGATGCAATATTAATTTCCTGCTCTCACAGATACTGCATCCTAGTTGGGGAAGTGGACAGTAAACAAACAAACATAAAATGTCAGATAGTGATATGTGTCAGAGGATGAGAGTTTCTATTTTAGATAGGGTGGTCAGAAGAGGTCTCTTTGAGCAGACCAGCCAAACAATCTAAGTAAGCCATGAGAAGACTGGGGGGAAAGAAAATGGAAGCAGAGACACAGCAAATGCAAGTAAGGCAGAAGCTATCTTTCGAAAAACCACAAGAAGATATCTAAACAGAGCTGTTATATAAAAATTACATAAAAATGCTGTGTCTGGGCTTCCCTGGTGGCGCAGTGGTTGAGAGTCTGCCTGCCAGTGCAGGGGACACGGGTTTGATGCCTGGCCTGGGAAGATCCCACATGCCGTGGAGCAACTAAGCCCGTGAGCCACAACTACTGAGCCTGCGCGTCTGGAGCCTGTGCTCCACAACAAGAGAGGCCGCGATAGTGAGAGGCCCGCGCACTGCGATGAAGAATGGCTCCCGCTCGCCGCAACTAGAGAAAGCCCTCGCACAGAAACGAAGACCCAACACAGCCAAAAATAAATAAATTAATTAATTTAAAATATATATATTTTAAAAAAATGCTGTGTCCCCCAATAAAGATAGGTTGAAGTCCCAGCCCCCAGAACCTTACAATGTGCTCTTGTTTGGAAAAGGTGTCTTACAGAAGTAACTAGTTAAGATGAGATCATAGTAGCGTTAGCTGGGACCTTATTGTTAATCCATATTGGATTAACAACATGGCCAGTGTCCTTACAAGAAGACCATGTGACGATGGGGGCAGAGATTGGAGGGATGCAGTTGCGGGTCAAGGCGTGCCAAGGATTGGTAGCCACCACCAGAAGCTTGAAGAGGCAAGGAAGAATCCTACCTAGAGTCCCAGGGAGGATGGCCCTGGCGACACGTTGATTTTGGGCTTCTGGACACCAGAGCTGTGCACCAATACATTTGCTGTTTTAAACCACCCAGTTTGTGGTGCATTGTTATGGCAACCCCAGGAAACAAATACAGATGCCTATTAGACATCCAAGGTCTGGAGTTAAGAGGAGAGTTTGGGGCTAAAAGTGTCAATTTGGAGATGTAATTTTAACACCATGAGCAAATATACTGGACTTCACTATAGCACGAAATCCAACAGTGTGCTACACACAGACCACAGGAGTTACATAAACGTGAGCAGAGGCCAACCTCTGAAGTAACAAGATGGTCTACATTCTAAGACACCTGCACAAATTTAAGAAAAGCAGAGCAATCACCATAGTATCAAATTAAATCAATGCCAGAGCATTAACAGATAAAATCACCATATAATGGTAAACCACTAGACAATAAAAACATAACACTAAATTCATGTTCCTATGAATATAATAAAAATGTCTTAAGTGGTGGAAATGCGGCCAATAAACATATATAATGGTAACCAAGATCTCAATATTTACCCAAGCGACAGAATTAAATATCAAAGAATTAGACAAAGAAAGTAGCCCAAGATCATACAATAAGTGAGATAGAATGAGCAGGTATAAATGGAGAATATTGGCAAGTCAACACTCAACTTCCTTTACCAGTATACAGATCTCTCTCCTAAAAAGTTTCCAAATTCTAGAACAGAATTTGGTTATATTCTTAGATCCAATTAAAAACCAAAAAAATGAGCAAAAATAAAAAGTACCTTGAAGTAATCTAAACCTATACACTGTGAAACAACATCTAGAATGGGATAAAATTCAGAACATGTCAGACTATTTTCACAGTGACTAAGATACATATACTACCTCTATTTATAAAATGCTGTCTTAAGGTTTAAGTCTTGTTCATTAGGCTCTTGGGGGTGAGAAAAGTCTGCCTGGGAACATTGTCATCCATCCCTCAGACTGCCGTGGTCGGCTCGGCTGATTGGTCAGGCCCTATGCATCCCTCCCCAGAGCTCAGGCCCCATCTGGAGGGAGCAGGCTAAGCTTTTCCTGGAGAAGCTGTTGTTCCCTTTACAGAAACTTTACTAAGTTTTCTTTTTTCCTTTTCTAAAAAGTCCCTGAAGATGCTCATTTTTAACGAAATCTCATTGTATCTAAACACCGGGTCCAAATTTTTATTCCAGCAGCCTGATAATCAGATTAAAAATGGTGTAGAATCCATTTTAACAAACAAGGATTCTCAGACTCCAGTGTGTGTAAGTGGGTGTCTGGCAGCGGGAGGGATTTCCTGCCTCCTGTGTTTGATGAAATCTCTAGTTATGACATTGTTATGTCACTAAGACGCGTAGCTTGCCAAACCTCATCCAGGACATTTATGTGGGTTTTCCCGAATTCCCTTCAGCAACTTAAATCCTCGATGTGATGATTGCCAGCTACCAGGGAAATTAAACAGGGAATATTCAGGAAATATAAAGTGACTAACAGTTCATAGTTGCACAATTGTTTCTCACGGGCATTTTCTACGGCTGGGAAACAAACTTGAGGAGACAGCAGAACCCCATAAAGTGTTCACAGACTCTGAGGTTCAGAGTCTACCGACATATGCAGACATTTCTGGTCCTGTTCCTGGAAGGACGGGGTGTTTCTTTCATGATCGTCTCTGCCTGGGGCTTGCTCAGTGATGTCCCAACAGTCATGATTAAACACAATCAGAACTGCGTTAGCAAAGGTCAACGTTTGAAAGTTGTTTAGGTACATGATCACCTTTCCCTCCTAAAAATAATGAATTCCTAATCATCTGAAATCAAGAAGAACTGCCAAAAGCAGCACAGTAAAATCTTTGCATTCAAACTTAACATTCCACAATCATTTGAGATTATGTTGTTATACCCTCAAGACATAAACAAACAAACAAAACCCAGAAAATCTGAATAAGAAGTGCTAATTTGTTACACAGAATGGGGGAAATGTTAGGAGTTAGCCAAATCTGGACATTACCTAACAGTGTGACACAACTTCTCGAGATGAAAGTGCCCAGGAAGGGAGTGTGATTCTTAGGAAAGTAAAGAGATGACCAATGTCAGCTGTCTAAGCTCAAGCTCAAATGTATGCAAACAGAACAACGGAAGACCAGAAAACACATGTCCCTGTTTGAAGTGGACTGAAAAGATATCTTCCACAAAATGGAAAACAGGATTTTTGGACCAGGATCATAGACTTCTGGAATCCACTCTATTTTTATTTTATTTTATTTTATTTTATTTTATTTTATATTTATTTATTTATTTATTTTTTGCGGTATGCGGGCCTCTCACTCTTGCGGCTTCTCCCATTGCGGAGCACAGGCTCCGGACGCGCAGGCTCAGCGGCCATGGCTCACAGGTTTAGCCGCTCCGCGGCATGTGGGATCTTCCGGGACCGGGGCATGAACCCGTGTCCCCTGCATCGGCAGGCGGACTCTCAACCACTGCACCACCAGGGAAGCCCCCCCCCCTCTATTTTTAGACAAAATAGGAACCAAAACCTTCTGTGAAAACTTTACTTTTTAAAGTATATATTTATTTATTTCTTTGGCTGGTTCGGGTCTTTGTTGTAGCACGTGTGGGTCTTTCATTGTGATGAGCGGGCTTCTCTCTAGTGGTGGCACGCGGGCTCAGTATTTGTGGTGTGCGGGCTTAGTTGCCCCGCAGCATGTGGGATCTTAGTTCCCCCACCAGGGATCAAACCCGCGTCCCCTGCATTGCAAGGCAGATTCCTTACCACTGGACCACCATGGAAGTCCCAAAACCTTACTTTTATAATAGGCTTGTTTTATCTCAGACTTTCCTGTGTCAGTTAATTTATATTTGTATATAAACTGAATTATATATTAAGGTGTTTATTTGAAAAATATGTAGCATGTGCTTTCTCTGTCCCCATTCATCCTGTAACTAACAAAAAGAGGGGGGAAACTCAGAATCTCTAAAATCCTGCTTGTGTGAAGTGTTTTTGTATCTATGGACCCATCCCACAAACTCATCAACTGTTTCACTCCATGTTTGTCTACCCTCCAGGATATATACTGGAGCCAGATGGAAATTCCACTGACTAAATTAAAACACACTAATTGGGCATCAAATTTCTCCTGAAAATGTTCCTTCCCAGCATCATAGATGAGGTATCGTGTGGGTGTCGGATGTACGACTAAGAGGAAATTCACTCTTTCTGTACAAATAAATCATTCAGATTCACTTTACTAAATTTTCTTATTGGCTCCTGGAAATGATCAAATGTGGAGTGTGGGAATTTAACTGCTCAAACATTCAAAAGGTTTATTCAATGAAGGGGAAATAAGAATAATGGAAACAAGACAGCTAAATGGTTTCTAGATAAGATGTATTCCTTTGCAAAACAATACTGAAAATCGAAGGCTACATCTGGGATACAGAGGTGTACAGATGCTCTTACCTTCAGTGGATGCACGCAGGTATTTTTGCAGTTCAAACAATTTGCTAAATGTTTTGAAGAACCAGTTTTAAGACTTTCTGTTCCAACATTAATTTCTAGTTTGTAGTATCACCAAAAACACACGGTATAACACTAACCTTATAGTTAAGCAATTCTCATCAATATATTATTCAGGCCCATGAATTGCAATGAATATAACAGTTCTTTAGCTATTGTACAGTTTTTATGATGACTAAAAGATAACTTGAGGGCTTCCCTGGTGGCACAGTGGTTAAGAATCTGCCTGCCAATGCAGGGGACACGAGTTCAAGCCCTGGTCTGGGCAGATCCCACATGCCACGGAGCAACAAAGTCCGTGAGCGACAACTACTGAGCCTGTGCTCTAGAGCCCACGAGCCACAACTACTGAAGCCTGTGCACCTAGAGCCCATAGTCCCCAACAAGAGAAGCCACCACAATGAGAAGCCCATGCACCGCAATGAAGAGTAGCCTCCACTCGCTGCAACCAGAGAAAAGTCCATGCGCAGCAACAAAGACCCAAAGCAGCCAGAAACAATAAATAAATTAAATTAAATAATAAAATAAATAAAATTTAAAAAAAGATAACTTGAACCTCCAAGTTTTGTTCAGAATAGTTGACCTGATCTAAATGCCACTGAGGATTTTTTTTTTAATCTTTCTTTTATATTGGACTGCAGTTGATTCACAATGTTGTATTAGTTTCAGGCGTACACAAAGTGATTCACTTATACATATACACATATCTATTCTTTTTCAAATTCTTTTCCTATTTAGGTTATTACAGAATAGCAGAGTTCCCTGTGCTATACGGTAAGTCCTTGTTGTTTACCTATTTTATATATAGTAGTTTGTATCTGTTAATCCCAAACTCCCAGTTTATCCCTCCCCACCCACCTTTCCCCTTTAGTAACTAAGAGTTTTATTTCCATGTCTGTGAGTCTGTTTCTGTTTTGTAAATAAGTTCATGTGTAACTGATGATATTTATATAGACGTTATAAGGCTCTGTATTCCTCAGATCAAGGTCAACGTCAACAATGACAAATCATGTTAATAGCCTGTATCCTTGATAGGAAGTGATGCAAATAGCACTTTCCCTCCATGGTCTTCCTCCCCCAAACCAGTAACATCATAAGAAAAACATTAGATAAATTCCAATAGAGGGACATTTTACAAAATACCTGACCAGTCCTCCTCAAAACTGTCAAGGTCATCAAAAACAAGAAAAATCTAAAAAACTGTCACAGCCCAGAGGAACCTAAGGGGACATGAAGACAAGGCTATATGGTGTCCTGGATAGACTCCTGGAACAGAAAAAGGACATCAGGTAAAAACTAAGGAAATCTGAATAAATGATGCACTTTGGCTGATAATAACATATCAATATTGGTACATTCATTTTAAGTATGATTAATAAATCATAGGGGGCCCTGTGTGCAGGGTAAGTGGGAACTCTGTCCTACTTTCTCAATTTTTCTGTAAAAATAAAACAGTCCTAAAAAATAAAGTCTATTTTAAACATCTTTATGGCTATTTTTTTAAATGCCATAGCTTCATGTCCATAACTCATAGTCTAAATAAAAATTATATAGATAGAGAAAACCGAAAAGAAAAAGAATAAGATGAAGGTAATAAAATGTTAACATTTGAGGACTCTGGGTGAAGCTACTAGAGAATTCCTTGCACTACTCTCGCAACTTTTCTGTAAGTCTGAAATTGTGTCAAAATTTTAAATAATTGTCATAAATAAAGAGACATATACTAAAATGTATATACATGTATTTGTAACATATGTGATAGACAATGAATTAATTCCTCAATATATAAATCGTAAGAAAAAAACAAATGCCACAATAAAAAAGAGAACAAGTATAAGGGCCAATCATCGTATGCGTGTGTATGTATGTATATATGGGTACGTATGTATACACACATATATATTCAACTTCAGTACCAATAAGAGAAATGCACATTTTCTTAAAACTATGATAAAATTTTGCCTAATAAATCAACCCTCAAAAACAAAGAAACAAACTTAAAAAAAAAAAATCTGAAACTAACCCAAAACTCCAAAGATGGAGAGTGTATCACTAATTGAGTGTACATCTACTAAGTGTCCCAACAATCTGGTTGCCATTTGGCAATTGGAAAAGTTTTGAAAGATGATTTGTCTCTTTGATTCAAGATTTCCTTTACTTGGTAGTATTTATCCTGAGGAAATAAGCAGAGAGACGGAAAATTACATACAAGGCAGTTCATTATAACATTATTTATAATAATATTAGGTTCAAAGTCTAATACTCAGGACTGGTCAGACATGAATCATGCTATATCCGTATGATGGATTACTAAGTAGCTATGAAAAAACCCTGTCGTGAAAGCGTGCTTATTGACAATGGGAATAATATTATAATGTTAACAATATGTACACTGTTAACAGCAGTTATCTTTGGGTGGTGTTATTATTTTGCAAGCAGTAACTTTCAGACACCATGAAAAGAGATTCTACATGGGTCTTAGGGCATAAGCACAGCTGTGATTCTATTCCCAATGGAATGCAATGGCTGTCATGGAGGCTGAGCCTTAGGAAGAGCTGAAGATGAGAAATGGCGTGGACTTTACAATAAAATACTGAGTTTTCCCAACTTAAAAAAAAAAAAATCGGGCTTCCCTGGTGGCACAATGGTTAAGAATCCACCTGCCAATGCAGAGGACACGGGTTCGAGCCCTGGTCTGGGTAGATCCCACATGCCACCGAGCAACTAAGCCCGTGTGCCACAACTACTGAAGCCCGCATGCCTAGAGCCCATGCTCTGCAACAAGAGAAGCCACTGCAATGAGAAGCCTGCGCACCGCAATGAAGAGTAGCCCCCACTCGCAGCAACCAGAGAAAGCCTGCACGCAGCAACGAAGACCCAATGAAGTCAAAGATAAATAAATAAAAATAAAAATAAAAAATTCTAGGGGCTTCCCTGGTGGTCCAGTGGGTAAGACTCTGCACTCCCAATGCAGGGGGCCTGGGTTCAATCCTTAGTCGGGGAACTAGATCTTGCATGCATGTCGCAACTAAGAGTTCACACATTGCAACTAAAAGATCCTGCATGCCACAACTAAAGATGCCACGTGCTGCAACTAAGACCCGGAGCAGCCTAAATAAATAAATAAATAAATTTAAAAATAATAATAATTTTAAAATTCTATATATTCATCCATTTTGCAAATATCTAAGTACCTGCTCAAAACAGTAGGCTAGGGGCTCTGTGAGAGAAGGAGAAAAGTCTACAAAGTTGGATAAGGGATGTTCTCTGTCCTAAAGGAGCTTATAATTTAGCAGGGATGATCAAAACAATTTTACAAATAACTATAATACAAGGCACAACAATGGAGGAGGGAGAGAGTATATCCAGTTGAGATGAAAATAAAGGAGGGACTTCCCTGGTGGCACAGTGGTTAAGAATCCACCTGCCAATGCAGGGGACACGGGTTCGAGCCCTGGTCCGGAAAGATTCCGCGGAGCAGCTACGGCTGTGCGCCATAACTACCGAGCCTGCGCTCTGGAGCCTGCGAGCTACTACTACTGAGTCCACGTGCCACAACTACTGAAGTCCACACACCTACAGCCCATGCTTCACAACAAGAGAAGCCACCACAGTGAGAAGCCCGCATACCACAACGAAGAGTAGCCCCCGCTCACCGCAACTAGAGCAAGCCCGCATGCAGCAACGAAGACCCAACCAGCCATAAATAAATAAATAAACATTTTTAAAAAAGGAAAATAAAGGAGAGGGTGTCTGAAAAGAGAGTATTTTTATTTTTTGGTTGCACCACGTAGCATGCTGGATCTTCCCCAACCAGGGATCAAACCCATGTCCCCTGCATTGGGAGCATGGAGTCTTAACCACTAGACTGACAGGGAAGTCCAAAGAGAGTCATCTTTTAACTGGTTGCTGTTGCCATGGGAAATACTAAGGATGAAATGTATAAGGATAGTACAGGGAACAGCATGAAATGGGAGAGAAATGGGGGAAAAAAAGCTTATTCAAGAAAGGGAGTAGAGGGAGCTAAGAATTGGAGATAGGCTAAAGGCAGAGAATAAAAAGCCTTAAATGCCCATCTGAGAAGTTTGGACTTAATACGTTAAGCAAGTGTGGTTATTAAAGGCCTCCCAGCAGTTTGAAAGTCTGAGAAAATCTGCACTAATAAGATGAATCTGACTCCCATTGCTGACTTCCATCCAGAGAAACCCTCCTGGTGCAGAACAATTCAACTGCAAACGAAATATTCTAAAACATCTTTATAAATACATTGCTGGACTCGCAAAATAGTAAGTGAAATCTTCAGAGACCTGACAAAAGAAGAAAGCATGACTCCAAATAGGTAAGAAAATGATGAAGTTGGCATCTGCTCTGAGGACATCTGCCAATTCCTGATGGCCTAGAGCAGAGGTCAGAAAACTATGGCCCAGGGGCTACATCTAGTTTATCTCCTCTTTTTGTAAGTAAAGTTTTATTTGAACCCAACCCCACCCATTCATTTATGTATTGTCCATGGCTGCTTTCACGCTGTAAGAGCAGGGATGAGTAGATGCCACAGAGACCATATGGTCTGCAAAGCCTAATACATCTACTCTCTGGCCTTTTACAAAAAAAGTCTGCTGAATCCTGGCCTTGAGTTTTAATGGGTTGAGTTTATGGGATTTGGGAGACAAAGCCAGGCACCTGCATAGGGTGGGATGCCTTATGAAAGACTGAATAAAGTGACGCCTTCAATAGATGAATTAGGAAAACGTTTGCCCTGAAGAGGGAGATGGAGGAGACACTTGCTTGTTCATATCTTAGCTGTGGTGGAAAGGAAAATGTTTCCCCTGAGAATTTCTACCATAAGCCCATCCTCACACAGGTTAGAACCCACATTATCTATGTGGTGACCCAAAAAAACTCTTAGCCCAAACTTCAGTTTATTCAAGTGATCTTGGCTAAGAAGTGCCCCTAGGTGTCCAGCATAAACAAACCCCAATCCTTGAATTCCCATAGATAAAGAGCCAAAGAATAAAAGCTTCAAATCAAAAAGCACAAAATGCATGAGGAAACAAGTTACTAAAAGTAAAGCTAGGCAGAAAAAACAAACAGTAAGAGTAGACCCACAAAGACTGCAGATATTGGAATTATTAGATACCAAAAGTAAAACATTATGTTTACGATAATTAAAAAAATAAAAGAAAATATCAGAGAAGGAAAAAGATTATTAAAAATGAACAAGCATATTTGAAATAGAACCAAATACAATATCTAAAAATGACAAATATAATAAATGATATCATAAAGTCAATTAATATTAAGTAGCAGATACAATGAAAGAGAGTAATAACCAATTGGAAGATAGATTTGAAGAAATTACACAAAATCCCAGCACAGAGAAACAGAAAGAGAAAATAAAAAGATGGCTTCTCTGGTGGGGCAGTGGTTGGGAATCTGCCTGCCAATGCAGGGGACACAGTTTCGATCCCTGGTCTGGGAAGATCCCACATGCTGCAGAGCAACTAAGCTCGTGTGCCACACTACTGAGCCTGTGCGCTAAAGCTCACAAGCCACAACTACTGAGTCTGTATGCCACAACTACGGAAGCCCACGTGCCTAGAGCCTGCGCTCTGCAACGAGAAGCCCACACGCCGCAATGAAGAGTAGCCCACACTTGACGCAACTAGAGAAAGCCCACGCACAGCAATGAAGACACAATGCAGCCAGAAAAAACCCCACAAAAATCTGACAACTAAGTTTCATCAATTATGATAATATTAAAATACAATGAAATAATACTTTTAAAGTTCTGAGGAAAAAATTGTCAACATAGAGTTGCATATACATGAAACTATCTTTTGAGAAGGAGGGTGAAAAAAAGACATCTTCAAGCAAACAAAAACTCATAGAGTTTCAACCAATAATATCACCCCCTAAGGAACTTTCAAAAGAAATGTATTGTAGAGAGATAGAAAACTAACCTCAAAATAACATCTGAGAGACCAAAAAAGCAAGAAAGAAGAAAAAGAAACTCCCTAAAATGAGATAAATAGGAAGTTCAGAATAATATAGTAAAAATGAATTCTAACCACCAGTAAATATATCAGCAATCACAATAATTATTAGTAATTAAACTCTCCATTTAGAAGACAAAGTTTTTTTTTTAAATCTATCTCTGTGCTTTTTACAAGACACCCATAAAACTTAAGGGAACTCAAAGATTAAAAAGAAAATATTGGAAAAAGATTCACCAACATACTAAGTAAAAGAAAGCCAGTATGACTATAGTCATATCAAACAAAACAAACTTGAAAGCAAAACTTATTACTAGAGGTAGAGGTTAATTCCATAGTAACAGAATGTTCAGTTTATCAGACAGGTTTAACGATCCTAAACTTGTATGCACCGAATAACAGAGTCTCAAAATACGTAACTAAAAAATCAACAAAACCACTAGGAGAATAGGGAGGAAGGATAGAATAAGAGCAGAGAGAATAAAGAAAGCTACTATGATGAGTTATCCAGATTTCCCTTGAGCACTGAAACTCTTACTTCTAGGATTAGTCCCCATACTTCTAGGCTTGCAGCCAGAAAATAGCACTTAGCCATCAATTCTCTTTGCAGATTGCCTCAGCTGAAGAAAACTACCTTGCCCAAGGTTACTAATACTCCCAAGGGCAACTCACATCCAATGACTGGCTGATGAGGATGGAAGGAATACAGGCCCAGCTCCCTTGCCCTAGTTGGGACAATCTGGCTATAGAGCTTTCCATAGGATCAGCAGGGGTCTGTATCACAGCTCAACAGCTTCTGCCCAAGTCAGCTCCTTCATCCTCTCTTCCCCAGATCCCAAGAGCAAACTCTAAAAAACATCCTCTGCCTCAAAGCCTGCTTCTCAAGGAAGGCAATCTGCAACACATATCCATGGGAGAAGCACTGATAAGAAGATGAAAATATGGAATTAAAGGTCAGGAAGGAAGATAGGGTTCCTATCCTCGTTAGATTTTGAGGCAATTCCTATAGAGGTGATAAAAAAAAGTTCAGGAATTGAATGAGATGGCTAAATTATAAACAAGTAAAGACAGCTTCAAAGGCTGCCTACAGCTAAGCATCCAAGAAAGAGAAGCATAGGAGACTTAGGAGAGGCATCAAAAATGTGTAATCGTGTAGTGTCACCAAGGTGAAAGGACAGAAAACATGAAGAAATTTTAAGTTAATGTTAAATGCTTAATTTATAGGTAAGAAAATTGTTGTTGTGGCTACATAATGTGTACTAACAACATCCAATTCTCTTTTCTCCTAGTCCATTCTCTAATTTTCCTGTAGGAAACTACCACCCCCTCTACTCTTAGCTGATGTGCTTTGGATGGCACTGATCCTACCCATGGTTCCAAAGGTGGGCTCATGTTTGGGCTTGGACAGTCAGAGCATTGTATTCCCTGGCCTTCAGTTTGAACTAGTGAGAGTAAGGCTCAAGGTTTTTGTTCAAATCATTAAATGAACTCTTTTTTTTTTTTTTAATTGGCTGACCCTAGGGTTTGCTGGCAGCCACTACGCCACTGAGGAAACTCAAGATGAAGTCAGTATAAAAGAGGACAAAGCCACAGTGAAATAAAGTCCTAATCGGGTGACATCATTTGAGCACCTGAATACAGCTGTGCATGTAACTAGACATCCTGAGACTTTTCTGTTACTGAACCACTGAATTCCTTTTTTTTTTTTTCCTTTTAATCCAATTTGAGTTGGGTTTTCTTTCACTAGCAAAGTAAAAAATTCTGATAGCATGAGGATAGCTATTCCATATTCAATTTTGTAGTCCACTTTTTTCACTAAACATGATAATGGAAGAATTTGGGGTGGTTAAAAGTAAATTAACTGCCTAGGTTTGAGTCCACAGTTAGTAGCTGTGCAACCTTGGGCATGTTACTTGACCTCAGTCACAAACTGAGGAATAGCATGTACCTTATAGGGTTGTGAAAGTTAAATTAATGTATGCAAAGCCCTAAGACTGTGCCTAATACTTGGTAAATGGTGTAAAAATGTTAGCTATTATTAATTATTATTTCTAATTACAAAATCTTCATAAGCATCATTTTAATAGATGAATGGATATTTCATACTTTACTTAGCCAATTGTCCTACTAACAGGCCAGTTTTTCACTATTGTGAATAAGACTGCATTGAACATCTTTGAGCACAAAGCTTACTCTGTATGTGATTATTTCCTTAGTTTAGAGTACTAGCGAAAATACCAGTTCAAAGAGTCTATTTGATTCTCAAAGATTTTTAGGGAGGTAAAATCTACAGCCTTGCTCCAAAGATACTTCCTTTGCATTTTTTTTTTTTTTTTCCAGTACGCGGCCCTCTCGCTGTTGTGGCCTCTCCCGTTGCGGAGCACAGGCTCCGGACACGCAGGCCCAGCGGCCATGGCTCACGGGCCCAGCCGCTCTGCGGCACGTGGGATCCTCCCGGACCAGGGCACGAACCCGTGTCCCCTGCATCAGCAGGCGGACTCTCAACCACTGCGCCACCAGGGAAGCCCTTCCTTTGCATTTTTATACCAATTAGTCTATTTGCACTCATCCAAATCTTCCTTCCTGTAATTTAAGCTTAGCCTATGATCAAAAGGATCAAAAACAGGCAGACCTTGTTTTACCGCACTTCACTTTATTGCCCTTCGCAGATACTGTGTTTTACACAAATTGAAGGCTTGTGGCAACCCAGCATCAAGCAAGTCTATCGGTGCTATTTTTCCAACAGCATTTTCTCACTTCATTTCTCTGTGTTATATTTTGGTAATTCTCACAATATTTCAAACACTTTCTTTATTATTATATTTGTTACGGTGATCTGTGATTAGTGATCTTTGATATTATGATTGCAAAAAGATTACAACTCACTGAAGGCCATGATGATGGCTAGCATTTTTTAGCAAGAAAGTATTTTTTTTAATTTATTTTATTGAGGTATAATTGATTTACAGTTTCTATTTACAGCAAAGTGATTCAGTTATACATATATATACATTCTTTTTCATATTCTTTTCCATTACGGTTTATCACAGGATAGTGAATATAGTTCCCTGTGCTATACAGTAGGACCTTTTTGTTTATCCATTCTATACATAATAGTTTGCATCTGCTAATCCCAAACTCCCACTCCATCCCTCTCCCACCCTCCTCCCCCTTGACAACCACAAAGTCTGTTCTCTATGTCTGTGAGTCTGTTTCTGTGTCATAGATAAGTTTATTTGTGTCATATTTTAGATTCCACATATAAGTGATATCATATGGTATTTGTCACAAGAAAGTATTTTTAATGAAGGTATGTACACTGTTTTTACAGACATAATGCTATTGCACACTTAACAGACTACAGTGTAATGTAGACATACTTTTACATGTACTGGGAAACCAAAAATCACGTGACTTGTTTTATTGGGATATTCGTTTTATTGCACTGGTCTGGAACTGAACCTGCAACATCTCTGAGGTCTGCCTGTAAATGAGTCTTTACTAGGATCGTATACTCTAATTAATGAAATGGAATAAATGCTTATAAAGTATTAAAGAAATTTTAAAATAGAAACAATCATAAAGCTCCAATAAGTGGATATTTTTTGAAATTTTTTTTTTTTTTTTTTTTGCCGTACACGGGCCTCTCACTGTTGGGGCCTCTCCCGTTGCGGAGCACAGGCTCCGGACGCGCAGGCTCAGCAGCCACGGCTCACGGTCCCAGCCGCTCCGCGGCATGTGGGATCTTCCCAGACCGGGGCACGAGCCCATGTACCCTGCATCGGCAGGCGGACCCTCAACCACTGTGCCACTAGGGAAGCCCTTTCTGAATTTTACTTTGAAAAAATAGAAACCATCAGAAGAATATAGTAGATTGGCAATAAATATTTATTGAGTGAATGTGATAATTACCCTAATGTCCTGAAGTGCCTCCTGATGGATGCATCATTATAGGATGAATTAATAGGGAGTAGACTTTAGTATATTTCTAAATCGGTGAAAACGAAGTTTTTGTTACAGTTTTCCTCAAACAGCCTTCATTAATGACAACACCCTAAAGTTAATTATATAATCACATGTGTTTTACAATGTAAGAAACTGAGCAAAGGAATGGTCACTTGTATTAATTACACAGTCATATATGCCTTTTTATTAAAAAAAAAAACTGGCCACCTTTAAGATATCACTGATTCACAATCATTATTTTAAGAAAAGTACAATCTGGAAAAAAGATGACTTTATCCCACAGTCTTAAATTGCCTAAGGAAGAGATCAGAAACAACTGAGAAGAAACGACAGTGGCAAATTGAACTAAAGTATCAACCAACATTCACCTAACCTTTATAACAGATTTGAAGCTCACACCTTCTCTTATAAAAGGGTCATTGAACCTAAAGCCCTGAGTCCTAGTGGTGCCTCCACTAGAAATCTGTAACTTTTGCAATGTTGTAGACACTGAGGGATTTATTATAAAACACCATGAACCCCAATCTATATTTCCCCAAGTGAGGCCACCAGCCACAGATGCCATTCCTGTCACCCCAAGTGGCTGAAAACCAAGGAGTTGACCAAAAATCTATGAGTTTGTCTCTTTCTCTCTGTCTCCTTGTTTCCCATCCGCTTCGTAATTACTGCCAAACGTTGGTGCAGCTCTCCATGTCCAAGGGTTAGAAGAACTAATGCCCTAGGCAGAATGATAATTCAGAACTAAGAAGATAACTTAGCACTCTCAGCCCCCAGTTATAAATCTTTTGGTCACATAATGCCTGTGGCAATAAGAGTGACATCTCAACATGCAAACATTTCACTGTCTACTTTAAACCTTTTTGATAGCACCCTCTGCCTATTTTTTAGCACCGAGTCTGAACTTGCTCACATGACATGACATATACAGTCAAGTAAAATCTGGCCTCTTCTTAACCTCTCCAACCTCACCTCTTACCTTCTTGTCACTGAGAGTGAACCTGACCTCCTCAAATGTCAACATTCTGAACATTTTCTGTTTGCCCTGTTCTCCCTTCATCTCCCCACAGCTGAAGCAAACTTCACCTCTCAGTAGAGACCTCACATGGTCCAAAAAAGCTCTCCTGACTCTCCCGGGTCTGGGTGGGTGCCTTTCTTATGATTCCCATAGCACCCTGCCAGGCTCTATCACCTTATGGCTTCCTGGGTGCTTGTTTACAACTCTCACAACTGAAAGTTCTCTGAGGGGAGGGATTGTGTGTCTCTTGCTTACTGATGGGTACCTAGTATGGCCTGGCACATAGGAGTTCGATAAACATTTATTGATGGATGAACGAATAAAAGTATGAATGAATAAAATTAGAAATACGAAAAGCAGGGTGAGGGAGGGTTGGATTGGGAGTTTGGGACTAGCAGATGCAAACTATTATATATAGAATGAATAAACAACAAAGTCCTATTGTATAGCACAGGAAACTCTATTCAATATACTGTAATAAACCATAACGGAAAAGAACATGAAAAAGAATGTATACATATAACTGAATCACTTTGCTGTACACCAGGAATTAACACAGTACCGTAAATCAACTATACGTCAATTAAAAAAAAGAAGGAAAAGAAATACCGAGAGGTGTTGGCATTCATTCAGTTCTTACAGCATCTAGTCACTGGGTATATCCCATTACCTTTGCATTCCAGAGAAAATGGTAAAGCTGTTCATATTAAAAAGTTCTGTAGGGACTTGAAGTTTATGGACAGACCGAACCTATTTTTTTCTAAAGGAAACATGCCTATGGATGTTGATGAGTATGGGCTTACAAGTAAATGTTCCTAGACTTATGACCACTTGTTATCTTCCCTTCAGAGACACTAGGAAGATTCTCCCTGCCTGTATCTTATCTCTCCAAGAAAGGCTGATGCCTGAAATTTCACTATGACAGATCCCTTTCTTTGGCTTAAGGTTTTATAGCCTCTTACGTGGAAATACTGCAAAGAAAGTAAAACATTTTATCTTATGAATCATTTATGCTCCTGGAATTTAACAAAACAACCTCCTGGATAAATTAAATCGTGTATATTAATAAGCAATAGAGAATTTTGGAATCTTAGACTGAAAGGTGTTCAAAAACTCAAAGAATATATAACAGGTAATTCCGTGGCGGTCCAGGGGTTAGGACTCCATGCTTTCACTTCTGTGGGCCCCAGGTTCAATTCCTAGTCAGGGAACTAAGATCCTACAAGCCATACCGCTTGGTCAAAAAAAAAAAACAAAACAAAACATAACAACACTAACAATGAGAATAACAATTGATTTAAAAAACAGCTAACATTTATTGAATCCTGATTGGAGCCAGGTTGTGATCTAAATACTTTTATGTACACAATATCATTTATCTACCCTATGGAATAGGACGTACTGTTATCCCCAGCTCACTAGGTGTTGAGAGGTTAGGAGCGTGCCTGAGTCATGCAGCTAGTGATAGAATTGGATTCAAACCCAAATCCCCTGAATGCAGACCCTAAGCTCTTCATCCCTACACCATTTCCCTTCTTCTTTTATCCGGAAGAAAAGAAAATATCTGCTACCAAGGGACCAATTTGGTAGAATGATACCAAGTTACCTTAGAACTAAATCCAAAGAAAGAAGCATCTCTGTTTTCTTGTTTTAATATAACAATTTAACTTTCCATATACGTTGTGTTTGCTGAACTCTTCGCTTGTGTCTATGTAAACATACTCCATCTGTGTCAATGGCAATGAAGGAGTGAAATACGTTTCTGAAATATCTTAATGAAGAGCTGACAATAATATTTTTAATTAATTAATTAATTTGGCAAGGGACTAGAGCACACCCTACTGGCCAGCTAATGGGAAATAACAGCATTTACTTGGAAGAAAATGTCATGTTAAAATCTGAAGATAAAAATCAGATTAGTGTTTCAAAGAAATTTGAAAAAATTGTCTCATAAATATCTATATATTAAATTAGTGTATCTATAGGACACTAAAACATTTCTAAAGGTTCTAAGTTCTAGAAATCGGGTAAAACTAGAAATATATTAACAGCCAATAGCATCAAATGTTGGTTAAGGGAGCATTAAGTAAATGAAAAAGTGACTCAGTTAAAAACAAACTATACAAATAGCCCTCCAAAACTCATACTAAGCAGAAGCAGGTAATCCCTGACCCTAATACTTAAACTAGTAGGTGGATAAATTAAAACCAGCCTCTTCAGTCTTTTCCCAGGCTGAGCATATTGCATGTATTTTTTTTCTTTCTTTTCTGTTTTCTGGGGTTTTTTTTTTGTTTTTTTTAGGGGAAAAGCTAAGAAGGGGGAGTAATATCCCTAATTAATATCCCTGGGGAAAATGGAAGTTGTAAAGAAATCTTTTTCTGTGCAACTTTTCAAATGGCTGCTAAATTTGAAAGCTCCATGGAGACTTTGATTTGATGAAGCAATTCCCATGGGTGAATCTTGGCTCATATCAGTGGGAGAGTTTAAAGTAATCCACAAAGTTTATTGGAAATACTGTATAAATGTGTGTGTGTGTGTGTGCGTGTGCCCAGATGTCTCCAAAACATAAAGTGACAACTAAACAAATGACCTTTATGAAATGCAATTCTTCCATTCTCATGTATTTTTTTATTGCACACATCTATAAATTGGTTTTTAAAAAAGTGCTTAACTACATATACTGTGAATAGAAAAGGTTCTAGGACTAAGAGAGTAATGCAGAAAGTGTCTCACTTTAAAATATGTCTCTATAAACGGAGCCCAAACACAAAAGCATCTATAATCAAGATGAATAAACACCAAGTTGCGATTCTCTTCCACAGTATTTGCATAATACCCAAATAGAAATTTGGAAGTGTCATAAGGCCCTGTCCAGCACATGCGTGCTTACACATGACTTGCAGGGATACTGGGGGAGGACAGAAAGAAACAATGTCCTTAGGAAAGCAGAGACTGTGATCCTAAGGTTTCTGAGCCAGAACCTCCCCCTGTTCTCACTCCAAGTACAGCCTCTTCTTATTCTGAAAGAAGAGCAAGTGCAAAGTGACAATCTGGGTCAATGTGAAGTCTAACATTTTAAATGTTACATTTACGGTTTTTTAATATTAAATAACAATCAGCCAATATAAAATATAAATTCCTTGGGAGGTGGCCTCAAAATTAGATGAATTGGGGAGATGTGAAAAAAAACATTGTCTGACTTGAACTTTCTTCCTTACTGGAGATAATTTAAAACATGTTAGATTCAGTACAAAGAGGGTATTTTTTCCCTAAACCTCTAGACTAGTGTTCTAATCTGTTAAAAGTCATGCAATGATCACTTGATAAACACAAAATGCTCATTTGAAGTTGCTTAGCATTTTCCTTTTAAACTGTTCCACAAATACTCCACAATATTATTGACATGTCAGTGTTATTACAAACTATCATTAATAGAGTCTTAGATAAAAGATATGTGGGGTATAAGTGTTCTCATGTAATTCATCCACAGCTGAGAAAGCCACATTGTATGAGTATTATTGTAAGCAAAATTCAGTAAGCCATCAGCTCTAACTGGTTTTTCCCCCCAAATGAATACATCAAGATGTTTATTTTCCGGGGCCAGGGGCTGGGGGGGAGGGGGGGGGGGGTGGGTGGAAATTTAGGAGTTTGGGATTAAAATATACACACTAGTGTATATAAAATAGATAACCAACAAGGACCTACTGTATAGCACAGGGAACTACACTCAATATCTTGTAACAAGACATAATGGAAGAGAACAGAAAAAGAATATATATATTCATATAGATATGTATAACTGAATCACTTAGCTGTCCACCTGAAATTGATACATCATAAATCAACTATATTTCAATAAAAGTTTTTTAAGATGTTTACTTTGCAAGTTTTAAATAGATCAGAAGAAAAAATCATATTCATCAAGAATGACTCATGTGATTTTGTGATTATTTTTTGATAATTTACCAAAACATTAGCCCATCATACAGCTCTCAACCCTATACTGAGTATCCTGTTGATCTTCTTTCTCTAAAGAAGGGGTGTGTTTGATGGTTGCTCTGGTGATTATCACTGTTTAATGAATAGGAGAATGTAAAAGCATGCCAATAAGGCCAAAGCACAAATTACAGCTGTATTGTGGTTACTTGAAATAGTGCAACCAGGGTGCCTTTTGGATGAAACTTGAGCTTGGCTAGGTCCCCATTCAGTAAATGCTGGACTGTGAGGTCTGAAAAGATGTTCTCTGGCAAGTTCTCAGGCTGATCCTTTTTTTAATACTGATAGTGTATGGGTAAGCCGTAAACATAAATGAAACCAAAATGGGGAAAAAAAAAATCTGGATAGATTGTCTGTGAATAAAAAACCTAGTGAATTTGGTAAGAAAATTAGCAATTAGTTGTGACTAATCTTCATTAGTCACAACTAATGGCAGTAAGTAAGAAAAGTTAACAGAATGGCAGTAAGAAAAGTTAACAGAAAGATGGAATAATTGAATTCTTAAGTAGCAGAGCAATGAAAATGACCCAAGAAGCCCTGTAGTCTAGGAGCCCATCAGAATGAGGGATAGAGCTCTCTCTGCTAAATATTTGTTTATCTTGCAAATAAAAGAGAGTTTTGTTTTGTTTTGTTTTTAGTTTTGGTTCCTAAGGCCTTGAATTCAAAATTAAGCCTTTGAATTAAATTTAAAAGAATGTAAGTAAATAATAGGGGAGAAAAGGCAAATCACTTCATGGAGTGTAAAGTTAATAGTTAACCTGATAATGAGGTCGGAATCTCATTCCCTATGTTAAACTACCCCAATTAGGTAGTGCTAAATGTCTAACTATTGGGCATTACCGCTGAAATGCAAGAAGGGCCTCTGAGGAGACCAAGGAGGTCAGCAAGAGGTCTCTGGCCTCCACTCAATAGAGAGTACCATTCAGGGGATTTCTTCTAGTTAAAACTGGAGGGTTTCTGTCTGTTTGCTTTTTTTCTTACTTTAGTTACTCTTGGTTTGTTATCATTTGTATTATTTATTTTACGGTTAAACTATAAGCCTAAGTTGCATCACCGGCGCCTCAAGAAACCTCCTCCTGCCGGCTTGCTGGTTTTGTCCTTGGGCATCAGTGGCTGCCCTGATGCCAAGAGATGTTGAGGTCTGCCTGGGTCTATTAAGTAAACACGATGTTGGGAACTCAAGCGGACGCCGTGTTGGGGTGAGGGGGGGCTTCTGGAAGCCCGTGGGCGGCCCTATCCGGGTCAACTGCCACCAGGGCCTGGCCTCCGTTGGCAAACGTGTGGTCAAAGGTGAGGTGGCCGGGCACACTGCCAGGAAAGGCCCTCACCAATGTGACCTCGCTGCCCCTCGCTGTCTCACACGGTCGGTCCCACTCTGCCCTACGCTGTCCCTCAAGGTTCTGATGCCCCACTCTGTCCTTCCTTGTCTTGCGCTGTCCTTGATGTCCCACACTGTCCCACCCTGTCCCGCGCTGTCCCTCCCACGCCGCGGCCCGCGGGCCTAGTGGTGAGCGCGTGGCTGCAAACTGCAGACGAGCCCCCCCACACCCGAGGCCGGCCCAGCAGAAGCTCCGCTCGCCTCCCTCCGGTGCCCTCAGCCCACCCACGCGGCGGCGGCCCGCGTACAGGGGAAGACAAAACCCTCCCTGGGGCTGGAAACGGTGGAAACCCCGCGCGAGGCGCGGTGCCGCCTTTGGGTCGGGCAGGAACCGCGGCCGAGGCCGGGCGGCCCGCACACTTCAGAGGAAGATTCCCGGGAGGGGGTTCTCGGAGCTGGGCAGCGGCCACCCGGATCCGGCAGAGGGGAGGCGCCCAGACCGCGGCGGCCCAGAAACACGGCCCTCGGGAGTCAAAGACTGCGTCTCAGCGGGGCCGCGCGACACTGGCGAACCCCACGCGAGCGCCCCCGGACTCCACGCGAGCGCCTCCGCCGCGATATCGCCCCTTTAAGCGGCTCGCGCCCGGAATTGGCTGCGCGGGGGAGGTGGGGCGGCGAGCGGCGACGTCACGGCCCCGCCCACTCACTATATAGTGAGGCGGCGACGGCGGCCGAGTGCGAGTGGGGAACGGTAGTGGGAGCGGGCGGCCGGCGAGCGGCGAGGCGCCTGCGCGGTGTCCGGGCCCCTGAGCCCGCGGCGCTGAGACAGCCGGGACGGACATGCGCGGGAGGGCGCCGTGGGGCAGCCGCGGCTTCGCTGGGGTAAGGGGCCTGCGGGCGGGGTGGGGGGGGCGCGGCGCCGCGCCCCTCAGGGCTCCGGGCGGCTCACTACGCGGGGTGGGTCCCCGGGGCGCGGAGAGGGTCGCCCGGCGCAGAGTCTCCCGGGACGGAGGGAGGGGCCGGCCCGGGGCGCCGGGGCGCCGGGGACGCGGCTCCGGGAGCGGCGAGCCGGGGTCCTGCGTCCGCGGGCTGGCGGCGGCCTCGGGCTCTTTCCTCCTCCTGCTGGGGGCTGCGCTAGTCTGGTCCACACCGCGCGCCCGCAAGCTCTGCCCTGGGAGCTGCGGGGGGCCGGGATCGGCGCCGGTTCTGACCCGCGGTTCTTCTGCCTAGTCTCGGCGACGACGGTCATCCCCAGTCGGTGTTCTTAATTCATCCGAGCAGCCCCGCGCCCTCCTCCCCCCACTCCTCCTCCCAGGAACGTGATTCTTTGCTGTGAAGGTCCTAAATGCTGCCTCAGACGGAAGGAACTGTAGAATTCTGTGTTCGAAACGAAAACACTTATTGGCCAGTTGTGTGTGTACCTGTGTGTTTATATGTATATCATAGTCTTATACAAATTAGATGACTCCTTTACCAGGATTGATACTGGATTGGTGCTTGCGAAGTCTATATTAAGATTTCGTCATTGCCCGAAAGAAACCAGTGTCTTACCTGATAAAAAAATATGAGTAGAGTATTAGTCATAAATATAAGTGCAATCAGAATAGAGACTGTAGCTTTAAAAGAGATGTGTTAGTGACTTTAGGTGCACCTGCAACACAGGTAGGGCAGGACTGGTTTCTAGGCAACTGTCGGGGGTGAAGAAAGGTGAGGTTAAAATGCCTTCCCCCCCCCCCCCTTCTGGAGAACAAGTGTCTACAAAGTTTCAGGCTTTTATAAATCTGTTAAGAATGCAGTGGGGATACGTTTGTTCAGGAGACTGAAGCATCTAAATAAGTTCACCACATCTGGTTTTGCCTTCTTTTTTTAACTGCATTTCTTTCTTTTTCTTGTTTTTAAATCCTTACTGGAATTATATAGTTGTAAGTGAAATTTTCCTTAAACAAAGGCATTTTGGTACCCATTTCAGAAAATGACCAAATTTTGCTAAGACCAAAATAAAAGAAGTCGGTTCCTTGTTAACAGGCCGACTATGATTGGTTATCAGTATGTTATCAATCAAGCTCTTTTCCAGATATTAGCAAATTTGAAGAGAAATACATATGGGTTTTAGCATGGAGTTCAGACACTGTTCGTCATTGCCTTCACTTCATACAGAGGTTTCCTTTTCAGCTGTGTGTTCTTGTGGACACTCACTGGTAGGTGGGAGAGGGCTGGGAGTAATAATTTATAACCTAACAGATATTAGACTGTAAACTCCTTAAGGGCAGGAACCCTGCCTTGCACAACTTCTGTCTTATGCAGCTTTGCACATAGTTGATGATTGATAAATAATTGCAGGAAAGCATATTTTACATTTTAAAGCTCAGCAGGATAGGACCAGTCACTGATGAAGTTCGGAAAGCAAATCTGTTGTTTTTTTTTTTAATGGCCGTTATGAAATGTCTGAATTATTCATATTTTTGGCAGATAGGGAAAACCACTGTCGTGATGCACTGGGTTTCCTACTTTCGGTTCACAGTCGATTCTAGTTGCTCTTTCTGTGAGATTTAATTATACTGTAGACTTGCGTTTTTGTGTGAAAATAACTGCTGCTCCTCAGAGGAACCAGATAATATTTCCTTTCTGCTAATAGTAATGGTAGCTTTTAAAAGCAAGTCACCTGGGACTTCCCTGGTGGTCCAGTGAATAAGACCCCGCACTCCCAATGCAGGGGGCCCGGGTTCTATCCCTGGTCAGGGGACTAGATCCCGCGTGCATGCTGCAACTAAGAAGGCCGCATGCTGCAACTAAAGATCCCACGTGCCGCAGCTAAGAGCTGGCACAGCCACAATAAATTTAAAAAAAAAAAAATCAAGTCACCTAAATTACAGGTGCAATCTAACATGCTTGAAACTGACTTGAATGTCTGTATACCATGAGGTTGCTTTCAGAAGGTGACCAGAGGAGGGGAAAGGTGGTGCCAGGGGTAATTCCAGGAATTGGAATGTCACAGACTCCCGCCACGGAGGGAGTCTGCTCTTAAGCTAAATGCATTTGAGTGGGTACCTCATCATCAGGATTTCTTAGCATCCTTTGGTGCTGGTGTTTGGCTATGGGTTATAAAAGCTGATCGGGATAACTCACCAGGTAAACGAAATCCAGCTGTGGCATTCTGGCATTATTCGCACAGTATAAACATGCTTTGTAAAGATAGGTAAAACTGGTGAGTTTTGGGGTTCTGAATGTACGTTACTGGCTTAAATGCAGAAGTTCGTTTTAAGGTAGGGGGAAGTTAATGTGGGATTCAGATTTCAGAAAAGAAAAAAGGATTCTGCGATTTGGAGTCCTCGTTGATACTTGAATCCAATTCTTTATACCATAAAATTGGGCAGTATTACCGAAAGGCCATTGAATATATTTTTAAAATGTGGGGCTCTGGCTACATGACGTAGCCCTTTTCAACTCCAAAGTGCCGTGATTCAGCAAAAGATTACAGTTTAACAGAGGAAACAGTAGGAAGGTCAGGGTGAGAAGACATTGTCCAAAAGCTCTTGTTAAAGACCCCCAGAATATGAAACTCGATGAGTCACAGATTGGGATTTGAAAATACTGTTCCTCGCTGCGCGGAATGCTCTTCTCCGGACTCTTCTCATGGCTGCCTTTTTTTTCATCGTTTAGATTCAAATTTTAAAAGTCACCTGAGAGAAGCCTTCCCTAGCCACCTGTGTGAATAGGTTCTTCTGCCTCCTTGCCCTCTCCTGTTCTCCGCTCATTCCCTTGGAAGTGACCACAATCTGAAATTGTGTGCTTACCTCTTACCTCTCTCCTCGCTAGACTGAACCTTAGTCAGCACCACCTAGCGTCGTATGTAGTCCAGAATAAGCATCCGATAACTATTTGTGAAAATAATGAAGCCCTGCCCTCTAAAAACCAGTGAGCCAAATTCATGAGCTGAGTTCAGTCTTCTCTGCGCAGCTGACCAGCGCTTGGGTCCTGTCCTTTGTGTCAGTTTCTCCATCTGTAACCAGGAATGTCAGGAGGAGAAACGTGGCTGTCGCCTGAAATGAAGACACTCTAGAAAGGAGAGGTGGTGAAAGTGTAGTGGGGAAAATGCTAGATTACAGGGCAGAAGAGCTGCGATGGCCCTTTGCCAACAGGAAGATGCTTAACCTCACTTCATTTCCTCCTCTGCAAAATGGCGACTGTAATCCCTGCCTCCTCTTACAGGGATGCCTTGGGGATCAAGTGAGATAACATGTTAGAAAGTGTTTTGTCATCTGTGGACCGCTTTCCAAATACAAGACATTTTATCATTAAATTCTGGATTTTACAATAGAGCCTGATTATCACGCCCCACAGGGATCCATGCTGGGAGTGGATTAAAAGGAGGCCCCTTGGGCATATGTAGGGACTCCTTTTTACGGGCGGAGACAGACCCGCGTATATCAAATACCATCTTGTAACGGGTTATATGATGGTGGGGATCCACGTGTCACTGAAGGTTGATGGTTTCAAAGAACTGTTTGAAGTGGTCACAGAATATCAGACTGATACCTTAACCCACCCTTTCCAGAGGACACATAGGACAGACCTACAAGTAATAACTTGTACAGGAGAATTTGAGGGAGTTGAAGGATAACAGGAACGTTCATAGGCTAAAGGTTGCCCAAGAAAAAACTATTACCAGGCAGCGAAGCCACAGGACAGCCTGTCTGAGCCACCCTGAAACCTTGAGCATCGTAGTGGGTCAGATCTTCCCCCGGTTTAATTAAGAGCTTGGAGAGCCGTGTGGTGTGTGGGAAGAGCCTGGCTCAAGTCTGGGCCCCAAGTTCCTTAGCTCTGTGCTTCCGGTTCCTCGGCTGTAAATGAGGGTGGTAATAGGCACCCACCTTCCAGGGTTGTGGAGAGGATTAAATTAGTTAATACACATAAAGCACTTGGAACAATGCCTGTCACATAAGTGTCCAGCGAATTAGTTATTATCCTTACTGGGTTTCTGTTCACTGTAACAATCTCGAATTACCCATTGGGTGACTTAAATGCTCATTAATTAAATTTGAAGTTTTAGACTCGCTTCCTGTCATTAGACTATTGTGCTCATTGTCGTTAAAATTTGAATAGAAATCACGTATCTTTCACAATTAGAAATCTACCGGTGTATGTCTGAAAGGAATAATATTTTTCCATCCAGTGTGTCTTTGTGTTCAGCTGATGCTAGCGCTGTGTAGGAAAAGGACAAAGGACAAAAGAATCCATT